>NC_139720.1:62597794-62880294 GCF_964211835.1 Anser anser
ATGACCAACCTGCAATACAAATATGATGTGATGCTGAATACTGAAGCTTTCCTGTCCTGAGGAAAGATAATACGTAGAAGGTAAGGTCAAACAAAGTGGAAATCTCTTCTAACCCATGAAATGCAATGCCTTGTGCTGAAGTGAAAACAGCTTGTCTGATAACATTTTTTTTTTTTCAAGAGAACAGTGAACCAGGAAAGTTACTCTACAAAATATATTAGTTCTCAGGCATGAAGGGTGGTTTGCTTTCTTTCTTCTCTTTTCTTTCTTTTCTTTCTTTCTTGCTTTCCCTCCCTCCCTCCCTCCCTCCCTCCCTCCCTCCCTTCCTTCCTTCTTTCCTTCCTTCCTTCCTACTTTTTCTTTTCCTTTGTGCACACTGAGCTAGGTTCATAGAAAACCACACAATTTATCTCATAAAATATTATCACTCCTGCCTCACCTGTGGAAATATTCTCCAGGTATAGAAAAAATGATTCATTAAATATAAGAAGATACCTGTGGTTAAAACAATTGAGACTGCAAAGCCCCATTTTAAGTTTCTACTTTTGAGGTACCTTCAATATATGTTGTTCATTGGGGAGGGTGATTTCACAATGAAGAACTCAAATATCTGCTGATAGAACCCGTACAGAGTTATAGCCAGCTAGAATATGAATGCTGTAGAGAAAATAAAAATGGTAGGTACTATTCATCCTGCCAGTTCTTATCCACATTTTATTATTATTTTTTTGTTTGTTTGTTTTTTTGAGCATATCTTTTTCTCCCTTTATTTCGCACTAATCCTGAGCACACTGTGTTGCAACAAGCAAATAGTTTCTGCTTTGTGGACTCTGTCATTCCATACTTGGTTGTTTCTTGACAACTGGCAATCCTTACTGGGACATTTCATTTTTCTCATGTGAGCCTTGGGAGCACCATGGAATAACATCTAATCAGTGCTAATTCCTGTAGCTTGTATTGACATTAATTACTCAACTTTGGGAACAGAATGAATGCTCAGCAAATTTGCAGATGATGTGAAACTGGGGAAATACTTAACATGTTTAACAGCTGAGTTGTATTCCAAAAAAAATTGAGCATTTGGCCAAGAGGAACCTCCCAAAGTGCAGGGAGGGGAGTGCAAAGCTCCTTACCTGGAAGAAATTGCAGCAGGCATCAGCACAGGCTTGGGACAGACTATCTGAGCAGCTGCCCCACTGAACAGGATCTAGGGGTCACAGTGGATGCCAAACATATGAGTTAGCAGTGCGCTCTTATTGCAAACCACACAAACTGCATGGCTGGCAACCTTAGGGGCAGCGTGACAAAAGGGAGGTGATAATTCAGCACTGGTGAAGCCACACTTCACAGTTTCCAGTTTAGGGTCTCTCCAGTCCAAGAGGGAAAGGGAAAAAATAGAGAGGGTCAAGTTGAGGAATGGATGATCAGGGGCCTGGAGTACAGACCTACAATGAGAGGTTGGGGAGCTGGACTAGTCTAGCCTGGTGAAGAGACTTCGGGGCAAAGTAACAGCATAAAGCTTCTTGTTCACACATTACAGAGAAGCTTGAGAAAAATTCTTAGCAATAGTGGCAGATGGTATAACAAGGGACAACAGTTACACATTGCAGCTTGGGATGTTCATGCTAGATATTAGGAAAAAAATTCTTTATTGGGAGGGTGTTGCAGCATTGGAACAGGGAATGGAACAGGGCATTGGAACTGAGATGTCAGAGACTCTTCGTCCTTGGAGGTTTTCAGGACTCAGCTAGACAAAGCAACAGCTGATATAATCTAATGTTGGCCACAGTCCTGCTTTTTATGTGAAACAAGCCAGGAGGTATCTAGAGATCCCTTCCAGCCAGCACTCTGATGACTGTATGAATTTGAGGGATGCAGTAAGCCAATCTAGAATCCTGTTGCAGTCGATTTTTAATTGAAAAGCCTATAGTTATGAAGTGTTACTGAGAAGTGAAATGCATCTTCATGTATAATGTGGAAACTATTCTCTCAAATTGTGCTTTACATATTAGAAAGCTGCAACAGAATACATGACTCCCAGATGAGATGAACCTAGGGCAACATTTCGTACAGGATTGAGCCCCCGTTCTGGAATATTTCTGGCACATGCCAATGTTTAAGTATAGACTTTGTTTTAAGCCTTTTCATCTATCTGTTGTTTGGTTAAAGTCCAGGAGTATGTGCATAATTCTTTCATGAATCAAAGCATTCATGAGGCCTTAGCTGGCTCCTGGTGGTTGTTCTATTTCTGAGGTACCTCAGCTGTGGCTTGCTCTGAAAAATGTACTCAGACAAACTGAATGTATGTTTTATATTGTGCACATCTGTGTCCCATATTCAGATTATGAATTCACTAAGTAGCGTGTCTGTCTTCTAAGTGAAACTTCCATGAAAACACAAGCTGCTCCCATGTCCTCATGAGTGCAGTACTTTCCAGAAGGAAACCTCAACATCTGCAGTAGCAATAACTACTTCAATGAAAGTGTTTGCTGTCTCTTTCAAAATCCACACAAACAGCTGAGGGGCAGTTTTAGATGTAATGTAGAACTTGCAAGAAGTCCATGACATTCTCTAATACTTCATCAGGTTATTGGCTTGTCACAATAGAGACAAGAATTTTATCACTGTGGTTGATTCATTATTTACAAGACTGATTAATTTGCTGTTTTTTCACAGTACCTAGTGTCAGTATGACTGCAAACTGTAGAGTCTGAATTCAAAGGGTGTTTGAAGTCTGTGGAAAACTTTCCAAAGTTTTTTTTTTTTTTTTTTTTTTTTGAGTACCCCTGTACAAAGCTCTGGTGAGCATTATAAGTTGAGACATTCTTATTTGACTGCAGAGCCTGGATAATATGCATATCTATAAGAGCATATAGCTATGTGAGTTTAAGCCTTTTAAAATCCCAGATGCCCACCAGGAAGTTCAATGTACTTTTTTTTTTTTTTCCATGTAAATTTCTGATACTCTTATGCCATGGAGGTAGCTGTTATACCTATTGTAGAGTGATCCATTGCTCTATTCAAGCCCTATTATATGACCAATGTTTTCTTTGATAAGCTTGAAAGAATTACAAGATATTACTTCCAGCTAAGTACAGCTAAGTTAATGAATCTCCCATTTTATAAAGACTTCTCACCAGTAGAGGGCTAAAAACTGTAATAAAGTTTACATGTATGTAACAGGAAGTGAAGTTACAGGGCCCTACTGACAGTTCTTGTCTTTTGTCTGCTTTTAAAAAATACAGTAGTTAGGGACTGAAAGGTTCCCAGTTTGAAATTTGGCTTCAGAAAAAATGTAAAATTATATGTTTAATTAATGCCAAGATCTTCTTCAAATCCTTTGGTTAGCATCTTGTTGTCCTGTACTGTTCTTGGTTTCAGAAATTGATATTTGCTTAGTGTAACTGAGTTTGCATTACTGTAATATGAATGACTTGGTCCAGGAAAGGAAGAACAACAAACTGCAAGTACTGTGACTTTTTGTTTGATCTCCACTCATGCTTTAATTTCCCTATCAGTTATGTATTATAGGAAGCCAGAGACAGAATTAGTGTCAAGAAAAAAAACAGAAAGAAAATATTGCTTGAACATGCAAGATTCTCCAGAGTCAGCTCATTCAGCTATTATACTAAATACATTTGTACAAGGTTTTCTTTGTCTCATCATTTTATCCTGAAGCTGTGATTTAGTCAAATGAAGGAATGGAAAAGTACCACATGCTATAATGGATGTGTGTGCAAAACACCCATTTGTGCCTTTTCCAAAGCTGTTATATTGTTTGGTTTTCAGCCCATTGGACAAGCTACAAGGCTCAGAGATCATTTTGTACCTCTGCTGGCTAACCTCTGTGAAATGGTAGTGCTCATTCTCACCTCCTCTGCTTTTACAGCACAAGTGTTCCATCCTCAACAGAAGTAATATGAAAAGAAACAACATCTGCAACAGCTGTGTGTCTCAGTAGCTACCCCTTAGAAGGACTCATGGCTGGATACTTCAGAAAGCTTTAGATATAAATTTAAAGCAAAGGCAGCAACCCACTTCTTGAAGACAGACACAACATATGTTTTGAAAAGGAATCTTTTGTGAAACAGCAAGCAAGTAATTAGAAAAATAATGTTTGGGCATAGGCTGTAATCGGGTATTGCTATTAATCTCTGTCAAGTTGTTATTCTTCTTAAAAGGGTGTCGCTGAGCTAATATGAAGCAATACGCATATATAATTAGGAGAATGCTGTGTAAAATACAGCTTTTTTAAACAATCCCTGTTACAAACACAAATACTTGATACTAAAACTGCTGTTTGGTGTGTGGCTAAGCATTAAAACTCACAAGCAAATATACATGGTTTGGAAAGAGAAGCTGAAACTGAGGATGAGATTCAGCTCCAAACTGTAGACATCTACATTAGGAATATAGATGAGGTACCTCCATGTTAACTGGGTCTATAAGTGCCAATTCTAGTAAAACAAGAATCAGGGTCTTATTCTGTTTATTGTTATTAGTTAGTTCTAACTATTATTATTAGACTGTTATTGATAGCTATAGTTATCCAAAATCTGAGCTCACCATCTGGGCTAACAGTTGTGCAACAGTAACCTTCCTGGGCAATGACAGAGCTCAGGGGATCCATTTGTAAAAGTCCTCAGCTTTTGTTCAGTGTCTTCTTAAGGGAACTATCATTTTGGTGACTTACTAGGCTGGTCTGGGATTTATGAGGATGAGCCAAAGTATTTTTGGTTTCTTTGGTTGGGGTCAGTTCCAATGTTATCGTCTTTGATCTCTCTGGTAAACGCCCTGGGTGCAGACCCCATGTGGATATGCAAACTCTTGGGATATATTTATGTCTGAAACTGATGTGGACACACAAGGTTCCCCAGTTCTTTGTCATTTCCAAGAGAACATTGTCTTTTTAAAAGTTTTTTTTTCTTTTTTTTTCTTTTTTTTTTCCCCAGAAACTGGTTAGAATATTCTAACATGCTGACGAAGAAGTTTTCACCTCCAGCTGTGCAAAAGACTCATGGACCTAGACAAAACTATAAAATGTCTTAGTTTTTACTCAAGCACTGTGTTCTTTGGACTTAGGCCAGATGCTTTAGGCTCTCTAGAATTTCTCCTATGCACAAGTCTTCCGCACAACCTGGTGTGACTACGACACTGGTATTTGCATTGCTTACTCAAATGTCAAGTGAATTCAAAGAGTTAATAAAGAAGACAACATCCTTACACTGAGAAAGAATACATTAGGGACCCAGTACAATTCAGACATGTTCCTAATCTGTATCCTTCCATTGAAGAATACTGTTAAATACTCTGGTTATGAAAGCTTTTAGAATTACACAGATTTCACAAAATAATGATAATTTACAGTAGTTGAGAGCTTGGTTATGTTCATATTTTTAAAAATAGTCCATAAGACAAGATCAGTGAATGCAAATCCTATTTGTGGTTCATTCTATTACATGTCTCACTGGTGTCCAAAATGCTTGTGTGGTTCTCTTTGATGTAATAACTTTCCCATTTCAATTTTGGTGTCTTCATCCTACCTGTTGTGTTATGAGGTGTTCTTTTTTTCCCCCAGAAAATTACCTTGCAGCAGAAGACCATAGTATTTTGGGTGAAACAGTCAGTGGGTAGAAACTGCAATCTGGACATTTTCCAGGGGAGATCAAATCACTCAGCTTGCTGTAAAAAGTACAAACAAGTTTTAGTCTGGATGGTGCTTATCTATTTTTGCAAGTGCATCACTTGAAAAGCATTTTGCTCAGCTGATCTGTATAGCTGTTGTAGAAATGTAAATTTTCCCTCCTCCAAACCAATAATGGGCACCTGGCAAGCTTGCTTGTGCACCCATGCATTCAAGTCCGGCAGTTTCCATGGAAACCCATCAAACTGTTGCACCAGTTTTCTAACATGCTTCCACTTCACAAACTCAGGACAAGCTGTTTTTCACAAAATTCTTGTATAATGCTATTTTGTTTTCTCTCTGAAAACAATTCAGTAAGACTCAATGTTTGCAGACTGCAAGAATTGCTTTTTATTCTGTCTATAACAGTTCATATATATTAGAAAATGCATTCTGGGGCTTTCACAAAATCAATGAAAATATATTTAAAACTATCATACTCCCCATCTTGAGATGAGTAAAATGAAAAATTCTTTTAAAAAGAGTATATTTATACTACAATTTCATTAATACACTACATATGTCTCTAGTTCCCTTCTGGGAAAATATTTTACTTCCAAACTCAAGATGCGAGACATAGCTGCCTCTTTTGAGAGGCTCACATGCCTCTCAAAGGCATGTTAACCTTTTAAGTTAAAGTTTGATAAATTTGTTCAGGGAGTTAAAGAACATGGTCTCTGTGGGAACAGAAAACTCAATGATCCAAGAGGCCTTGTATATTGTGTGGTTTAAAGCTCATCTGTTGACTAAAAAAAAACAAGCCTTCTTTGATTATGAATAAATCATATTTCAAGCTGTATCCTCACACACACAACAAATAAAGTTTCAGAGGAGCTTCAGAATACCAGAGAGACAGAGGACTCTGGTACTCTCTCATAAAGAGTACAGCAAGCCTTATAACTTTCAGATATGGTCCACACAGGTAATCTTGTAGGTTTTTCATTTTGGGGAAATTCATGGCAAACACCCTCCCCACTATGCAATCCAACATCTATCTATCATTCAGCCAGTGACAAGGATTTCCTGTGAAGACAAATATTCAGATATGACAATTTTTTATTCATACAAACTTCACTTTTAAAAGTTATTCTTGAATCTTAGAATCTGCCGGTTCATGTAAATGAAGAGTATGTCCTGGCACTGATTGTCTTTAAACAATATCAAGCCTTTTTCTACCTTTGTTTCTTCCCTATGCATTGCAATTTTATTGATATCAGCAGTTGGTCCTCATACAAATTGGACAAGCATCAAACGCTATGAACTAATCTTGTGGAACAGGAAAAAGAAATGTTAGTGATGTGTGTGAGTTGAAGCTCAAATGAAAGGTTCAAAGAAAAGGACAATTTGTTGGCAGGAACTGTAGAATTAATGCACAGCAAAATTTACAAGAATGTCTTATCTAGTGAATATTTATAAAAGAAATCAGATGAAGCTAGAAGCTAAAGAGGCATAAATGTGACAAATGACCATTTATCAAGAAACATCTTTCAGCTGAGGAAACCTGAGACTGAATGGTGCATACTGTAAAAGATTGAATACACTTAATATGGGCTTGCTTAATGGAGAAGTTTATCTATGCCATTTAGCACTAATTTAATGCTAATATGCCCATTTAATAACAATTTATATTAAACAGTTTCCTATTTAATGTTAATTGAAAATCACTGGTGTCCTGTTCCAGATAGTCCTTACTGTCACTTATTTCAACTAGCGACAAAAAATGCAGTTTTATTTTGACCTAAAACTTTACAGGAAACCTAAAATGCAGGAAGCACAAGTCAGTCACTAGAACTAGAAAATTTAATTTATCTGTGTTAATTAAAAAAAGAAAAGTGATCATCAAAGACATAGAAACGTAATTAGATACTACAAAGCATAAAGGATACATCCAGCTGACTCTGAAATGACGGTAAACTGCAGTTCTGCAGTTCTGGTTGTGCATGGGCAGAAAATGGTTGTATTGAGGAAAGGGATTCTGGTTTGACCACCACCATTTCCAGAGCAAAGCCACAGTACTCACCTTCTGGTTGTCTGGGGCAGATGCCACTGGCTGGACAACAAAAAAACAGTGGCATAACCCTTGTCTAACTGTATGGATATAAACTCAGAATACGTCCCACAAGTTTCAGTCTGCTTGTGAACTGCACAAAGAGCTTCATCATCCAACAACCTGTCCCTATAGGTATTGAGAATGCTCAGAGTTCTGTGCTCTAGGACCTAATCTACTTTTTAGATCCAGGTTGTAACTAAATTGGAAATTATATTCTATTTACATTGCAGTTGTTACTTGTATCACATGGACTCTCTCTACAGCTTGTTCATAAATCCATTCCTTCCGTCTTGCATGTACATGCACAGACTAAAAAGCATGTTTAATGCCTGAGGGAAAGTTCATAAAATGAAATATATTCTTATTCTATGTTAAGTACAGCTGCATCATTATGTACAAATGGTCTGCCAGTCTAGCTATCTAATCTGTCACTGATATCAGGGTCTTCTTAATGCCCTGAGTTTCGCTCTTTTATTCCTTTTATTCCATAGGATTTGTGACTCCAGTTTGACACAAGTATCATGATTATGTTTTCTGTATGTTGTCTGGCTGGTTTATTTCAAAAAGTGCAATGAGTCAATTATACTATTGCCTGTTTTCTAAGTGTTGGAGAGAAACTCTAATTGCTTTCTGTCAGTAAACTTAGGCATGGCTATTTCCTAAGTCATTTCTCTTTACCAGCAGAATAGTGTCCCACTGAGAATATTGCCTCCTTATTGTGGAAACTTTTATATTTTGGTGGTTCACAAGCAGTGATGTTATTAATCTTCACTATATTTTATAACATTTAAAGCAAAGAAAAGCCTAATTTATAATGCTAAGGAATAAAATTATGGCACACACTTTCTCTGAGGGGAAACAGGTTTCCTGCATAATTTGTAATTCCTTCCCACAGTGAATATAACATGTATCAGGCTTTTTTAAAAGGAAAGCTAATTGTAGAGGAGTGGGAGACCCTACAGATGAGGTTACTTTACTGTTTGCCTACTTATTCTTGAACAGAAAAAAAAAAAGAAAAAAAAAAAAGAATGAATTCAAGGATATGCTAAAGGTAATCGGTTTGTTTTGGATAGGAAATACAGGAATCCATTGTGAATGCAAGTGACGGATCATCCTGTTTCTGATTCTGCTGACACACAAATGTCCATATATCTGAATCAGTCTGAGGCATTGCACATGTCAAACTGTTGCTCTCCCAGTGCTTGCATTGATAATCCATCTTCTGCACTAAAATTTGACAAGCATAAAATTTTGAAAAGGCCAAGTCTGGAGTCTCCTGAGATTATTTTTGACCTCAGCTTTGACAAGAAATCAAGGAAATCACTAGCTGTATATATTCTGCAAGTTCATTAGGCAGCTGAGGCCTGGCAAGTCGCTATTATTAGTAGAGTTAGTGATAGCAACATTTCTATAGCTAATGGAAGCCATCCTTGACATCAGAGGCTGGCATCCACACGAAGGTTTGTGTCACTGCTGTGGAAGAATAGATACATGCATGTGATCCATTTAGGCACTCTGTGGACTAATAGTGTCTTTCCAAAACTGCAAATCCTCTTGCTTTGACAGCATGTGTCCATATGCTGCTGGGGGCCTTGATCCCTGAGGTGTCTGCATTTCAGAAGGACACGCTTCTGACTCAGGGTTTTAATGAGGTTTGTTGTATGTTCTTCTTCATGGTGACCCGAAATCTCTGAAATCTGAGATTGGAAGATTCAAGAAAATACTTCAGACCAACTGTTGCCTGAGGAATGCCACCTCCAAGAACTACAGTGGGAAGGGGATACTCCTCCAGAGAGGAAATCTGACTGTGGCCTTACTCCCCGCTTCTCTCTGTCTGTCATTCCACCTTCATTCCAAAAATTTCTTAGCCAAAGATCTGTATTTTACCATTTCTATTGGAAATATACTACACATGTGGCACTCCTACTTGCCTTAAAGAGTGTCTTACACTGAGACAGTGTCAGTGATGGAGCTACTTATACAGCATAGGTATCAGAATCTACTCTTATACCAGATCAAGAAAATCCTTAACTGAAGCTTAGAAAAATGTAGGAGCTGTATGGTAGGCAATGATGGTGCCTGGAAAAGCAACCACTCAGAAATTAAAAATACAGGTATGGACTGGAGTTCTGTTTCCCAATTTTATGTCTTTGAAGTAGAGTTTATGTGATATTGACAGAAAGAAAAGAAGGAATAACTGTAACAGGAATTCTGCTGATTTAGTTTCCATGAAGGAGCTCTGTGCTATCCATTTCTTTTGAGGGCAGCAGAGAAGAAGAAACCAGCAAAGATGACAAAAACAAGAGAGTCTACATTTTAACAGATGGATATTCCAGCTTAGTGCAAGACAGTGGGAGAAACAGAGGTAAAAGCTAGCTGAGATGCTAAGGAAGCACATATATTGCAATACACCATTGTAATAAATTGTTCTGTAGTTTCGTGTTTGTTGACTTTTCCATTTGATTACAGACATATTTTAAAAGAAATATTTTGTTGTTCAAGTGAAGTGATGAAACAGCCTCTGAGTAATTTGATTTGTCACTGGGCATTTCATTCCTAAAAGTGTGGTGGCCCTGAAAACCCTTCTGGCACAGCAAGAATATTCTAAGACCTCTCCTGTCTTCTGCAAATATAATAATTATATGCTTTTCTACCTGGTTTGCATGGGCTGTTTTGAGCATCAGTGCAGCAAAGGTGCTTGACATTTCCACCTTTGATAATATGCTTTATGCTTGTATCTTCAAAGAGCAAAAGTATCAATCCTGATTAGCAAGCTTGCCAAATCCAGCTCAACAGAAAAATTTATGAAGCTGCTTCTGACAATCTATAGCAACTATTGCAGGCTTTGGATGAATAAAAATAAGTATTACTTACTAATACTACCTTACAGAACTTTGTGTGGTGGCCTGGTTCAGTTTTTTAAGTTTTGATGGTTTTAAATTTTTTTTTTTTTTAAGTCACTGGAATTTCAGGCAATGTGCTCCTATTTTGTTTTCTACTCAATTTTCTGTTTTAGCTATACAGTATATCAGTTTATTTTTTATTTAAAATTGTTTTTAAACACTTGAGCAGCACAGTCAACTGAGCTAAATGAGTTCATCTTTAGAAACAGACTATAATTCATTATGAATTATTGTGAACCATGTAAACTATGACAATCTTAGGCACCTGTGCCTTTTTGGCATCTTAAGACATGCAGAGTGCAGTGATAAACCTTTCATACCTTCAAGGTAGTTTTCCTCTTCTGTATTATCCTAAATTTCTCCAGACTTAATCAGCACTGAAGTTAGCCCATGATTTGAAGGAATGAATGAAGGGAAGCAGGAAATGACAGAGATTAACTTTGATGGTATTAAAAGAAAAGATGCAGAGAACATATCTTGTTTGGGTATGAAAAAGTGCTAGCTATACCTAGGGAGAAAAAAAGATGAAACAAGCTGTTTTTTAGGAGGTGAAATGAAACTTTAGTCCAGCCTTGAGTTATACTGTGACTGCTTTTTGCTTTGGAGGATCCCTTGTCTAAGGGTAATGTGATGGCATTCAGCTGTTTTGGGAGCTTTGACAGTTTGCCTTAATATTACAGAAAGAGTAAGAGGGTGCTTAGAAAATGAGGTATGATTTGGGCAACACCGGGCTTCAGCACAGTTAACATCTTAAGAAGTTAAGATGTTAAGATGTTAACTAGGTCCTTCTGGAAACTATATTGAGTGTATGCTGTATTTTTTCTTCAATGTGTGCCCTTAACTTGTACCCTGGAGAAGCCTTCTAGTATACATGTATACATTTTGGCCTGATCTAAGGCTATTTGTGGTCATTTATAGTCATCACCAATTGCTAACGTTTTACACTGACTCTAGGTAAAAGAGGACAATAGGCAATTAAGCCTGTGAGCTCCCTGTCACTGGCGTGCATTTGGAGAAATTCTAGTTTCTCTGAGAGGGTCCTGCACTGTGCTATTAAAAGCAATATAAAAGATGTGAGTGATGTAAAAATGTTGTAAGTACATGATGTAACATTTTAGCTTTGAGGTTTTAAAGCAATACTGAATCTATAACTGATGATTTTATTATCATTGATAAAAACTGTCAAGGACATTGGGAGGTAGCAGAGGAAAAATATCAGTTTGATTTACACTGTATTCACTTTTCTTACAAATAATAATAATAATAAAAAATCTGAAGGGTTTCCAAAGCAATTACTTTTATTTAGCATTGCAAATCACCATTTTCTCCTCTTATGTGAAGGAAAGGAAAGGAAAGGAAAGGAAAGGAAAGGAAAGGAAAGGAAAGGAAAGGAAAGGAAAGGAAAGGAAAGGAAAGGAAAGGAAAGGAAAGGAAAGGAAAGGAAAGGAAAGGAAAGGAAAGGAAAGGAAAGGAAAGGAAAGGAAAGGAAAGGAAAGGAAAGGAAAAAGAAAAGAAAAGAAAAGAAAAGAAAAGAAAAGAAAAGAAAAGAAAAGAAAAGAAAAGAAAAGAAAAGAAAAGAAAAGAAAAGAAAAGAAAAGAAAAGAAAAGAAAAGAAAAGAAAAGAAAAGAAAAGAAAAGAAAAGAAAAGAAAAGAAAAGAAAAGAAAAGAAAAGAGAAAAGAAAAGAGAAAAGAAAAGAAAAGAGAAAAGAAAAGAAAAGAAAAGAAAAGAAAAGAAAAGAAAAGAAAAGAAAAGAAAAGAAAAGAAAAGAAAAGAAAAGAAAAGAAAAGAAAAGAAAAGAAAAGAAAAGAAAAGAAAAGAAAAGAAAAGAAAGAGAATAAATCAGTGGCTCTGTCTTCTTGTGCTGATTTGGGCAAAATTTTAGAGGAGCATCAGTTGTCATTTTACTGAGTTCCTTTGGTTTCTATCTGACGCTGACCTGCTGCCCTCCCCAGGCAAACATCTCTGCACTCAGATATACTCAAGCTGATGACACTTTCTCATAGGATCTTCTCTTGAACCAGTTTTCAGCAACAAACAGTTAGTTGTCTTATCTCTTTGAGCTATATGGACTCAACACCCTGTGGTTTGGATGCCTGGCATAGGTCAATTTCTTAATATTAGAAGTTGTTGGAAAAGCTGCATCTATTTAGTGAAATTTTCTTGTAAAAACCAAAATGATTTAGCATTCCAACAGTTAAAGCTATTTCTTTTATACTTTAAATATTTATGAAATCTTTATTTTCAACATTTTGAAAAAAAAAAAGTGTTTCTGTAGTTGGTGAAGAAACATCTCACTAAAAGGACTCTGAAGTCATAAACCTTAATCTATAAGAAAAAAAAAATTGGAAAAAAAAAAGTTGGAAAAATGTAGAAATTTCTCCTTAATTTGGAAAGTAAAACATGAAAAAATAATTGTCATTTCTTTCTTCAAATTTTGTCTGAAATACTTATGTATAGTACTGTTTGTTTCACGTTTTTCATTAAAAAAATAGAATTATTGCCATTGATTAAATTTAATATTTTTAATAGAGTACGCAAATGTAAGGTATGTAAATATGCTAGTTTGTTCTGAAATAGATGGATAGAGCTGGCATTATGCATTTGTGTTAGCTTACATACATAAGGGATGAAAAATCATATGTCTGTGCCAGACTGTACGATCACAAGAAACTGAAATCTTAGTTCTTTTTCTTTTTAAATTATTTTTATTCATGTCATAACACAATTTATCTCTTAACTAATTGTATAAATATTTGCAATTAAATTGGATATTGGCTTCTCTGAGCCCATCTCCTCCTTTGATTGTGTTTGAGCTTCTAGTGAAGGAAAATTATGCTGACCTTGTGACATCCATAGCAAAGTATTATCTTGACATTAAATGCAGGGTCAAGTGAGGTGCCTTATTTCAAGAATAAGCTTTTCCAGGAAGCCTGTCCAGTGAAATAAACATTCCCATTACTCCAGGTTCCTTCAAGGGAACATTAGCCAGCATACATATGTTGTTATCAGTGCCAAATGGTGCAAATGCCCCCACTAAAATAAAAGCAAAGGAACTTTTTACTTCTGTAAAACACTTCAAATAGGCAGAAAGGTAGAGTTATATTTTTCAAACTTTCAGAAAATAACAACATTAAGAAAAAGTAATCTGGGAAAGCAACATGTTCTGTTCTGCAGAAAGTTTATTTGGACTTTTTTCTCAACTTGAAGCCATCTGGTACCCTACACATCTTAAATGACACAGCTGAGAGACAATTCCTTAAAATATGAAGCATGTTTTAAACTGTGGAGGTAATTAACCCTAGGAAATTTTCTCCTGAATTGTGATGGATTCTTCATTCTTGAAAACTATTACTTTAAAAGTGGTCATTCTTCCATATAGGAGACTGTTGTCTGAACAGAAAAAAAAATGGTTCCTGGAAGCCATGTGACCTGCGTAGGGCTGTTGGCCAGACTAGATGGTTAGAGTGGTATTTTTTATGGATGTGTCTGTGAGACTTTGGATGTGCTGTGAGACTTTGCTTACTGTCTACTTGCTTATACTCTTGCTTTTGCTCGAGAAGAAGAGAATTTATCATTGATGATTACTTACATTATTTTAACTCACTTTTTTTTTTTTTTTTTGGTTGCTGAGCACTTAAGAGAAATGTTAATTACTAATTTGTGTGGGAAAAGGGGGAAAACTTTTGGCGTTGTTTCCTTCTGCACCTGTCCATTTGCTAGCCAGGATCATGGATGAGAGAGAGAGAAAGCTGTAGGCAAGAGCTAGTCCAGTCTGATAGGTATATTGCATGATGGAAGTCTCCTGATGTTCACTCTGCTGGAAGTCTTGGCAGCTCCAACCTGAGCAAAATCACAGGCACAGACCACAGCAGGGTGTACACCATTTTCAAAGCATGAAGGAATAATTTTACTGTTGTTTCAGCTTTGGGGAAGTGCTTCATTCCTTTGTTCTCCAGAAAAAGCAGCTATTCAGAGAGGTGAGCTAGGCTGCAAGTAGAGCAAGGGCTAGGAAGGAAAGTGCAGTGTTGAACAGCCCCAAATTACCTTCCCGATGCCATCAGCAAACAGAAACTGTGCGAAGTCCATGATGTTGGTCCTGCTCCTTTATTGGGTGTAGAGTGAGGAGGGGAGCCATCACCCTGCAACTAGCTCTTTCCTGTGCTGACTGGGAGCAAAGAAGCACACAACCTCTCTTGATATTTGCATTTGCTTATGCAACCTGCAGAGAAGTGTCTTACTATTAAATTACTGCAGTTTGCATCCAGGTTGGTCTAAAATTTAGCTTTTCATGTTTGAGAGCTGAGATGGATCTGTGAAAGCCTTCTGTTCTTCTCCACATCCCAGAGTTTTTTACAAGCCAGTTCTCTTGGGGTATTTTTGGTTGAGGAATGATTGCAATGAAAGCATAACTTCTTTGTTAATGTTAATTTATAAGCTCTTATGACCAGAGGAGTTAAACTGTTGCTGTTAAAAGTGGATATATATGGCAGGAATTTATGCATATCCAGAAAGAGCATGAGTGTGAGCCCAGTGGAAAAATAAATACTGGCACTGTGCTGAAATCTTGAAGTGCAAAATGCTATGACTAAACCAATGATGCTGTTTTATGTAATGTCTCCTTTAGTGAAAAGAAAGCAGGACACATATTCATATTACATTTTCTTTTTTCAATTTTTTAATACTGTGCAGAAAAGCAAAAATTCACTGTGAATATTTCCATCTCTGGTGTGCTGGATCAGTAAATTAGTGGCCACATACAGTTATTGTTTTTTATCACCTACCTACAGCTTTTTCTGTCCTGTCCCGTCACCCCGTCCCCCTATATCCCCCCCCCATTCCTCCCTCCCCCATTCGCACCACCCCCCCCAAGGTAAACAATTTGAATTTCCCCCGAAAATAATAGAATATTTTGAGGGTTCTGTTGGGGAAACATTTTTTCAGTGATTTGAACTAGACTTCAATTAAAGCACAGAAGGAGAAAGAAAGAGCAAGAAAATGTAAGAGAAAAAGATAATAAAAAATAGCTATCCATCATCTATTTCTATCTAGCTTTTTTTTTTTTAAGAATTCTTCTAGTTTAAGTTAATCTCTACATTAACTTCAAATTTCTGATTTCATAATTTCTATTAGTTTCAGCACAATTGTTGTACTCTTTTACAATCTATCATGACATATCATTACACTGAAAGTGCACTTAACAGAGGTAATGAAAGATGTGTCACAACATGTTAAATGATGTCAGTCTCTATCTTTGGAAATCTTTCTGAAACAGGTGTACTGCAGCACTGAAGAGGAAAGATCATAAGTCAAAGATGCTTCTCAAATGTCATCCTTATTGTATCCTGATGGAGTGGTATCTGCTAATCTCTAGTTTCCACACTGAGAAAATTCTTTAAATTGATAGGGAATTGACATAACTCAGAGGTGATACAAGGAGACCCATAAAGGTACCTAGATGTAGTACAGATAGTCAAGAATCACGGAGATGAATTTCAGGCATATTGTAAGATTTTAACTGACAATATTCAAACAATTCCACCTTATTATTTCCTCTAACTCTCAAGGAAGTTGAAGTTACCTGCAGCTCTAGCAGTAGGCAAGAGTGAATACAATTGATTTGTCAATGTGTCAGTGACTATTTCAGGATAACCTGTACAGTAGCTATAAATCCCAGATTTATTTCTCTGGTGAGGCACTGAAAGTGGTTTTATTGCAGATAAACTGACACTGGAAACAAGCTCTCCCTTTCCCCTGTAGCATTCCTATGGGCAGCAACTGTTTGCCTAAAAAAAAAAAAATCACAACAGAGCTGTAGGAGCCTCTGAAGGATTGTATATAACTTGAAAGTTTCAGTGCATAACAAATAAACACTCTTGAACTATCAGATACATTTCTTGTGCAAAAGTAAACCACTCAACGCACACACACACACTTACACAGGCATCAGCCTGTGTCCACGTGTATATACATGTAGCTATATGCTTACATACAAAATGTATATCAGCACATAGACACGTGCCACCAAACCCATGTAAGATGAAGCCAAGGTATTTGTATTCCACTGTAACCATACAAGTACAAAAGCTTATTACGTACTCACCTTCAGAATGTAATATCCAAAGAGGGAAGAATGATTAACCAAGTGTTAACCTCATACATTTATCATGTCAGTATTCAGGGCAACTTATTAACCTCAAGAGAGGATTAAAAAGGGGGCTAGTACATTATACAGACTTGGCAATTTCCTAGAGAGAACGAAAGTGAGGAACGGCTTAGCAAGCCCTTTCCTAGTAGATCCCTGTAATTCATGATCTCCAGGAACATAGAAGAGAGTTAGGAAAGACCTGGGACTTTCGGATCTCGTGCTTTTCCCCTGGGCCACATACCATTCCCAGGACAAGTGTAGCTGTAATTCTCTCATTTGCTCAAGAACTGGGGTCACTTATCAAGAGCAAATTGTTTCCCTGTGAGGGATAAATTTTCCTATTCTTCTCATATTTGGTAGGAATAAAATACTCCTAATAATTTGAAAAACTGCAGCTCACTCAGTTTAAAGAGATATTTTTATTTTATATTTTCAAGGGCCTTCTCTGTTAGCTCCATGCCTTTGAAACTATCCACAGAGTAACAGAATGTGATTGTTTTCTAAATTCCTCTTGAAGTTTCATTAGATTTTGCTGGACCCTGCAACAAGATATGACAAATACTTATATAAGTGCACTTGTTTTTCTAAAGTTTATTTTCCTCTCCTCTGTTGCCCAGAGCTAATATTTGTTTTGTGTGCCACCTTGTAGAAGTATTAGAAGACTGTGGGTATGTATAGAGGGAGGTGACTAGAGTTAAGTGGTAACTCTCCACATGTAAAGAACAATATTTAATTTATTCTTGAAATCACAGAAAAAAAAAGAAAAAAAAAACTAGGGAGAAAGTGGTGTTTGTTAAAACCTTCCCCATTAAAGCCTACAAAGGAATTATCAATTACATCAGCCTCAATATTGATTGCATTTGTGATGCAATCACAAATTGTGATTTGTGAGTTGAAGCATTAACAATCAGCCCCTTCAGCAATTTCTGTCAGGTGAAAATGGAGAGTGCTGAGGTAAAGAAGTAGTGGGGGGTATTTTAAATGTCTCGTGCTTGTGTGGTGCTTGGCTTCAGAAAGCCACCTGCTCCCAACACTTTCCTGAGACACGCATGCATTACAAGCAGAAGAAAGTTCATGTTTTTAGTCCCAATATCCCAATTTACCCAACTCCCTCTCAAAGTGTACAGACTAAAGGCAAAGTGAGCCAGAATCCAGTACCATCCCTGGGATCCAGGACATAAAATGGAAACTTTGAGTCCAAGTTTCTATTCCTCTATTTTACAATTAAGCAAATAGGATTGAAAAGTTATAAAGAGGTAAAATCTGGCTCTTTAGGCTTAATGTTTTGCATATTGAAGCATAATTTAGTCATAGCAGTTCAAAAGGAATGCAAAACGGACCCTATTTAGACATGACAGTAATTACATCTACCTGGTACAGACTTGAAAGCAAATTGAGTGTAAAGCAGAACTGAGCAGCTCCTTCCCCCCCTGGGCTGGGGGAAATTGGAAGTTGGACCCTTCTCTGCCTTTTCACTGAATTAACTGGGGATACAGTCCATGACAATATGACATTGTAAGGACATGTTATCGTCAGAGGGGTAATATATCTACCTTGGTGATTCACTACCAATTATTTAATCAATAAAGAACTGATTTCTTACTCAAAACTGAGCTTCTAAAATTTTCATGATTACTTAATGGAAGGGACAAAAGAAAAGCCAGCTAAAGCCTGTTGGCTATTTGGAATTTGAATATGCATAAATTTCCATTCACAATTAATGCAGCAGTATGCTCTGGATGAAGAGCAAAATCATAGGTTCTGCCTGAAATGAATTTTAGATGACTTGGAGGCACCCTGTTTTGTACTTTGATTGTCTACTTATGACATTAAAAGCCCAGAGGGATCCTAGAGGGGACACGTCTTGGATCCTTTATGTTAATTCAAAGTGAAATTGTCCTAGCTACAGATTAGAAGCATTCATTAAATTAGTAATTTCTTTTAAAAAGTTAGTGTAATTTCTTTCTGTGTTTTTTATTTAAAAATTCAAAGCCTCATTGGAGCTGAATATGGAATGTATTTTAAGCTTTTTTTTTTTTTTTTTTAATAGGATACCGCAAATTTGCCAAGATAACATGTCAGCTAGGATGGATTTCTGGTCAAAGCAGTAGTAAATCACTGTTAGGGATGGAATAAGATAAGAATGGGAACAGCAGTTTTTCAAGAATGAGTAGCAATAGCTTAACTTAAATTAGTGTAACAGGAAGCTAGATAGCTGGGAAATTTTAGAGATGGAGTTTGGTTTGATCACAAATTAGTGGGTAGATGTGTTTTATACCTTAGATTAAGATAAAGCACTACTGTAATATTTGATTACCCTATGTAAAATGTATAATGAACTAAATTTATGTGAATAATTAAAATAAAATAAACACCATAATGAAGAAGATGTTCTCTTTTCACTAAGCTTGTGCTCATGTAAAAGTTATCATCTATTGATACTTTAAAAATACTCTTTGTGACTTTAGCTAACGATTGTAGGTAACCTCGGTAATATTTTCAGCCTTATTAAGTCAATTTCTGTTAAATGTAATTGTTGGCTGCATATCCTTTATATCTCTGTGTGACAGGATATGTACAAAATGTTATTTATTAGTCATTGCATTGCATGTTTATAGTTTCAAACAAAAATTCTTTTTATCCACTGCTGTAGCTTGGGGTGGGTTGCTTGAACTCTCTTGATTCTCAGCTAATGTCAACATGTGAGAGAGGAAGAACCTATCTGGTTCATGTCCCCCTTTACACATTTTTTACTTTTTTTATTTTTATTATTATTATTATTATTTTATGTACAAGGAATGTGCAGCATTGCCAAATGGATAACCTGATGGATATTGACATTATAGCTTGCTGTGTGGAGCTTGTGCTTGGGATGAAGCAAATTCCAGAGCAGCAGGGACCTGAGCCTGGTTCCTTTGCATCCTGTTCCAAAGTTAGAGCACAGTCTGTCTGATGTTACTGAATATCTTTAAGAGGTCTGGCTTTGAAACCGATACAAGAGGAAAACAAGTGGTAAAGCTTCAGGTATTTTCTCAAAATACAATTCCTGCTTGATATTTATCTAGTCCCATGTATTCTGGTGATCAGGAGAGCATTGCCAGAGGAAATGAACTACTGCCAGGCTGAATTCTACCCCTGCAAATTCTACTTTGCTCAATTAGCCCAATCATTTCTATAACGCTTAGAAATAGCAACCAAGAGTTTCTTCAAATGGAAAGAGACCTGTATTCTTATTGCTAGTAAAAATCCTCTACATTTCTTCCTCAGCCACCAGCTGTTTTCTGTGAAAGGTTGAAACAAACTGCTTGAGTTCTTTGATTCACCTCATCTGGAGGGTAATCTTCAGTTGTCATTCTCCACAGAAAATCATAAAAACTGGAAAAAGGTAAGCTAGTAGCTCTGTATGACCGCTTCCACTCTTCTGTTTCCATCTCAACTTCCACAGGGTTAACAGTATTTTACCCATGTTGTGTATTCACCCTAACTCATCCACTGTTCATTTTCTTCAGCTTCATCAAGACCAGTTTTTGGCTTTGTTTGTAAGGTGTTGCACAAAGGAGTCCATAAGCAACACTTCAGTGAAGGAAAAAAAAAAAAGGAAAATCAATTTTACAATTTTATCTGGTCTAGGAGCTGAAAACAGAGGTAAAGGGGATGTTAAAATGTTGTGAAATTGATGCGGAGGTGGGAGGGGGGAGACAACGACACTTTGCTTTTGCCCAGTGTTCATGCTACCCTTTGAAGGTTTACGTCATTTAGGGATTGTCTTTCCCTCTTCCTCAAAAGCCTGGATCAGAGCTGTTTGCCCTTGGAGGCTTCTTCTGGTTAGCAGGAGTTGTCCTCCTACACTCCTGATAGCTGTTCCTGGTGAGGATGAGTGAATTAAAAACCTGAAAGCACTAGAAATGTCAGAAATATGCTCTTTCTTGTGATATTTTAATGAGGTTGCAGCTTATGGTAATCAAGAAACTCCCCACTCTGGAAATGAAAGGGGTTTATGTTAATCTGCTATGACACTGACATTGTTTTCCCAGTGTGAAATGGTGGTGTGTCTGTGTAGCTGTGCAGCAGCAACCACAGCCTGTGCCACCTTGCTGCTGCAGGGCCTGGAGGCTCAGAGTCAGGTTTGGGAAATGGGTGACAGAGAGCTACTGCTGTCCGATGCGAGCTGTCTAGGTCTCTTTTAGGGACATTGTAATAAAGCTTCTCCCTTTGACCACAGATTTGTCTTCAGGGATGGTGCAGCTCTTTGCATTTTCCTTTTGCATTTGCAGTGGTTTGTGAAGCCAGGAAGACACCTCATTTTTAAAACATGCAATTATAGTTAATAAGAGTCTTCCTCTGGAAATATATTTTTATGGGTATATTAACTCTCTCCCTCAAATGTTGTTTTCATAAAAACTGTCTGTTTCACTGGAAATAGTATTGGTTTGTGTTTAGAAAGTTTAAAAAACACCAGACTGGACTTTCATTATAGTTAAAGGGTGAGAGTGTTGGGCAGTTTGGGATTAAAACTTTTCAATTGCGTGATTTTCAAAAACTTTCCCAAAGAACATCACTTTGAAATGTTGTACAGTTGGACTGTACAAATAACCAGGAACATATTTCAATAAGAAGTGGAAGCATATTACCAGTAGAAACTGAGAGAGCCTGGGTTATCTTTTAGTCACAAAACTTGTATGTCCTGAACACATTGTCTTAATTATACATACAATGGTCTTTCATGCAGGGATATACCTTGCTCATTCAGGTAATGTGTAGGCTGTGTTCTATGGACTCTGGAAATGTATTAGCTTTTGGGAGGTGAATGAATGGTAAAACAGAAAAGAAATCTTATTGCTAGATGGCAAAAAAAGATCTTTGCAGGTGGCTGTATTTCAAAGAAAAAATGTTTTTGGTGTATATAAATGAAAAACAGGTAGAAAGATGTCTTCTGGATTGAAGGGACAATTCAGGAGCCTCAACAGTACACTAAAGGCTTCAGGAATCACTCTCTCAAGAAAATTAAATTTGTCTTGAGGTAAAAATGGGGATGAATAAATACCTCGTGCATCCTGAGATAAATAGGAAAAACAGACACTGATTCAAGGTGATGGATTGCAAATAATCTACTATACGAGTGTATCGAAAAGACAAACTCCAAAGGCAAACTTGCACATAAAAGGTATAGTCCTACAAAACTGCTTATGTGCATCTTTGAAAAGCTGCATTTTCTATGGGGTGAGCTGGGAATATAGCTTCACAAAGGACAAGCCAAACAGAAAAGACTCCTTTGAACGTTGCCTGGGACAGAGACAGTCACTTCGACAGTTCCTACCATTGTGGGAAGTTGCTCTGCATTAGGAGGCTAGAACAAATACTAAAAAACACCTCAAAAGTTAGCTAGTCATTAAAATAATAATATCCAATAATATCCAATCTGTGCTTCAGAAAAATAAGAGACTGGCTCCCATGTGTTTTTGGGCCTGGAACAGTTCAGAACTGAATAATTCCTTTACCTGGAAGAGTTGTGCAGGACCTAGTTGAACTGTGAAGCTGGGTGCCTTTAGGCACAGATTTTTTTCTCTGTCTCTCTTTCTCTTTGCCTGAGGCCCAATAATTACATCTCTATCTTGGGAAAACACAGACATACGCCCCATCCCAAAAGCCCCCCCAACATACAATATCTCCTGTCTGGACTGCCTTTTATTTCTTTTCACAGTGAGGGAGAATGGCATGACTGACTTTCAAATCTGTTTGCCTGTATGAGGGGCTGAAGCTGCAGGAGGCATGAACTGTATTAATGCCAATTTGCAGACTTAGAGAAGACTCTGGAAAGTGTAGGAGGCTCCACTTTTCTCAGAGGCCTGGTTTTCCTGGACAGAAAAGGTAGCCGGAAGGTAATTAGGGACTAAAAATCTTTTCACTGCAGTTTTCTGAGTTACCTTCCTGTATGCAAGCAAGGAAAAATCTCCCCAGTTTTCCTGTTTTCATTCTCCTTATTATGAACACTTTCCCTTTGCTCAACTCCCACAGGCACATCTGCTGTGGAAATCTTTTCTCCAGCTGGAAGGATGAGACATATGGAAACTCTCCAAAGCTGTATGTCTATGTCAGCATATGGGGCTCAGCTGAACAACAAACATATTTTTTCAATACAGCTAAATGCAAGATCATTAATCTAGGAATGAAAACTCTATATCATATTTATGTAAGGAGAAGATTGTATTTTGAAAAGCATGATTGAGATAAAGGGCTGCAGGGTCAGGGTGGATATTCATTGCAACATGAGCTCTAAGGATGAGTAGTAGCAAGAAAAAAGTGTTTGCAGTCCTTGATTGTGTAAACAGAGAAAGATCAATCAGAAGAAGAGGTTCTGTTACCACCACATGTGGCATGACTGTATACAGCTTTTGTATTTAAACCAAGACTATATAGAAAGCAAAGATTCTGTTCCACAGAATGTTTCAGGGTGTAGCTATTCTTTTTAACCCTGCAAAACTGAAATGGTTAGGCTTCTGCTGTGTGAAAGTAAGAAAACACATAGGAAGCCAAGCTAGCTGGAGATAAGCAGTGGTGCTGCTCCTGTGGGCCACCATGGACTGAAATTCAAATGGGTGTAGTCTCCATGGGGTGATATGGAAACTAGGTACTTGACGTATGGTATGTTTGAGACTCCTCAGTGGTCACAAGCAGCAGCCACCTACTTTTTCTGCCACCACAGAGCTCCCACAGTGGGGCCTGGGCATGTCCATCCTGTCAGACAGCCACTCAGAAGGACAATCAAGATGATGGTGCTTCCTACTATGTCAAGGCTCAAGCTCTGCGGCATCTGCTCTACCTGGTTCAGATCAGGGATATGAACCTGAAATTTTCATGCCAGGAATGTGCTATGTGTCTCATAGCACATTACAAATGACTGTTTTCTCAGTTTGGGTCTGCTGAGTGTTGAGTTGCAAAAACTGGAATAACTCCTCCAACTGGAGACAATCAATGTAGAACACTAGTCAGTGATTGGGTCAATCCCTTGGATTATGGGAGTTAAAGATTCAAGATGCCTGCTTTGAACTGGGATCATCTGAACATGTGTCAGCCATGTCCCTGGAAAATATTTTCATTGTTCATCTAATTCTGAGGCAGTTCAGAAATCTCCAGTAAATCAATATATTTTCATGTAAAGCTTTGACTTTCATAGAGAAAAGGTGTTTCAAATAAAACAGTATTTCCAATCAGCTCTACTTCACATTAAAACAAACAAACAAACAAAAGCATATTGGCAAACTGAAACATCCAAGAAAGAGCTACAACAACTATTGGAGTCCTGAGAGTCTTCTTTATTACAAAAACTCATGACATTTAGTCTTTCCAGTTTATCTTTAAAGGTAAGTGGTGTCTGTTCACAGCAGATAAGTGCTTATATGTGGAGCAGATTTACTAGGAGACAACAATTTAACCTTCTGAAGGCATAAAAAATTGCAACAAGGCTCTCATTGCTGGAAGCTAAAGCTACTCAAATTCAGAACAGAAATCAATGTCAAATGTTAAAGATAAGGATAATCAATCTCTGAAGCACCTTTTAGAGAAATGGGTTATATCTGCCAGCAACTGTAGTCATTAAACCAGGATTGTTTTAAAACTGTTTCAGGATTCAGCAAAAAGATATTTTTTTTTCTATAAAATAAGTTTTAATTCAACTGGAATTTCAGAACTTGCTTTACGAATCATTTGATAGTACCCCATAGTCTGTCTTATGCAGAAGGTCAGACAAGGTGATCATACTGCTATTTTTCTAGATGAAGTTTTGCAGTTACTTTTTCAGGCTCATAAGTTACAGTGAATTATAATAAAAAATACTAGGTCAAACAAAATGATTTCTCAATAGATTTCCTGTCAAAATCTATTTAAATGAAGCAAAGCTTTTTTCCATTCCCTTCCTTAAGTTTTTTCACTTACTAAAATGTAATTTAGGTGATTTTTCAAAAATATTGTTTCCTTTTGACATTTTCATCAAAATATTTAAATTATTCATTGTAAAACTTTGTCTTCCTTCTTCTCCAGATAAAACTTGTTTGAGAAACTTTACACAAATAGCTTGCTTGACTCAAATATTTATTTTTCACTCCTACACTGAAAATGTCTGTACCTTGTTTTCTGGGCTTGAATGACAAGACTTCGAGAAAAGACATCTGAACTCACTTTCTGTTACTTTTCCCCCCTCCTGAAGGGCATTCAGTCCCTGAACTTACAAGCCAGCTTTCTCCCTTGAAGATTTGCTAAGCTGTAGTCTTAGTTCTAGAGAGATGATGCTGAAAAAATTGTAGATTCTTGTTTATGTGGATGGTTGCAAGTTGTTTTTATTATATAGTATCAAATTAGCACATTTATCAGGATGAAAAGGGAGATAAATAGCTTATGGGGCAAATAAGCATCACTTATTTCACATAAGAACATACCTCACTGCTGGATGGGGTGGGAAAACTCACCAGTATCAGTGATGATTTCTGTAGAAGAAATTTTTTTTTTCCTGACCGAGTTTACTCTCTTTTCACTGGGATTTTATAGTGCAGTTCTAAAGGGTATGCTGAGATGTACCTCTGCAACTTTCCCAAAGGTGAAAGAGAAGGATTATAGGAAGATTTTAGTCATAAATAGATGATTTTTTTTTAAGTCTCCTTTGTTTTCTTACTATGCATGCTGTAGATGAGGAAAGCTCCCAGCAATATGGAGAGGTGAGGTACATAAAAACACAGAGATGGCATTCTGGAATGACATCTCTCACGTTTTTTTAATGTGCCATGGATCTAACACACTTTTAAAAATATGTTTCTTTTGAACATTCCCTCATTTAGGGTAAAATGCAAAGCTTACAAATGGATTATGTTTCAAAGAAAGTTCAGTACATGCTTTGGATTATCTGAGCCTCTGCCTGAACTGTTGTTTTATTTCTAAAGTAAATAGTCCATCTAAACAAACACATTTCAGCTAGAAAACCGCAGTAATCACCTAATCTCATTATTTTCAAAATTTTGCATACTTTGACTCTAGAAGAGAAAAAAGGTTCAGAAACCACCTTCTCTGGTTTTGTCATTTCACTTTGAATAGTCCTAAAGGTCAACAGGGGTATTATGACCCAAAACATATTCTGAGTAAGGTTGCTGCCTACAAAGACATGAGTCCATGATCATATGTTGCCTCTTACACATAGAGAGCATCACCACTGGCATCTTTGTGACTCCAGAAGCCTGTGTCCTTCAGCTGAAGGTGACAGGTTGTCACTAAGTTTTTCTCCAAGGTAAAAGCTGAAGGATGGGAAGAGAGGAAAAAAGAAGGGTGGCAGGGCTGGGGATGTTCAAGTGAGATCAATAGCTTAATTTTTATTCAACAAATGGGGCTGAGTGATGAAGCCTTAGTTGATTTGTTATCTCAACTACCAGGCCTGTTTCTGCATGTAGTCCTTAATAGGTTGCTTTGTGCTCATGATCGGCTGGGAAATGAGGTTATAAAGCTGCATATGAAACATCTCTCTTCTAGGGCTGGAGAGCAGAACCCTTCTTGGATCCTGATCTGAAGAGCCTGATGCAGTGGACAGGTGGTGGAGCAGCCTGGGTGGCAGCCTGGGGTCCCCAGCTGGGAGAGCCACCTACGAAACTCCTCCACAGGAATGTTTTATCATTGCATTGCATTTCCCTCTAATTAAACAGCAGGCAACAATCATCTGCAGACATAGATGCATTAGTAATGATGAGCATTGAAAGCAAGTGTATTCCCCCCCCCTTATTTTTTTCCTACTGCTATAATTATTCTGTTGGGTTTTAATTTGCTCCCGTTATATGTCATAGATAGGAATGGATATTCTGGGTTTTGGTCAGTTGCAGACCTCTTAAACATTCATCTACCTCGTTAATAAAATTGTTGGGTTAGAGACACAAAAGTAGCTGGGCACTGCAATGCCAGATGTTTTTGTATGCTTCCCTTCAATGAAAGAGCCTTGAAGATCTCCCTTTGTAAAGAGCTGAGGGCTTTAGAGAGGGTGTCCTGAAAGCTGGCTTGCTGCAGAGGACCTGTTTTTCTCACTAGCTGGCAGCGAGGCAGTGTGGAAAAAGAGAAGGCTTAATAATATTGAATATTTTCTTCTATGTTGTGTTCACAGATGCAACTTTGCCCCAGCTTGCTCTCTGTTTCTTAGATTTGAAACAATACTTTAATAGCACAGGAATGCTTGCCTAGCTCTAGAAGACCCTGGTTCACATCCCTAACTGTCATGACAAAAAAGATTCAAGCATACATCTTCCATTTCGTTCTATAAGAATGATTGATCCAGATAAAACACTTTCACTTATTGAACTAAACAAAGTTAATCTAACCACCTAGCTTTGTTGTTGGGGCACTGACAAGCAAGGGGGAAAGTAAGTGCTGGTTGATGCCCCAGCTAATATTGAGGCATCCACTGGTATCTGCTGCCCCATCTGAGTATCCTAATAGCAGTATATGAAGGGATCACAGGGATCCAAAGGGTTTCTACTGAAAAGTAGGAGTGTTTCAGCTATGATATACAAGGAGACACTGCTGATGGCCTGGTCACTTGGCCAGTGTAGAGAATGGCTGGGAATCAGAGCCCTGCATCTCTCCAGGACACAGGAGCTGGGCTGGCATGCTCTGCCCAAGACAGGAAGAATGGGTCAAGGTGGGTCATGCTGCTTTGCTGTGGTGTGGGCAGCTGAGACCAGCTGGTAGGTCTGCAGACAGACAGAGCTATATTTGCTTATGAGTTAGTTAATCCCAGCACAGCTTGGGGATGTACTGAGCCTTCTCATTCAGCACTTGGCAGGCTGAGGCATTCTAGCAATGCAACTGCAAGTATTTAGGAACTAGGGGTGTTTTACCAGCACTCTGTTTAGTCTTCCACGTACTGTCCTACACAGGGAGACAGTGCTCAGCACTTGCATACTCAAAGTCCTTGCTCAGTTGTCACCTAAGTTCTTAGCTCCTTTAAGTAATTTCTTTTTTCTCTGTCACTTGGTATGGCTGTTTCTCTGCCCTCATGGCAAAAAGTATGGGCATGCCGGGTAAGGTCTGTTACTTTACTGTATTACAATTCTTGCTGAAACTTCTGGTCTGTTTATTACGTCAGAAGTGTGGGCACAGGGGAAATTAGACCTGTTTGGCATTGCTGACTTCTGCTGAATATGCTTGCTCACTTTTTCCCCTTGCTGTGGGCTAGTGACCTGAAGTCAGTCACCCTTCTCTTTTTCCTTTGCTGTCACAGACTCAGTATGAGAAATGTAATAAAGCCAGGTTGGAAGTTACTTTACACTACAGAACATAGCTTGGACTGTTTAAAATAACTTGTTTATTACTAATACAAACAACAAGGGGAAAAAAAAAATCTCATCTTACTTTTTCTGGCATGACGATATTACATCTATCCAATTCTTTTCTACTTGGCCTTAAAATCAAATTAATTTGCTCTGTGCTTTGCTTCAATTACTTTTTTTCACATGCATCCAACAGTAAGGTGTTAAATGAAGCAGTGAAAATGGGAAAACACCTGTTTCCTCATACCTCCCTTCAAAGGTGCACAACATTTTGGGTTTTCTGGCCAGCAAACTGGTCTCACTCCTTCCTGGAGGCAAGCTGGAGGGGCTCTGTGACCCTACAGAAAACTCCTGATTAAGACACAGCAGCAGCCAACATCTGATTGCTTTGCGTGGGAGTTTTCAGTGAGACATCCTGAGAGTGTAATAACTTTTACAACTGATAGCACTTCTTAGAGCCCTTCTTGTTGTTATTTAATTGATTCCAGGCTGGTGCTTGCTAAGAAAAATACTGTTTGTTGGGTCTTGAGCTGTTTATTATCCATTAATAACCACGTGGGTGGACAGCTGTATTGTTCTGATCAGTACACAGAGCTGTTCTCCTGAAAGAGAGGAGTGCAAAGAATCTGGCACCCAGGCTGTGCAGAGAGGAGAGCACCCTTCTTGCCTTGCAAAGGTCCTTGACCTTGCTCAGGTGGCATAAACCCTTGCAAGGGACCATTGCTGCTTGGAGTCTGGAGCGGCATGGGTGTACCAGGCACCAAGGAAAGGCTCAGCCACCTCCCCTCACCTGAGGAACAACACAAAATTGGGACAGCAAACATCTGTGCTCTAGACTAGGAAAGAAAGATTGCTTTCCAGTGTTTTCCTGAAGTTTAGAATAACAGATTTCATTTTTGTTCTGTTTAAACCATACCCGCTGCACAATTACATTTAATACAAGTTTTAATATAAATCTTGCAAAAATATTTATACTAAGGAAAAGGTAGTTATTTATACTTCAGCTTCTGTGCTTACTTGTGTACAGTGTCCAGCATGTCAAAATCCTGGTCTTCAGCTTTTTCAGTGAGACTGAAAAGTATTTTCAGTTGTGCATATATATGTGTATAAGTATATGAAGAAGATATGTAAATATCAGATATTGAAATATGGAATTTCCAATTCATGGAGAACTCAGAAATTAGTTTTCTGTTTTGTTTTGTTTAGGCTTAGAAAAAAATATATATTTCTATAACTTCCCATGAAATAGGATATCCTGCAAAAAATATGTGTTTAAAATTGTGTGTTATATGAAGCCTGACTCCCACTGACTTGTCATAACACCATATGGAAATATATACAAAAAAGCAATGGATATATGATAATATTGTGTTAAATGAAATTTTCATTTTTACTCATTTTTTCATTTCTGGTTTTGGACTGCTTTTCTGACTCATGTCACTAGAGGTATGACATTGAAATAAAAATTCACAGTAATACAATTTCCTGACAAATACGTGGGTGAGATGTATTTAGAAACTGTTACTGGGCTCATATTTGGTCTGAGCTGAAAGTTAGTTTTGAATTTGTTTCACGTGAACTGCTGACCTGATGAAAAATAGCAGAAATGAAAGATAAAAACTATAGTCCTCCCTACCAAAGTTCTACATTTTCATCTAGGTTCTTCATTTAAGTACTTTGCTCTGGGGCAGCAGTAGTCACCACTATTAATGTATTTTGTAATCAACAGATTGTGAACATGTTTAGCCACTGAGGATCTAGCAATGATTTCAAGGCAGTGACCTAGAGATGAGAGGTACTTTATCTCATTAGAAGATAATCAGCACTTTCTGAGCCCCTTAGGAATTACTGTTTTATGATTAGTCCAATAACTTAATGGAATATAAACCCCTTAGAAGAGGTAACTCTGAACAATAGGCAAAAGCTAATACAACATGTGATAGCTTTTGCAAATGAAATTATTTTAAACTAAAGTCTCGGGGTTTCTTCTGACAAATTAACAACCGAGGGTGGATTTTTTCTTTTTATCATTATATTCATTGCTTATATCCATCACAATCACAACCTAACTGTCCAGTGTAACAGGAAGAACATCATCTTGTATGGAATTGAATCCAAATCAGTTAGATTTTTTGTCCCTTCTGCCCAATTTGTAAAGGAGGGGAAGGGAGGGAAGGATGTGAATGGAAAATGTGTACAGAAACTTCCTTGTCTTTTGGGGTTTTGTCACATTAGTCCCTTGCAATCAGATTAGCAATTTCCTTTGTAAGACTTGTCTCATTTCAGGTTAGTATTCATATGTAGTAATGTTATTGCAAAGTGACATTCCTAGCACAGTCAGTAAAATGCATGCTAATAAGGAGTCATGGAGAGAAGCTAACGTGTTGGGGATGCCAAATGGTGTTAGCAGAGAGGTGCTGCTCTGCCCTTTCCAGTTTACATTGCACCAAGCAGGAGTGGCAAAGACTGGAACATATTTCTTTTGTTCACTTCACCTGAAGAGCCTGTGTGGGGGGTGAGAAAGGCAACTCCATGTCAGCCATGAGTGATACAACCAGAGCATGGAAAGAAGACTGTTTTCATATGTCCTCAGGAAACTTACCTCAAAGGTGGCTCTGCTGTGCTCAAGGACATGCAAGGCTGGACATTGCAGCATCAGCAGTAGCTATTACAAGAACCAAATGTCCTCCCAGAGGGATGCAGACACTCCTGAATGCAGAGTAAAAGCATAAGTAACTAATTATTATTTAATTTATTTAATTTTCCTTCATACATCCTTTGAAACATAACAGATTTCTCTCCTTTCCTCCAACCTCTAAATTTTATCCCATGTCTTGCACAGCCCAAATCCAAAGAAGTACATCCAAGATTGTGACAGTAAGTGTGAGCACTAATAACTAATTAATCATTAGGCAGCAATTTTCCCCACCATAAGAGCAGTTACTGTATCTATTGTTACAGCTGTGTCTGTAAAATCGCACGAAGACTGAAATCCTGGGGCCAATGCGTACCTGGGTCAGGATTAATCTTGTTTAATGGAAGCTCTTTGAGAGAAGGTTTTCCGAGCTAGTCCCCTTGCCTCTACCTATCTTTAATACAGGCAGAGACTACTCTATCCAAAGATTACTTAAACCATTTTAATAAGGATCCTGTCCTAGAGAAAGTTATGTCTCTAAATTGCCCGTAGGAGTGTGCTTTACTATCGACATCTGAAGTGTGACTTATCTCATCTTCATTTCTTGCCTTTCGCAACTGTTCTATGCTGGCTTCATAGTTCTTTGCAAACACCATTGACTTTCACTTTCTGACCTCTTCCACTCTGAACTGTATCTGCTCAGGGATTAACACACATTTTAACTTTTATCTTTTAAAATATATATTTTTCCCTTTTGTACATAGCTTCCATTTACAGGGTCCAAAGTTTTAGTGTAGTACTTACATAAATGTTCATAAATACATAATTGTGCTGATTGTCTTTGGGGAACTTTGATGAACTTTTTAAGGAAAGTCTTATGCCAGTCTCTTAAGAAAACTTGGACTTTTCCTAAAATTTTTCAAAATGAGGCAATACTTTGAAATTGACCTCCCAAACAAACAAAAAAACAAAAAAAGAATTTAACAAATCAGAATTTTATAGTGGAAAAAGTTTCACTAAAACCAACCCCTTTATTTTGTAATTGTCGAAGTCCAGGCTTCTTAGCGTGATATGGGATCCACCACACAGAAGACATTTGCCCAGCCTTGTGTACAACTGAATTTTTTTTCCAAATGTGTCACAGAAAATATACCTACTAAAACCACTGGAAACTTTTGGTTTCTTTACTTTTTCCTGCTTTAGGAAGGAAACAATAAAATCTGTGATTTGATATCCATATTTGAAATATCACATCTACTATTTTAATAACTAAACCTGCATCCACTGAATTTTGTTCTCATCCTTACCCATTGGCTCCTGGCAGGAGAGCTGAAGTCTAGTAGCTTAGCCCATGTTACCCCAAAAGACAGGTTGGCCGAAAGACCAAGGAATATCTTAATTTGTGCCCAAGAACATGGCTTTCACAGAAAGAAAATCTTGTGCCATGGTGCTGCTGGCATTCCTCTGGACCTATCAGTCTTCACATTTGCAAAGGGAGGTGAGCTATACCTTCTGTGTTGGAAGGATTTAACTGCTTTGACCTTGTTCCCTATTCTTTTTTTTTTTTGTTAGGTTGGAGTTTTATCAGGAAGAATTTTATGAGGCTACAGATCTATTATTCCCATACTCACAGAAAATGATTTGGTGCAGCTACCACCAATAACACTTCCATTTATGAATATCGCTGCTGTGCTGTATGCATTCAATCACCCCTGCTCAGCCCTGCTCCCGAGCATTTTTCAACAGCAGGTGAAATCATAGTAGTGATTATGGTGGGAGGCAAGGAAAGCCTTTGGTCTCTAAACTGCAATGAATTAACTCAAGAGCTTTTCGAGGCATTCTTCCTTGCCTCCTTCCCTCCCACATTGTTTCACATTTTTAAGCCAAAGGCTTTGCTTTCATAGTGATTTATTCAGCACCTTTAGCAAGCTGTTAATGAGAGAGTGAAACCCACAGAGTTAGCTGAGACACTTCAGAGAAAGGAAAAAAAGAAAGGGGGTGGGGGAGGGAGGGAGGAAAGAAAGAAGGAAGAAACAAAGGAGGGAAGAGGAAAGAAGGAAGAGAGCTATGATTAAGGACAGAAGGAAAGGACTACTCTTTTTGCTCTGTTTCTTTGATATCTTTCTTGCTGCTTTTATTATTCCCCCTGATTCTGTGTGTTGGTAGAAATGAAGTTGGCAAGCTCCATCGAGGAGAAGGCGGCAAAGTCCATATCCTGGCACAGCCAAGTAGGTTTCCATGTCTAGACAGTGCATACAATGGCTGGCAAAAGGCCATAAACAGAGTTAATGGATTTACAAAATAGTAGCATTTCTCTGTATTGATTTTCTCAGGGTGTTTCCAGAACACAGTGAACAGAAAACAGTTATACTTCACAATCTTTTCTGCTAATAAAAGGCCTCAGAGAAAAACACTGAATAAAAACACTACTGGTCTGGGGAATGTTGTCTGAAGTTCTCTCTCCAGAGGGGGGAGGATGAAGCCACTAGATATTACATTATTAACCATAATTACTGGCTATATATAGAGGTTCAGATGGTGATGTTTATTGTGATTGAGTGTGAGTCTACATTTTTAAAGAAAAAGGTAACCTTGTTCACATCCCAGCAGTGAAACAATGAACCTGAGCGAGTGACTTAGTCAGGGAGATGAGCAGTTTGGCACCAACTGTATCCCCTTTTCCTTGTGTGTGATGAGTTTTCAAAATATGTGTGGTTAGTGCATCTGAACCTTCTCTGGGAAGACAAACAACAGCTTCAGTGCTCTGGATTTGTATGTACTCTTATTGTAGGTTTTATGTAATTTTAAGTGAATTTAAAGCCTATGTACAAATAAAAAAAAAAAAAAGAAAGAAAGAAAAAAAAAGTACATTCTGGAAAAAAGGTGGGGTTGGATACTGCCCTCCAAAACATATAATGAAGGGTTTTAAGTCTTGGCCTGTCATTCTGCATTTCAAATAGGATTGGCAACTCTATCCATTTGAAAGTTAACCCTCATATTTACAGAAACCTCTTCCATCTGTTACAGCTCTCACCATCAGCATCTTGAGGCCCCCCTGAAGCCATATGTTGGCAATTATAGGATGGTATAACATGTGTGTGAGAGAATTATTTGGACCAGAGTGGTATACTGACAATTCAAGTTATGCATATGGTTCTGTGATATGCTGGTTATCAAAACAGGAACTGAAACCGGTAATCTGCTGGGTAAGAGATGGAATTGAATAGAAGAAATGGAATTGAACAGAAGAGATGATTCAGAATTAGATACATGGTGGCTTGGAAAAAGAGTTCAAATAATTATTTGTGTTTCTAGTTTGAACTTGACAAGTGTTTTCTGACCATTGGGATCTATATGTGAAAGATCTGTAACAGTGTTTTCCCACCTTGCAACACTATCAGTAAAGTATATGGTTTGCAGAATGCAAGAGATTTAAATACAAAAAAAGTGAATAAATATATTCAAACATAAATTTAGCTGATTATTTTAAGAAAAACAAAGATGGGCTTTTCTGTCTTTTGTTGTAGAAAGATTATGGACAGCATGATGGTGAAATGGCTGAACATGAGCTTGGACTAAAGGAACAACAGAGGAAAGAGCAGTGGTGGGAAGTGTCAGACAGAGGGCAAAGATGGGTGTAAGGTCTTCAGAAGGTAGAAACAGTAAGAATATTAAAATATTTTAAAAGGATATATTTAAAAGGAGAATGGAATATCTTATCAAAATTAATTGTTTCTACTCTGGAGTTGATGGATTAATATCCCACCTGCAGCAGTTACCAATGTCTGAAGTATCCTTACAGAGGTGATGTACCCACTATGCCCAAGAGACCCTCTCTTGATGACACTCAAATCACTCGTCAAATTACCAGACTGACTGTCCACCAAAAGCCCAATTTACCTGGGCAGGAATGGTCTCCAGTCATTACCACTGGCTTTTTCTTCTGCATCGGAGCCCTGTCTGGTCCCATGTTGGGGGTGAGAGAGTGTTCTGAGACCCTGAGGAGCTAAAAATATGCAGCCTATGTGCTTTATACTATTCCCAGACACTTTCTAGGATTGCCATGCAGCTAGGTTTGTATTCATAAAGCAACAGTAGATCAAAATATATTTAGGTGCTAGTGGTGCCATCTTCCCCCAAAATTCACTACAAACTTCTTTCATTTTGATTTCACAGGATGGGTACAAGAGAGTCATACCTATTCTCTTTCAATACTGTTAGATGGCAGAAATATATGGAGGAATATTTTCTCAGAGATCCTCATCAGATTACTGAGGAGATCTTGCAGTTAAAGGTTAAAACCTTCGGTGGGAAGCAGAGTCACCAGAAGAGGTGAACTGTATGGGGAAGAGAGATGTGGACAAGACAAGGACAAGTTAAATAGTTCTCTAGACATCTCATGAATTTCACACTTGCCTAGAAGGCCAATGGAAAAGAAAGTTAGAATTATTCTCTTAATTACTACAGTCACTCACTGCTGTGGCTACTGTAGGGAAACTATTTTTCTTCATTTGTTATGCTATTTTGCATTTTACAGGGTATTTCACTCAGTAAAAAGAAAAGAAAACAAAACAAAACAGGGATTCCACATACAAAAACATTTTTATTATTGTTATAACTTGTTGTTTAATGTAATACTTAACTAGGAATACAACTCAGCAGAAGTACATACATAGATATTGCATGTAATTTTAGTTGTGTCTTCAAGATATTTCAAACCTCTGTCCTTCATGAGTTGTTTTGGTAAAGCACCTTCTTCCTTCATCCTGCATAATGTTTGAATGTTGCTGAATAAAACATATATTTTTCCTCCAAATGGAGCACATTACATCCAATTTCCCAGTTAATATGACTTTATCAAACTTTGCTTTCATTGTGTGAATGTTGTATATAATATGTATATATCTATACAGCATATAAATATATAATGTATATATATAGTCAAATTGGTCAGCTTTACACAGCTAACCATAAACTTGTGCTTATCTTATTTATATGAGATCAAATGTATAGCATCAAGAATTTGACCAGTCCCCAACTTGTAAGAGCATCGGTTCCCAGTCTAACCATATGACTTTGGGTATCATATACATGCAATGCATTCCCTTCTTCTTTGCCGTATTTTTCACTTTTGAAGAAAAGAATGCAGTTATTTTAACTTTTTATTTTTATTTTTAATATATATATAAATGAATGACAGGTTTGCCATACCCTTAAGTTAAAAAAAATCTCAAGAAGAGATGAGGTTCTTCCTCATACATAGAGCTTGAAGAATAATTGGACATTCATTGTAGATATATTTACATTATAACCTAATCTGAATAGTAGTACACATACTGTATTATTTCTGTACATAGACAAGATATGCTGTTGGTCATGTTAAAACACACTTTCTAAAGGTATTTACAAACTACTAGTCTCTAACTTACCAACCACCTCTGTAAAGTGCCACCAAAATTAAGGGACAATGTATAAGAAGGTCTGTTTATTGGAAACCATGGCACTCTCTCCAGTATTGTTTTTATTATTACTACCACTACTACAGTGCTGTGCTTCAGAGAAGGGCTGTGTTTAGGGTAGAGGTGTAACGACAGAGCCAATGGTGGCAGAAATTCCTTCCCTACTCCTGTGGCCTACATGAGCCAGGAGGGGTGGAAAAAAAAACAATCCAACCATGACCCATCTATTCTTTTACAAAATTAGGGCATGCCAAACTTGTGCCCCTGCACTTTCTTTTAAGCTGCCAGGTGAACCTGTCCAAAGGCTAAAAACTCAGTGAAATCCTTCCTTCCCAAGTCCACTGTAACACACATCATGTCCTTACTGCCTCATACACCACCCACAGCTGGTTCTCTCAGAGAGTAAGAGCACTTTGGGGCATCTAAAAGAAAAGAGTTTCTATGTGCTTCTTTGCAAGTACTGTCCAAAGAAACTAAACCAAACCAAACCCCCGTCTATCCCCCCAAAACAACAAAAAACAACCAAACAAAAAAACCTATAAAATAACTCTCTGTAAAAATAGGAAAAAGATGAAATTGCATCCCACCCAATTTCATCTCACCCAATTACATTTTTGAGGTTAAACAGAGCTTTGGAAGGGGAAAAGACACTTTTTTTTTTTTTTTCTTTATTCAGTTGATACTGGAATGAAATATGTCTAACAAATCTACCCAGTATCCTGAAATATGAAACCCAGGAGGACTGATATGCATGTGTAACCCACTAGTTCCATGATGTAGAAAAAGGGGCCATAGCAAAGGAAGGAAGCAAAAGTAAAGGAGCAATAATTGCATTGCTTGTGGTAAATGATTGATGTCCAACTCAGTCTTGCTATAATTACTTTCTTAGGCATGGTTTCTGAGTGAACACTCTGCTAGTAAGCTTGGTAATAAAAAGGGATTCAAAGAAAGGGAAGATTGCCTTACCATTGTACAAGGCATAAAATAAATCCATGCATGTTGCTTCTTGATATTTCACTATGAGAATATTGAGTCTTTGCTATCATCCACTGTTGTTTCTCACACGTACATAACAAAACTGGGGAGGAAGAGAATTGATTTGACTTTGTTTCATGTGAGGAATTTTCTTCTTTCCAAATCAAATCCCATGCAGAAAGAATTTATGAAACTTCTCACTCCACACAGTATGCTGGACTTCATTGGAGAGAGATTTGCATGCTGGAGAAGGCAGTATTTTTGCTGGGATTAAAGAATTTGAATACCAGCATTCACAGTATCTTAAAAGTAAGAGAAACTACACACCTGTAGCTAAAACACAGGTGACAAATAGTAAAGAGAGGGAGAAAGAAAGCTTTTTTTTCAAGACTGTGTCAAAAGAGGAAAGAGGCAGAGCAATGAAAAAAGAAGCCACTGCAAATTAAGGACCATCTATCAGCTTCTCTCAGGGAAAGATTTTCTATAAATTAAAAAAAATGATTTCTTAGAAGTCTTTCATGATATACAGGAAAGATAAATGGAATATTGTATAGAAATATATACTTTCATTAGCAAGTGTTTCTAGACAAGTTGTATAAAAGATCTGTAGATCCAGAGGGGAAAAAAGTCTTGCATCTTTTTAGCTGATCAGTTTCTACTCTTTACCTTGCTGTCAACTGTGAGTACAGAGCCATCCAGGAGGAGAGATTTAAAAATATCGAAGGCTACTAGACTCTAGACCTACGACCTGTCAACCACCTCTTCCCCACTCCCCAACCCAGAGACGAAGAGCTTTTTTTCCTGCTGTTTCTTTCACAAGAGTTTGGCTTTGCACAGGAAGCATCATGATTTTTCAAAAAAATAAAGATCTTTAGGAATTTTTGTAAGGTCAGGGAAGGAAAACAAATCTTAACAGCATGTTTCCTGCCTCCCACCAACTGCATAATGCCAGCCTTACATCATAATGTGGCTGTGAGGATGCTTGAGCAACTTGGTCCTGCAAGGCCAGTACCAGAAATGGTTTTGGGTAACAGGAGTGGCCAGGTGAGGTGCTGTTATCTGAGAAGAAAAACTCAAAGTGTGCCACCTCAGTGACATTGCAGAAACCAGGTGCTCTCTACCCAGGCAGCTGCCACATCAACAGGAATGCAGAGCAGGGATCAAAATAAAAAAAATAAAAATAAAAATCTATGGAAGTGAGTTTACTAGCAAGCCTTACTGCAGCACAGGCAAGGGACATGTTCAAATCCATCAGGAGATGAAACAAAACAAAACAAAAAAGGGTCCATCCCCTTCTGCCTCTGTCCTATTTGTGATGGTCAGGAGCAGCTGGGACAACCAGAAGTCTTCTCACCAGTGGGTGGGTTGTTCTCACCCCAACCACAGGAGGCCTCCTCTTGTCAATATGTTTTCTTCCACCAGAAAGATATAAAACAGAGGGATGATAGATTTAGCTGTTGCTTTTGTTCCCATGGCACTTTGTGGATAACAAACAACTGATCTCTGGGGTCCATTTGAAAACTCCTGCCCCCATGAGAATTTGTGAGGCAAACCAGAAAGAAAGAAAGACCTATAAGAAAGAAATCTGACCTATATAAATGCGTTTGTTGGTTTTGGACTATTTTTCATCAGGCAATGTTCAAACACTGCTGTCTCCAAACGAATCCTCAAGATTTCTAATAAATCAAATGAAAAATCCAAACAAAGCAGCTGACAAATTTTCCTCAGGTTTTGTACTCATTGGAAAACAGATTTCTCAATATTGCTTCAGCTTCTTCTTTCTCTCTCTCCTTTTTTTTTCTTCTTTTTCTTCTCTCTTTTTTTTTTTTTTTCCTTTTTGTTTTTAACCACAGATGTCCTTAAAACTCAGAGAAGGTGCCAGTTGGACTGACACATCCCCAGGCTGTTGTCCTCTCCCTGGAGAGCGAAAGAAGGGATGGCCCATGGCAGAACGGTTCACCCCTGATGGGCTGCCAATGGGACAAACCCTGCTGCAGCAGGGATACTGTGAAGGATTGGGCCTTTTTATTTTTAGTTGCTTCTGGAAAAGATTAAGAGGACGATAAGGAGAGGGTGAGAAGGGTTCGCTGCAGTATTTGTTGTTGGTTTTTGTTGTTATTTTTGTATTATTTTTTTTCATGATTCATCCTCACAGTTTTCTGAATTTATATGTGAAACCAAAGTGGCCAGTGCAGCATACAGTGTAGATATGCTGACGGGATCCTCTGGCCAAGCCCAGGATGAAGACATGGCAGCACCAGCAGCGGGGTCTCTAGGGGCCGTGGGGTGGACGGAGCGTGGGTAACAGCCAGGGAAGCCAGAAGAGGAGCCCAGGGAGCGCTGCTCTTCGAGACCGACATCTACATCTTGCAGAACTATCTTTCAGAAGGGAAGTGAAACCTAGTGAACGTGGTTTGGGACACAAAGCAAAGAGATGAGAGCTCAAGAGATGTTCAAAAGGACAAATTCTTATGTGGCCCTGAAAGATTATCCTGTGTTTTATCTTACTGAGCCATGACCAGCCACAGACCTGAGAAGTTCCCAGTGTCTCAGGGCAGGCTCTGCTATCCTCTCTACCTTCAGGACAGGACACAGAGTGTCATTAGTAAGAGCTGGCTCTGCAAATCCCACCTGCTGCCATCAAGCATAACGTAGACACAATAATTGCATGCAACATCTTGAATGTTAGATGATTATTTTCCACGTATATAAAACATGTTGGTGTGTCTTTGCATGCCTGTCTGTACATGTGTAGGTACATTATTTCATGTATTTTTACAATTTTAATCAGCTGCAAATGTTGATGTACCATAGAACAAGGTGGAAACACACAGGATTATGTCTCTTGCAAACATTTAAATATGCAATAACACACGCAAAAAAGAATTTTGCCTTTTCAAAAGGATCAAAAGTATCAAAAGTGGGGGTGATTCTAAGGAAAAGTTCCAGAAAACTTCACACTGGTCTGTCACTCTTTGTTTCATGAATGCTGGCCCCAAAATAAATCTTTCTCTGCATGGTGTGTTGAGTGTCATCACATCACATTTAGTTTACACTTAATCTGTAGAAGAGTCCTCAGCTGTTGGAAAAATTCATCATTTATAAAAAAGTGAAAACTTCAATGGAGAGAATAAAGCATTTGCACACCTGCTGGAAAATGGAAGCTAAAAGGTGAAATAATAATCAAAACATTTTTTCCCATTTTGTGTGTCTGTGCTATTAATATTTTCATTACATTCTGAAAGGAACAGGTGAGTTTCTTTTATGAAAATTTCTAAAGAAATAAGATTTAGAAAATGAACAGATCTTTTTTTTGATATTTTTTCCCCCTTAACCTGGATTTTTAACTCTCTAAGAGAATGAATGATGTAGAAATGATCATGTAACTCCTTCTCTTGACCTGTCAAGGTAAGCCTAGTGGATGTAGTTTTGAAAGACAAGTTGCACTCAATTTTGCAAACCTTACCACTGAGTAATTTTTCCTTAGAAGCAGTAAGATGAAGTTTATGATAGCAAATGTGGCTCAATGTGGGTGAGGGTTGCAAATTTAGATCCTTGGCTGCATGGAGACACTTAGATGCATTAGGATGAAGTCACTAGATGTATAAAATCAATGAATGCATAGTAAGATGTATTAATCCTAAATTTAATGTGGCCTTAATTTACTGCAGTTTAATCTTCTTCATTTTCCCTTTCTGCCAGGAACTTGTACTTTGAAACATGAAAATTGTCAGATTGCCAAAGTGCTTCAACACTCTCTTCCAATAAGCTTGTCAAATGTAAAACTTCAGCCTGCAAGATTAATTTTCCCACAATCTTGAATGCTTCTATTCTAAAGTTTATTTTGGAAGACTCTTATGTGTTAACATGAAATAATAAAATGCTTTAGTGTCTCGGTTGGTGGCTTTCACTCCAGAATACAGTCTCTCAGAAGACTGTCTATGCAGCAAGCTACTTTTTGGATAACAGAACGTGTAGGTGTAACTTCACTAGTGCCTGGAAGTGAAAGTTACAAAGAAGGAGGTAACTGGAATATGCAACACTCACAGACAATATCTGTTTTCAGTAATCTGATATACTTTGACCTATCTACACAGTGCTCAGTTGTGCTACAATAAATGTCAAATATTGAAATAAAAAATTCTTTGCCAGGCAGAAAGAATCTGGATTTGAGCAGGTACAGAGTATCAGATAATATTTGAACATGGCCCTTACCAGCTTCTCTTCCAGACTATTTCAGTACCTGTTTTTTAGTAATTTCTGTTTTATTCTCTGTCTTTTTATTAGTATTATCCCTTGGCATACGGTGAAAATATTGCTCCTAGCTGGTACAAAAGGCAAAGTAGCTAATATCTTTTCCACAAAGTAAACATCTTGTCCAGGATACATCTAGATAGGACCCTGGTTTCACACTAAGGTCTTAGGCAGAGCATGATCTAAGTGGGCACATCAGTTAATCTCATTTTTTCATCAGTAAGTGAATGAGAATCACCTTTTGGCTGGTCAAGAGCATAGTCATCTAATATTGACTATTCATTCTGTAGCACCTAAACATACATCTTCATCTGTACATCCAACTTTAAAGGATGTAATCTCTATTTTCCTAGTAATAAGCTTGTTTCTATGCTTCAGCTGAGGCCCTTCATTTGGCCACCATCATGGCTGACTTGATGAGACCTTTGAATTTACAACTTCTTTTGATATTCAGTCTTTGCATCTTAAAGAAAGTACAAAAGGGAGGGGAAGGTTAATGGAAGTGAAAGACAAATCCATGGGTAGATTTCATATGACAAACAAACTGAACAAAATAGTCTCAGAAGCTTTGGTTTACATGGGTGCTGAAACAATTCTGGTATTTAGCAATCTGGAAAGGATGTCTTTTTTCACTTTTATTTTTACTTGGTGGAGAGATCATGGGACAAAATCCCCTAGAAGGGGGCAAGTAGCAGACTTTGATACAGATGTTAGGCAATGGTTACATGTTGAGCAGAATTATGCGTTCAGAAATGATGCAGTTTTGGAAATGGGAGCATCATAAACAACATAAAATATCTTTCAGCATGATTTACAGAACATTAAGGTTCTCAGATAACATAGACAAAAACTTTAGACAACCTTGAGCTTTGGAAACTTTTTGTTATGATTTGGATTATGTAAAGTCCTTCCAAGCCTATATGCTTCTTCCACATAGTTATTTTAAAAGTTGCCTCATTTCTTTTCCTTATATGAAGACCTCTTAAACACACAGAAAAGAGTATTTTACACACAATGACAAAAAAACAAAACAAAACAAAAAACCACATAGATTCTAAAGCCCTTCTGCAAAATACTCTCAGAAAGTAACTGTCTCCAGATCATATACTTGAATAACTCCTCAAAACATCCTCATGTCCTCAAGATTTATTGTCAGCAATTAATAAAAAGAAAAAAAAGTTTTAAGTGTAGTTCTCAGGAGTGGAGCAGATGCCCCATCTCAATATTTCCACTAACATCCCGGATTGCACATTCCATAGTAGAGCATAAAGTGCTACGGCATTGTTGTTTATTTGTTTGCTTTATTATTTAATTTAGAAATTCTTCACCTTTTCTGTTACTATTTTTATTATTTGTATTATTATTTTTACCTTGTAGCTCCTATATTCTTGTAATGGCACATAAGAAGGTGCTTAAACGTCTTCTTGAAAGTAGCATTGCAGAGCGCATAACAAGCAGGGTTGATGGTGCTGTTGATATAACAGAGCCAGTAACCTATGGTCCATACAGTACCAGGGATGCAGGATGTGCAGAAACTGTGGATGAGCACCATCACGTTGTATGGGGTCCAGGTGATGATGAAGGCCAGCAGGATGGCCAGAATGGTCCTTGTTACTTTTTTCTCTCTAGAAGGAGGTGGTTTCTTTTTGGCAGGCTGCTTTGTCATCTTGACGATTTTCCGGGCTACACTATTCTGTTTTTCCTCTCCATTGGTGCCTACTATCTCCACGGTGGTGTTTGTGGGAGCACAACTGTCACCCTTTTGAGACTTCGTGACTATCCTGATGCATGTCATCTTGGAGTTCTCCACTTTGAGATGGTCTTGGGAGGCAGAATTCTGGCTGGCATCTTTGGCAGATTCATCCTCTTTCATGTTGGAAGCAACCACACTGACTGAGGTGGAGTCATTGGAGCTGTCTTTCTCCTCCCCTTGAACACAGTTCTCCATCGCAGTTTCTCCAGTGGTTTTTCCATTCTGAATTTTGTTGTGTTCCAATCCATCCCCACTGGTTGGGATGTTATTATTGTTTGGTTTCACTATTTTACCTTGAACAAGGCTGGGGGAAACTGGATCCTGGTTTTGGGCAGCTTCTTTTTTCCCTTTCTTTATCCGACTCTTGCTGGCTCGAGATATTTGCCAATAAAGAACAGTCATGATGATAACAGGTAAATAGAAAGCTGCAATGGCAGTGCCAAAAGTGACAGCAGGGTTGGAAAAAAACTGGATGTAGCACTCCTTGTCAGGGACAGTCCTTCCTCCTACTATGAACTGCCAGAAGAGAATCGCAGGGGCCCACAGGATGAAGGACAGCACCCATGCAGCTGCAATCATCATGCCTGCCATCTTAGTGGTCCGCTTTACAGGATATGTCAGAGGCTTGGTGACACAAAAGTATCTGTCAAAACTGATAATAAGGAGGTTCATTACAGAGGCATTGCTGACCACATAGTCAAGAGCCAGCCAGAGGTCACACACCACAGGCCCTAAGGGCCAGTAGCCTATCACAGTGTAGAGTGTATACAGGTTCATGGAAAAGATGCCAATGATCAAGTCTGCGCAGGCCAAGCTGAACAGGAAATAGTTGTTGACAGTCTGCAGGTGCCTGTTGACTTTGATTGACACCATGACCAGGATGTTCCCAATTATGGTGACTAAACTGAGAGACCCTGCTACCAGGACAATGAAGACCACCTCAACAGTTTTATAGGGGCTCTCCAGAGCCATCACATTTTCAGTGGAAGAGTTTATGTACGTTGAGTTATTCATTTCTGTGCTGCTAACAAGATACTCAATTATCACTTAAGCCTGCAGAGGAAAGAAAAGAAAACATATACCATTATGAAATCAGTCCCTTTACCTTTAGGAAATGGATTCCAGAAAAAACTACTTGGAAAGAATTTAAAGGTAGAAGATTGAGTGCAGAAGAATCATTCTTCTCATGCTAATGAAAACACATTGCAACATATAATATACCCTTTCGAATAACATAGAAAAAAGGATTTCTGTAGCTGTGTGACAAAAACACTATATTTGAATCCATATCTAGATTTTTAAGTTGTCCCATCTATTTTTCTCTTTGTCCAGTTATAAAACTAGGAATGACTTGAAAATTTTGTAACAAGATCTGCTTATTGATTCCTTCCCTACAAATATAAAAATTCAGTTTGCTCATTTCAAGCCACCTCCAAGTAAAAATAAATAAATAAATAAATAAAATAAAGTCCTGAAGTTCTGGGAGTATGTCATTCTTATAACCCAAGGTGAAAGTGTGATTTACCATGAGTTGAATCATGAGAAAATGACTTATGGTTCCATCTTTCCTTCATGTTCCTGCTGGGTATGCTTTTTTAAGGTTCATGGAGCAAGTTTGTGTAATCTCTCCCTCTTAACTTTCTTGCACTGCTGTTACCTCTTTTTTTTTTTTTTTTCCATCATTTGCAAAGATTTTACCATTATGCCAAACTGAAGTTATTAGTCTTCTGATAAACAAAAAAGGGGCAGATCTATTAAAGTCGACAGAATTGGTAGACTCACCTCAGCTGTGAATCTGGCTGTCTAGCTAGATGTTTACAAATTATTTTTTCTCTTTATCTCTCTCTTTTTTTTTTTCTTTTCAGTGAAATCAAAGTGGTTTTGTACATCCTCTTGACATTTGTGCCTAGCAAAATTTTTATTTTTTTTTAAACATGATAAAATTCTTGACGCTTGCTCAATTGTACTTGCCTCATTTATTTATTTATTTATTTTTCAAATCAAAATATTTATAATTTACATCACACAAAGCTATGACAAAAGGCATGAAATGGATAGCAAGGAAAGTGTAAAGAAAGAAACAGATAAAATCAGTTCTGTTCATACACAGCAACTCTTTTTGTGCCCTGTATACCTATCGGCAGTACTCAATAAACATTAATTAAAATACTAGCAATATATATTTGATAGAAGACCAACAAAACAGCACATGATTTTGCCTTAAGGATATGTACTATCCTTTTGTGCATCCCTTGGAAATCAATAGAATGCACTGGAATTGTACAGCCAGTCTCTTAGCTCTCATTATTTATGACTTCTGCTTAAGGGATTATTGAGGCATGAAGGCCAGATGTGACAGAGAAGTTAGATTGTTTCTAATTGGAGTATATTTCCTTTTTTTTTTTTTTTTCCCCACCCAGAAGTCATCACTTCTTTAAGACTGAGCTTTTAGAAGTGGGGGTACAATCTAATGAAGACTAAAAAAAAAATTGTTATATTATGTTTGGCTCCTTTATACTTCAGGGAAATACTTCTCTGTTCTCTGTGACAAGCCTGTTGATGCACAGAAATATATAATCCATGTCACTTGGAGCAAGGCATTTTCATTGTCATTTTAGAACTGCATACTTTCTTTCAGATGCAAAAGGAAAAAGATGATGTGAAATGTCAGCACAACAGCAAAAACCCTTGTGAACTCTAAGAAAAATAAGCAAGTCTGTTTCTGTGGAAAAGTCAAGATGCTATACCAGGGTGAAGGCTCTCTGGTTGAGGGGACTTCATAATCTCACAATTTTTACTTAAAGAGATATGACTGGCAGAAGATAAGGCTTATGCATTTGTTTTTGCTTTTAAAACAGATGAGATTTGTTTGCCAGTTCCATGGTGAGGTGGGCATATGATAAATAGAGGAACATAAGGCTAGACAGACATTTTTTCCTACTAGCTAATCACAGATACATCCCTAAAATCCTTGGGATGAGTTTCAAGAAAACAAAAAGCTGTGAGGAGAAATGCTTATTTAAATATGTGTTTTGTATGGTAAGAATATGCCAAGGAGAATGTAGCAGAATTTATACTTGGTGCAAAAAATAGACATGAGAATAGCCCAGACATCTTTAATCTATAGGACTGTCATTTCAGCAATTCACCTTTTCAGCCCGAGACTCACAGTTGAGCAGCTGGCTATCCAGCCAGGTGTGTAAGCTATCAATTTTTGGGGACTTCTTCCAAGCAGGGTTGTTTATGAACATTCTTGACCGGATGCATTTTTGATGAAAAGATGAAATAACCCACAAAGATGTATTGATTTCAAAAATATTTCACCTGAAAAGAGTTTGTGATCCAGGGTTCTGCAGCTACCTCTGGTGACAGAGTGAGAGAGAGAGCAAGAGAAGCTGGAAAAAGAAGGGAAGAGGGTGAGAGAGAATCTGAGTAGAAAAAAAAAATGCTTTATGATAAGAAGACAGATGTTTCTGTACAATCTCATTGTGACAAAATGTTAAGAATTTTGTTTTTATTCCACTGGAGAACTAAAATTCATTTTAAAACCTTGAAACTTGTGAAATCAAATTACTACCTCCCAGCTAACTTTATTCCTAAATCTTCTCAGCTGAATTTTTTACCCAGTTTCAATGGAAATATTGGTAATTCCCCTGATTTTATTATCTGGGGTGCAAGGAGCTGAATGAAAGCTAAAACATAGTTTTACTTGTCAAGAATAGGATTTCACTGTATTCTTCTGGATGGAAGTAAAACAGAGGAATCCCTTTCCCAATTATTTCCTTTTGCATGAAGCTGTCATAGGAAGACTGATAGTCCTGCACTGCAGATTAAATTGACTGCCATGGCTTTCCTAGGTATGGAAAAACACAGAGGCAAATTCTGCCATCACATACCACAGTAAAATATTTCTTTTCTTATATCAATATGATTGTAAAATGAACCACATTTTCCTGTGTGTGCTGATGAGAACGTACAGAACATTTGATTTCAACTGACATCTCTCATCACTCTGTATAGAACTTCCATTCTACAGATATGAGCAGAGACAGGAATATTCTTACCTCCTAATGCAAGATGCCCTGAATCTGCTAGACTGTTTTCTGCTGGCCCTAGTAGGGTCTGAATCACACCCGTAAGGAGGTTTCTCTTCCTTACTGGGGCTGGGCTGCTTGCTCCCTCAGAACAGGACTGTGGACTATTTTTATTTTTGTCATGCCACGAAGTACGTCTCTCCTGCTGGAGAGGCAGTTGTTATGGGAACAGATGTTACTCATCAGGCAGACCTACAGGCAGAGGCATTTTAAGGTAATATGACCTCCCATTATGAGAAGTACCAGATCTTGTTCTTGAACAAACAGAGCTCTCTTCTGCAAGCCCATGGGTATTTGTATGAGTTGCACAATATGGCACTGACTCCCGTGGGCTACCATAATTTATTCTTGTATACTAAGTGCATTCTTGCTAAACAGAGAATAGCCAGAAAAGGCAAGAAGCTTCTCTTGTGACCTGAAAAACAACCAAGTTCATTTTCTGAAATATATATTATAATATATGACTTTGTGGAATGTAAACACCATAATAATTGCATGGAAAATATCCAAGGCAGAGAAATCCACATATAAAAAAATTAATTGTTTGATATTTGATAAGTGGTTGGGAAACATTTTCAGTACAGTAGTTTCTCTTCTCTAAAGAGCTTTTTCACACTGCTGAAAATCATTCCTTTCCTTTCTGTGGTTGGGGCTGGGGACAGAATGGGGGGGATTTGGTGGGTTTCACAGAGTGTACACTTTTAGTGTGGTGTGATGCCAGGTCTTTTTTACTGTGAGTGCCTGCCAGGACAGGCAGAAGCAGGGCACAGGTGGTTTGAGCTGGATCCCCATCCTCACTCAAAACACAGCCTAGGCTGGCACAGGCTGGAGTATACTTTCACAGAGCATGCTGGCAGCCATGGTCTGCTTCTCAGTCCTCCATTTATCTCCCTAGCAGTCACTGGGAACAGCAAAACAAAGGTCTGGTGCATAAATTTGTTTCTGCAAACCATTTCATTGGAAATAGGAACTGTGGTGAGGGTGAGGAACCAAAATGATGCCATTGGGGGTATTCATCCCAAAAATGGGAGGGCAAGGGGGAGTGGTAAGGTCTAGATATCACTCCTCAGATCATGAACTTCAGACAGAAGGTACTTATCAATTACATCCTGCTGACTCGACTGTTTTCCACTTGCCCTGACAGGATCCATTCCCTTTAGTGCAGATGTATCTTGATGTAATCATTATAATTTTTTGTTGAGAACAAATCATCAACATCTGTCACAAAACAGACTATGGAATTGTTTACGCTGAAAAAAAATGACTGATATGCTATGCCTGTCAAAGTTTGTTAGATAAATCCTTCTTTTATGTTATGTATATTGCCAAGTTAAATATCATAAGGATTTAATAGCTTCTTTCAATCCTCTGAAAGTGTAAAAAAGTCAAGACATGAAAGAGGAAGCAAATAATCTATACCTGGAAATTATATTGAAGATTTAAATGGGATTACCCAGCAACCTATGTGCATTGTTACTTTAAGCATTTTTCAGCATTCAACTCTCAAACAAAAATAAAACATTTTCTAACTGTTATTCCCCTTTGATCCAGTTTGTCTCCAATCCAAATGTATGCAAAATGGATTTGATTTTTACTGTAGTAAGAAGAAAGTTTTGTATATTTCCCTGAATTGATTTTGATTTTGAATTGCACTGGTTTTGATTCTAAATTCATTCTTGGCACCATTTAAAGCCACAGTGTGAAAAAAGAGAGAAACAAAAACCCAAAGCCCGTGACAAATATACTATGCACGTTTGTCAGAATTTATTACAGACTTCAAGAGAAATGATAGACCTTGTCTGGATTATTGGTAAAAAATATATTTCAGAAAATCCCCAAATATCAGAAGACTAATATCTTCACTGCATGGGTTACCTTCTGCAATCCATCTAAAACTAGAAAGAGCTTTGCAAAATACTACTGCCTCTGTGTGGTCCATTCTTCTTATTTTCATACACTTTTTTTCCCCCTCAATCAACACATCCTAGCAAAAAAGAAAAAAAAAAAAAGATATTTTGTGGGACTGCCTGGATCTACTTTTCCCCATCTCATCCTAAAGAGTACCTAAGGGCAAAATAAACAGTTTCTGTGCATATCTTTAAACAATAAGTAAATCAGAGTCATGGAGCATTAGCAAAAGCAAACTAACACTGTGCCAGTAACAAGAAATAGCATAAAGCAAAGATAAAAATACTCCCCCAAAAGCAGCAGGGAATTTTGCTTGAGTAGGTGGCAGTGTTGGCATCAACACTGCTGCCTCAGTGCTGTTGTCAGGGCCTGAAGATTTGTACAGCACTTAAACACATCTTGCTCACTGCTGTTCCAAGAGTCTAAAACTGGTGAATATAGTGTCATAGGCCCAACTGGTTTGTATTCAAAATCACACAATGGAAAGTATAGGTAGCATACACAAAAATACAATCTCTCTAGTTTCAGGAAACAACCAAAAAGAAGCAGTTTTTCCTCAAAGGTCTGGATAATTGTGTATTTCAACCAAATTGGTGCTGTTGTTACTATTACTATTGCGTTGATAGTCACCCACTGGTACTAGGACAATTACTCTGTTATCTTTCTGTAAGTATAGTTTTGGCTGTAGGTATGGCTTTATTTTTCAGGGCCTGGATAATCGAGAGTATTTGTGTTCTGTCTTTGGGCAGCTGACATTACTCCAACTTAAATCCTGCAACTTAATGCACTGTGCAAACCTGAAAAATAAACTTCATAGTCATGTTTTTATCTAACAGTTTCTGATTCACAAAAAGGGATTTTTACTTCCTGGACTAATGACATAGAGCTGTGACAAGGGAGGTTCAGGCTGGCTGTTAGCAAAAGGTTCTTCACTGAGAGGGTAATTCGGCACTGACTGGAACAGGTTTCCCAGGGCAGTAGCCATTGCACTGGGCCTGCCAGAGTTCCAGAAGTGTTTGGAGAACACTCTCAGACACTTGGTCTGATTTTGGGGTGTTTCTGAGTAGAGGCAGGAGCTGGACTCAATGGTCCTTGTGGGTCCCTTCCAACTTGGGATATTCTATGATTCTATGACTAGAAGAAATGCCGTCACTCATGTGTCACCTTCTTCTTGCTAGGATTTTATATAAATAACCCTTGGTCCCAAAGTGTACAAACAGCCAAGCCTCGTGGCAAAGATATGGCAAGGCTTTTCTCTGTGCTCCTGTGGAATCGTACCAAAGTACACACATGTGATATGGTTGCCCATATAGTAAGAGGTACAGAATACAATAGTTCATTCCCTCTGAGTATCACCTTCAATATTCTGCACCTCAACCTGGAAAAGGTATTTACACACTGGAGGGAATTTGCAGAAAGGCAGTTGAAAAGACTGAGTACTTGCTACATTTCAGGCAAGTAAATAGTTCAGATCCCTTTAGCTTTAGAAAACTAAAAAGGATTTTTTTTTTTTTTCCCAAGCAAGCTGGGGTGTGGGGGGCTGGAAATCTAGTTGTTGAGATCAATAGAAATTTATAACACAGAAATCAGAGCACTAAGTCTTTGGAGTAAGAAAGACAATATGAATCTGTTATTAAGGGGAAAGGAAGAGGTTACTGCTGTTATCCTCAGGTCCTCAACACTGTCTGGTTTCTGTGGCATTTCACCTGATGTTTACAGCAGTTGAAAGTACTGTATCCTGGAACATGAGGCTGACACCTCAGTGCCTTCCAAATGGGTGTCACTTCTTCTCCGAGGTACATGTCCAAAGTGAAGTAAGGAATAAAAAAAGAGATGAAGAGAAGGAATGGGAAAATTTATTGGGAGCATTATTAACATTATTTTCAGAACTCCTTTAGGGGGTTGGTTAGGCAGGAAAAAGCCCCTAGTAAACTGCCAGATATCATGTCAACTGAGGATGGGACAGGGCCTGTAGGAATCTCACAACCCATAATGCTGGGCTGTGCAAAAAGAAGAGATGTAGTTGTGTAACAATGATCCATGACTAAAAGTTACTTTTAAGCCCTCTCTGTACGATATCCATGCATAGCCTAGTCCACACCCCCAGTGAACATTGCCAATTAACTAGGGAACTGGGGTTCTCTAGTTAAAGACAGTGTTCAAAGTGTATCTGCAGCTGCAGAGAGCTACAGCTCTTTAACATACATTTATATGTAGGCAGTGCAAAGCTGAAAATGTGAATTGTATAGATCTCAGAAAATGTTATCCATCATTTGAGAAGTGGTATAACATGAATAAAGCATCTGAAAGTCCTGACTTCTTCATCCCCAACATAAGAGCATTCAGCAAGACTGCCCCCTGCAGTGTCCTTGTACTAAGATGTAACCACTCATCTCTAATCACTGAGTAAGGAAGTAAAAATTGAAACACAACAAAAAGCCTAAAGCTAAGAAATACATCGATGTATCAGATGTCATATCAGCCAACTCCCACAGTGGAAACTGTGCAATAGCTGTGCTGATAATTGGCATCTCATGATAGTGAGCTCCTCCTCTCCCATTCTCCTAGGTTCTGCATATTTGTGTTCATCACGTGCTGCAGGGTCTAGCTCAAAATGTGAATAACATAGACTAGAATATGCACTACACACAGACAATGAAACAAATACCTGGCATGGATGGTTCATAAAAAAAAAAAAAAAAAGTTAGATACTAACAAGTATCTGACAACTGTCATAAAAAAAGAAAAAAAGTTACTTTTTAAATTTATTTTTTATTTTTTATTTCTTTTTCTCATTTAATTTGTAACTTAAACAAGTTTTTTTCAAAGCAACTGCCTAAATTTGCTATCTAGTGAGTGAAGAGAACCATACCCCTTTTGAAGCATCCCACTGTTCTCTCCAGAGGGCTGAGTTAAATGGATAGGATCTCCACCTAGAGGCACACAAAGGCAGCTACCACACAAAGCAGTCATTTCCATCAGTAGTGTGGCCTCAGTATGTGCTGAAAATTGAGATGCAACTGAAGTACCCCAGGTGGAGAAGACCCACATTTTATCTCAATTTACATTCTATTGCAATATACATTTTATTATAAACAAGGATCAGAGATATAATTTGATAAAATTGGGAAACCATTAGAGTTTGATTTATTGTTAGTAGCAAACAGGCTGACTACTGAGGTATAATTAGACTGTGGTATCCACTGCACAGACACACATGCTCAGGCCTGCACTTATGCACTATAACCAGTTTTATTTAGTCGTCACTTTGAGCATGATTCAACTGCATAGTAGGCTATAAAGAGGCCAGAAGAATTACTGGTATCATCAAAAGGCAAAAAAAAAAAAAAAAGGGGGGGGGGGGGGACTAGCTTATGTCACACATATTTCATGAGTGGACCTATGCTGATTTCCACTGATTTCCACTTGCAGGGGTTATATAGAAAAAGGAGATTAAAACAACAGATTTCAGTAAGTTATTTCCCTTTCCCTCCCTGCACTGTACCACTGTTGTTGGAATTTGACTGAAGTTCCTTACACCAGTCAACCCAAACAAGAAAAGTTTTATCTGACTACTACTATCTTCTTCAAGCACTTTGTTAAAATATCCATACCAGAATTCAGACTAAAATTATAAATATTCACAGTCCCAGGAAAGGTTCCCTCAGTAAAAGAGTTGTTTTCTGTTAAGATTAAATTGGAGATCATTAGATTCCAGAATATATTCTCTGAAGGAACAGAGCCATTACAGGTAAGGTTTCCCTCTGCAGCCCAGTGTGAACTGGAGGCACAACGCTTCATTATCCTCATATCAGCTATCATGCCTGTACTATTAAATAGAAAAACCTTATGAGAGCTACTCAAAGTCTCTGCGTGAGAAGCAGCAAAGCTAGGGAAAGAGGTGAGAGTTCAGAAGCCTGAGTGAAACCAACTCATACTTTGTTCCGAATACCTGGAGCTAATGCATAACAGAAATACATCTCTTATTTAAAATGTATACATATAGAAAGAGAAGAGAAGAGAAGAGAAGAGAAGAGAAGAGAAGAGAAGAGAAGAGAAGAGAAGAGAAGAGAAGAGAAGAGAAGAGAAGAGAAGAGAAGAGAAGAGAAAGAAAGAAAAGAAAAGAAAAGAAAAGAAAAGAAAAGAAAAGAAAAGAAAAAGAAAAAGAAAAGAAAAGAAAAGAAAAGAAAAGAAAAGAAAAGAAGAGAAGAGAAAGAGAAGAGAAGAGAAGAGAAAGAGAAAAAAGAAAAGAAAAGAAAAAAAGAAAAGAAAAGAAAAGAAAAGAAAAGAAAGAAAAGAAAAGAAAAGAAAAGAAAAGAAAAAGAAAAGAAAAGAAAAGAAAAAAGAAAAGAAAAGAAAAGAAAAGAAAAGAGAAAAGAAAAGTTACACACTCTTTATGTTTGTGGGTGTTTGGTTTTTTTTTCTAGTTTGAAAGAGTTTTTTTTTTTTCTGCCAAAGCCTGCAGAAATATTGATAATGAAATAATAGTAAAGAATGATAAGACAGTAAATGGGGTCTCTCAAAGAACTGCTGATTAAACGCCTCATCCTGCCAGTGTGTCCAGTAAAAACACTGTGACTGTGATTTCAGTGAATCTCTGCAAATCCCTCCAAGGTTTGGAGGTCCTTGTGGGACCCTGAATAAACTTATTTTATGAGTCTCAATAGTGGAGTGGACAGTGGAGACTCTTACTGTTTGTCAGAGATTTTGCAACATTCAGCAGTGTCTCTGTCAGGAATATTAATATATTGTGAGCCCGAAGAGACGCTTACTGAAGTTAAAAAAAACTAATAAAATCTTTCCTTTTCCCTTGATTGGAAGTGGTGCTAGCACACTGCTTTTATCAGTGATTTCCTTATTCACTCACATGATCTAGCAGAGTCACTTGCAAGATGTCTCTAGCTGATCCCAAAACCTTCTTTGGAAGTATCTTTGCTCAGCAAATGCCTTTTAGAATTCTTATCCGTCCATTATGGTCACTCTTATATGAAGTGCTCAAGAGCTTTAAAATCCAATCCTTTCAATTTCTGTGTCCATTAATCTAGGGCATTTTTACACATCTTCCATCTTACTTAACAGCTTACCTAAGACATGGATTAGAAGTATAGAGAAGAAAACTGACTCAGAGACTCAGATATAAAAGGATTTGGCCCAAAATCTTTGCAAGAATTTAAGCATATATTGTATTGTATCCTAGTTCAAACTTGTTTCTTAGAGGGCAACTAAATCTTTTTTTTTTTTTTTTTTTTTTTTTTTTTTTATGTCTGTATTTCTGCAGACCAATTTAAGGTAATGGTAGTGAAATGGTGAAAGTACATAATTAGTTCTATGCCTTACCAGAAGAAAAGTGGTACCGAAATTCCCATAACAGAATCCATATTTCCACATCCATTCTACACTCTGAGAAGGTTTTTTTTGTTTTGTTTTATTTTGTTTTGTGAAAGAGATATAAGATCCAATAGATACACAAGTTTGTGTTCCTCTCCTTTCTGGAAATATGGTAACACTCGTAGAATGTTTTAAAATCTCAGATGAAGTGCTTGATATAGCTAATTATAAACATAGCTGATCACAGCTATGCATGGTTACAGTGAGACTGCATGATCATCTCCCCTTTTGTGGACACAGAACCCCAAAGATTAAATATTCTTTGCCAGGAGAGGCAATATTTATTTAGAAGTTTTTTTTTTTTTCCATAGTTTTTATGTTCAGTTACTACATTACTATAAGCTCCCTAATCTCTGACTGTGTTGCATTTCACTAAATGACTGCTACCTACTTTAATTACTCCGACTTGTTTCAGACTAATTGAATTTTTGCTCCACTGCAGGTTTAAGAAATCCGTGTCTAATTCTAGCTCTGATGCATGGCTCCAGATATTGGTCTCAACACACTGCAGTTACACTTAACGAGGTAAAATACCTTAGCTTTGCCTATTAATAATTCACCATGACATTAAGAGAAGCCCCTATCTTATGTTAAACAATAATGTAATGTTTAACAAGGTTAACTTAATAACAGGAAACTGGGGGACTTGTCTCTGACCATGTACCTTCTGTTAAAATTATATTTAGCATCACTGGGCCAGGAAGACTGGAATGCATAAGCAAATAGTCTCAAGCTCTCTACTTATTTTGATTTTTAGAGAGACATTACAAAGCTTGATCACTTCAAACTTCGACCTCTTGCATGCTATTAAAAACTAAAAAAACAGGAACATTTGAAATGCAAGTTTTCAAAATTGCTAAATGTGACTAATTGAAACCAAAGCTATTCAAAGCCTGAGGGGTAATAACTAACACAGTATAGAGAAAAGCAGGCAATTATTGTGTAAATAGATTTGCAGATCTGCACTGTGAGGCATGATAAGGTTACACAGAGAACAATCCCTGAGTACTATGGCTTCAGCCTCTCTATCATGTAAAGCAGTAGCCTATGACTGCTAAGCCTGATACCCTATAACCCAGCCCCTGTCACAGGAGCTGCTTGGAAACTGGTATGTAGAAAAAAAGTGGTTTTCCACAGAGGATTTTGCAAATTGCTCTTCTCACTTCAGAAAGGAAGACAATGAGATACAGAGCTGCTACTGGGTCATGGTGATAAATGTAAATTATGTTCATTCCACATCTCATTCTTATTCCAACATGAGTTAAAAACCAAACCAAACCAATACAAAAAACTTCTGAGACAAATTGTTTGATTTTGAAATTCAGGGATAGTGTTGTTATATTTTACTATATGGCATATTTTACTTTCATGGCAGAAACACTATGTCACCTTCACTAAGACTGTTGCTAGATTTACTTGACACGTATGAAGTCAGTCGCTATCCCATTTCTGGTTTTGAGGATCTCAAACTGTTTTTATTAATATCCTGAAATTCCATAATTGTGCTGTAGGTTACTCACTCCTTTCATTCCTTTCATTTTCTGCATGTTTGCCATCTCTGCTTCCTCACCCAAGAGCAGCTTTCCACAGCAAACTTATCTGAGGAAGAAAAGACTACTCTTCTGCAATGTCACCACATGGCCCAGTTCATTCAATCTAATACCATCTTTCTTGAAAACTTTAAAAAAGTTTAAAAAACTTTAAATCATTACTTGATGGTAAAACAAGCTTATTGGAAGTGAAATACTCTCTAGATAAGAGTACCATCTAGTAGTATTCTTAGGGAACAATGTCCTCCATCAAACTGCTGATTTCCTGGGTTGTCATGTCTGAGATTAAATCCTTCCAATTGTGCCGTGCAACAGCAGAAGAATTGCTCAGTAAAAACTGCTGCATTGCAACATATCTCCGTGCAGCACAACTATATTTGATGGGCACCAGCACATGCTTAAAGAAAGACCTACCAGGAGGTGTGGAGGAAGAGAAAATAAATGGAATGAAAACAAGAAAGAAATTTTAGAAAAAAGAGCTGATGACCAGACTGAGCTGTGAATGAAGAAGAAAGGAAGTGAATGAGGAGAAAGCAAGAAGGAGTGACTGCAAGAGAAATGAAGAGTTCTGCAAGAGTGTTCACCTGGGCTCTTTGAAAAATATGAATGTATTTCTACAATCTCTGGATGTAATGGCAATTTATACGGTTTTCACTTCTCCTGACACTTCTTATTTTTCAATGAAATAATTTTCATCTTTTCTGTTAGAATTGAAGTGAATAACAACAAAATGAATATTCCTAAAAGTTTCTTTGAACACCAGTGCCCATTCTAACCCCTCACCTTCCTTTTCTCCACAGAAAAGAAAAGAAACCAAACAAACACATGATCTAAACCTCCTAAATAAAAAACCCTCAATTCTCTCTATTAGATCAGGCCAATTTTAATTTTGTTTTGAACTGCTTCTTTGAAGTAGTGGAACATTTCCACACGTCTTATGAGGAGCGGCTGAGAGAACTGGGGTTGTTTAGTCTGGAGAAGAGGAGGCTCAGGGGAGACCTTATTGCTCTCTACAACTATCTGAAAGTAAGTTGTGGGGAGCTGGGCATTGCCCAGGGAGGTGGTGGAGTCGGTGTCCCTGGGGGTGTTCAAGGAAAGGTTGGACGTGGTGCTTAGGAACATGGTCTAGTGCATGATATTGGTGGTAGGGGGATGGTTGGACCAAATGATCTTGGAGGTCTTTTCCAACCCTAATGATTCTATGGTTCTGTGATTTCAAACAATAACAAAAATATTAAGAAAGTTTCATGCAAATAAAAGAAAAAAAAAAAAAAGGTTTTCTGCTTAGTTTAAGTAGCTGTCTGTGTTATTCCATGCCAGCCCATGGAGACATCGATGAGCAGTCCCTAATGTTTCTTGCTTATTAAACAAAAGTCTCAAAGCATGGAGTGACTTGAGGATCTGAAATCTCACCTCCAAAAGTCATTCAAACATTTCATTTCTTATATCCTGCTGTCATTTACTGAGACTTGATCGCCATAACTTCTTTGGAGGAGGTTGAAATTATTTATTTAAAGTTACCTTTCATTCCCTAATTAGGAATAGTAATATATTCAATTTTTCTATAGAGATTCACTCTGTAGATTTCTATTGCTGTTTCCTATGCTGATATTTATGGTGTGGATATTAACTTACTTCCCTCTTTCCCTGTCATTCTTTTGTTGCTCAGTTCTGCAAAAAAAGCCATGATTTTAGGTCTAGGACCCTTGACAAAATTCCGTGATGGGTCTGCCTCCAAAAGGTACGAGATTCAGATAACACCAGCAGGATTCAGGTATTTATCTCAAGGTAAAGCTTGTTTCAGAGGGTCTGAAACCACTGCAAATCGCATTTTTTTAGGATTTCTGTATTTTTGCCTATGATCCCTGGTGAATACAAGTCGTGCAAACATACAATGGAAAGAAATTACATGAAGTAAACAGTGAAGGGGATGTATTACTGAACTCCTGGGACCCCTGGAGTCTGGTGTCCGGAACACCAAGTCCCTGCTGTCTCAAATGAGTTGGCAGAGGCACAGCTCAGCACCATGGAACAGCTGCAGCTTTCCATGGAGTCATGTCCTGGGGATTTGAGTTGTCTTTGTGTCTCCATCCCTACCCTTCCCTGCTTGCTGTATTACTAAGTGCTTCCCCCATATCTCCTCTCCTCTCCTTAACATTAACACTTCTCCCTCAGATCTTACTGTAGCTTATGTTCTGAGATAGACACACATCACTCTTTTCTTGTTGTTTCCTTTTTTTTTTTTTTTTTTTTCCTTTCAGCCTAGTGCAGCACTTGGTTCCCCTTCAGCCTCTCTCACTTTTCTCATCATATTCTTCACTTTTCTGCTGTTCAGATCAGTCTCTCTGCTGTCAAATTTTCTTAGGTTACACTGTATTGTTTTCCTCATCTTCTCGTCTTTCTTTAGCTTCTTCCTTTTGCTGGCAGTGCCCAGCTCCCATTCCTCTGAACAATTCCAAATGCAGACAGGCAAAATGGCTCATGCAGTCTTACAGAAACCTCCTAGTGGGTCTAGCAGGAATTGATGCTGTGATGACACACTATGGTGCTGTCCTCCTACTTGAAATGAATATTGGGAGATGCTGAGAAGCAGTTCTTCCATACAGCTTATAGAAACTATCCTAACCTTGATCAGCTTTTTTTCTGAATTTTGCAAGAAACTGTCACTTCAGGACTGACTGTTCCAAAATCATGAGAGTCAGTTTTGCTCCCTGTTTGATGAGAATTAACACTAGAGCACTGTACCCTATATATAATATATGTTATGTAAGAGAAGTAATGGAAATTGTTTTGAATGAGAAATGCAGCATATCTGTGAGTGGAGCATCACATGTAGTCAGTCAAGACTGAGGTGCTCTGTCAAACCATGTGTTTGCCTCTGAAGTGAATCAGATCCATCTGAGAAGAAATTCTATTTAGTAAGTATAAAGAATTGTGTATTGTGAGGTTACATTGAAGGGATAATAATAGAACAGCAGAGAAGTGGCAATATTCTGTATTAGAAATGACAGTGCTGAGGGGAAAATAAATTGGTATCCTTACCTAATTTATGTATATATAGTAAATAATTATATTAAATATAGAATGTATGTAATATATGTTCATTTTTTTTCTCATAAGCAAATTACACCAACAGAGCTGCTGTGCTCATTAGCAGTGGTACGACCAGGTGGGAAGGTAGAAGCAGAATGAGAGGAATGAGAGGAACATCTACCTAATTTTCCTTTACAGAAATTTTTGTTTCTCAGCTGATCCAAGAGTCTGAGACTGAACAAAGCCTCAGTGACACCACGCTGATTTGCAGATGTAGTGTACCCCAGTCATATATTCCTTGTGATAATCTTTTAGAAGTGTATGGCTCAAAGGCACATTTCACAGCTTCTTGTTCTCAGTTACTCACACTGTAAGACTGTGACTTCAAAGGGACATCTAAAAGGAAATGTTTGGAGAAAAAAAAAGAGAAAAAATATCTATTGTGTTGTGTCACCCCTGCCTTTTTTTTTTTTTTTTTTTTCAGTTCATGATATAACAGGCTTAGGATACTTTGGTATAGCTGTTTCTCAGTAGGTTATTTTTTCCTTCTTACTTTACAAAGAACACACACACACAAAATTGACAGTCAGGGAGAAAATTGTGTGATCTTAATCCACAGGCAGTCATCTTAAAGTGGCTTGTCAAAGTGCAGGCAGGTGACTTTCCTTGTATAAGCAGGCTCTTTGGGACAAGCTGGAATGATATCCAAGGTAGTGACTCTCAGGCTTTTTCACATCAGGACTCATAAAGTAAATAAGGAGAGTCTCTGAGAGTTGTTGGTGTCCTTCCAGTCTTTAGGCAACATCTCTGAGATGATGTTTCCTCCTATTTCTAGGTGCAAATGATGTTCAGTTCTAATTCAGTCAATTTCAAGATTTTAAAGTTGTTATCCATAATACCAATGTCCTTCACTTAAATGAAGTCCTAAATGGCTTTCATGAAATATCTTAAGTATATATATATATACTTTATATATATATATACTTTATATATATATATACATATATAAAATATTATTTGGGGGGGGATGTGGGGGGGAGGGGAAGACAGACAATGTAAAAACATACATAAGTTAGGATTAGATTTTTTAATATATTTTTAATGAGTTTGGGATCTTTGTGTTTTAGTCTGAGAAATGCAATGCAATGATATTGAATGGTTGATACACAGAATGACACTGAATGGTTAAAACGCAGACACTTCTTTTTTTGTAGGGAGAGGTAATGGAGAGGTTTACAGTCAGGTTAATGTTTAACCTCCTAGGCTTTCTAATGTTATGGTTAGAAAATGCCCTTTAAATTTAATTATCTGCTTCTTTACATTTACTATTTCACAAATGAGCATTTTAAAATGTCAGTCATCTCTCTTTACAGACGTCTATAACAATTTTGTATCCACTCATAATGATGCTGGTCCTCCTAAGTAAATGTCTCTCAGCCCACCATGCCATTGACAGCATCATTTATTCTCTTAATTGTCTGAGGTTTGCATAATTCAGACCATGTAATTCAAGGGATAGTATGTTTTCTTCTTTACCTCTCTACACATTACAAACAATTCAAATCTTAACAGATTGTGATTTTTTCATCTAAATGATTTTCATCTAAATGATGACCATTTTAATAAACCAAGTAATAAAACTCTTGGTAGCTATTTTGTATTGTCCTGAGAAAATAATTATTCCAGAAAAAGATCTAAAGTAAAAGTTCATTCTATGCAGTTATTAATGTTTTGACAAATAGAAAATAAATCTCAGGAAGTAACTTAGTTTGGATTCTACATAAGATACAAAATATTATCTTAATACCTTATCTTAATACCAGCTTAATAACCTGCTGCCAGTACATTTTCTATATTGTCATATCAGTTTCTCAGATATTTGGAAGAACAGGTAACATTATTATTATTGTTGTTGTTGTTGTTATTCCATGGGGGATTTTGTGAGGGTCTGCTGTTTCTGAAACAAGGTGCAACAGAAACATGAAAATGGCACTGGCTTGACTGCGTAATAAGGATGGTCCTTACAGGAATAGATGGCAAGGAAATATTTATCAACACAGCATCCAATACTTATCAAAATGGTGTCTAACTGCCTGCCTCATGTTACCAGCTTACAGTCCATGCTGACTGTCATCATTAGCTAGGTGGTCAATGGAGAATGACAGCACAACTAGGTAAAAAATGCATATCTTCCTAATTCTCATACTCCTGCATACAGGAATGAGATGCTTCCTGGGGGCCTGGGAACCCTCTGCTGAGATGGAAAGGAAAGAAAGACTGGTACCATGGCTGCTTTATTTGCTCCAACAGTCTTGCTTATGTTTCTAAGACCTTACACAAGAGATGTCTCATTTATACAAAGAAGCTGGAAACAGGCAAAGGACAAAAAATGTAAGGGATGTGGAAAAATACAGCATAATTCCTTACTTACACATTACAAGGAAGTGCATTAATTCTCTCTTTTATTACCTTCATGGTAGGTATTACAAATATGTAATCCATGTAGATCAAAGATAGCATAGTTGAATTATATTACATGTGCAAATAAGGTCAAGCACCCAAAAGATGGCTTTCCCAAATAACACTATTATTCTTGGTAACAAGACAAATATCTTTTCTAGCTACTCCTGCTGGGTCTTGTGATTTACTTTATTTATACCCCATACTTTTGCACAATCTGTTTATAATGAAACATGGCAACACATTTCGTGATTATTTTCAACTACTGATTTGGCAAAAAGACAAAGAGAACTGAACTCTTACATTTTTCCTGGGAAAATCTCTCCTTGCTGCCTTGTAGTCTTCACAGGTGAAGGAAGTTTGATGCTCCACATCAATAACTCAGTGCTCCAGACAGTGAGAAACTGATGCAATTTGCCCTGACTAAACAGAACCAATATGCTTTAAATTCCCATATAAATACACATGGACTTCAAATGCAAATAGAAGTTTGAGACATTCCATTGAATTTGTCATGGCCCTGTTGCCCATAGATTGAGATACCTTCTGTTCTTTCAATACTGGAAAAGAGGGTGATTTCTGAGAACAAGTAAATAGCAATCCAATGCATTCTGATACAAAGAGTGTATAGGTATTTGGCTGGGAATAACAGCAACATAATAAAAGGAGGAAAAGTTCATGGCTTTCATACTTATGTTTGGCTTTCATAGTTATGTTTTGCAGTCTCCTGTGGTCAGAAAGTGGTTTAATCTGCCTGTGTTTGCTATTGTCAGTATAAAAGTCAAGCTTATATAGTAAATGTGGAGGGGTGAGCCAAAAGCTTTTATTTTACAAGGACATGTACAAGAAGTGACAAGGTGTTTCAGATTTTACTTTCTGAAAATGAAGCTCAGAAAGCAATGTTTGGGGCTTGTAAGCAAACTGACAAAGGTATGGATGATAGGGAATAACAAGAAGTTTAGTGCTTCATTTTAGATAAACTGTTCATATTTAGGATACGCACATATGACTGTCTTAAGCCTATGAATTCAAGAGTGCTCACGGCAATGTGTCATTTCTTGTTCCTGAACAGCCAAGACATGCTGTTTGGGGCTTCACCTCTTTCATCCCCTTGGAGCCCAAGAAAGGCAAGTAGAAAGTCTCCTGGGAGAAAAACTAGATGAAAGCTTTCTTTCATATAGAACATAAAAGAAAACTTGAATGAGAGATTGTTGTGAATAAGCTGTGCTTGTCTCCCCCTGTCCAGGTAGTTTAAAATCAGGACTGAGGTTTAAAAAGTGTTTTGAATGTTTGTGAGTATATTTCTAAATGCTTTTGTCAGCTGTGAAAGAATCATCCCACATGATCTGGCCTCACCACTCTGAGTGGGTAACAGTGTTCTGACTCTGATAGGTCTGTTTCCTTCAGAGTGAGACATTGGTGATACAAGGCAAGTGTTTGCTGGTGAAATTTCCTTATTTATAGAAGCCCTTTCTCTTTCCCTCACCAGGGCCAATAGGAGCACTAACAAAGTCTGTTTCTGTCAGGCACCCTGCATGGATATCTGTGCCCCAGAAGCGCTCTCCTTGGTTTCCATGAAAATCACTCAAAAGTGAGCATCCATCTCCACCCAGGCACAGCCTTTCCTTGCCAGCTCAGCTCTTGAGACTGCAGTTAGGTAAATCTCTCAGACTGCGGATTTACCCCTGTGTACTTTGCAACAGGAAGCCTTGGGGAAGGACCTTACTAACCAAATAGGCGCCTGTGTCCCATTCATTGAACTTCAAAGATTGGGTCTCATCCCGCTTGACATTAACATGGTTTGTCATTATCTTTGGGGCCAATGGACATCTTCTGTCCTGTGGCTTTCTTTAGTACTTGCTAGCTCCTGATATCTTAATTTGAACCGAGCATGGTATGATGAGCCACTGTGCAGTTTCACTGAATTTATGAGTTTCAGCTGGGATTGTCTCTGGTGCAGCTGGGCAGTGCCTGGCACAGCAAGTTCCTTACACTGTCTGAAGCCTCTTGCTATTACTGAAGTAACAATTAGAGAATAATAGTGCTCACAACTTGTAAGTCATAGCAAATGTATACGAAGAGATGTACCCTACAGAAGAGCTTCATATGTACTTGTCTCAAACTAGAAGTTTAATTACAGTTCTTAAAAACATCCATGACTTGTCTATTCAGAAGATACCCATGTGCCTGTTCCTCTCATTTGGCACATGTAGAAAATCTGTGAACAAAGAGCAAATGCATCCTAATGTTAGATATCTGTCAACTGTTTTTTTTAAATTTATTTTATTATTATTACTATTATTATTTATTTATTTATTTATTTTTCCCCACGTGATGGGAAGGTTCTCTTGTGCATTGCATATTTGATTCTATTCAGATCAGCTAACACTGTCCTAATTCAGCACTGTTTCCTTTAAAGGCAACTCTTTCTCTTTTTCTTTCTTTCTTTCTTTCTTTCTTTCTTTCTTTCTTTCTTTCTTTCTTTCTTTCTTTCTTTCTTTCTTTCTTTCTTTCTTTCTTTCTTTCTCTCTTTCTCTCTTTCTCTCTTTCTCTCTTTCTCTCTTTCTCTCTTTCTCTCTCTCTCTCTTTCTTTCTTTCTTTCTTTCTTTCTTTCTCTTTCTTTCTTTCTTTCTTTCTTTTTCTTCCTTCCTTCCTTCCTTCCTTCCTTCCTTCCTTCCTTCCTTCCTTCCTTCCTTCCTTCCTTCCTTCCTTCCTTCCTTCCTTCCTTCCTTCCTTCCTTCCTTCCTTCCTTCCTTCCTTCCTTCCCTCCTTCCTTCCCTCCTTCCTTCCTTCCTTCCCTCATTCCTTCCTTCCTTCCTTCCTTCCTTCCTTCCTTCCTTCCTTCCTTCCTTCCTTCCTTCCTTCCTTCCTTCCTTCCTTCCTTCCTTCCTTCCTTCCTTCCTTCCTTCCTCTTACAACCCTGAAAATTTTTTCCTATTCTATTTTCTTGGCTATCTCCTCTTAGCCTTCTATTTTTTATTCAAAGACCTGTTATAACACCAATAGTGACAGTAGCTGCCCCAGAAAATACAAAAGGTGGTTACAGATAACTGCTGTTAAAACAAATATTTTTCCTGCTTCCTTAAGAAGAACCTTTACAGCCAAAGATAGAAAATCAAATCTCCACAATGTCTGAAAAGTATGATCTGTCTATCTGTGCATGTGTTTGTATGGAATGCAAATTTATATTCTATTGTAGTTTTATAATTTCACATCCTTTTTGTCCTTTACTGATATATTTATTGATATAGTTTATCTGTGATGCATTGTTTTACTGTTTATATGTCTTCTTGTCATAATGAACACAATGAGATTTGGACAGAACTTTGAATATTAGACAAAGGATAGTAAATCCAATATATTCCAAATTATATTAGCTACTTAACAGTAACCAGTGTTTCCACCAAAAAGTGCACACTTGTTGAGTGTGAAGCATCTCTGATGTCTGTTTCTCTGTATTGTTTGTTTTTGAGATTCAGAGAATTAATCTGAGTTCTGTCTGTACCTAACAAAGCTCTCTGTTCATGAAAAAAATACACAGTATTTGCTTGCATTAGATTCACCTAATCTAATCTGCAAACATGCTATTTTTGTACAAGTTTGTGTTCTTAAGAATGAGTTAAATATCAGGGTGATTATAAAAAACAGCAGCTGACAGGAAAATATTACAGAAATTTCGTGAAGTGAGTTGTGAATTTCTACATATCAACATTGGCAATGAAAGCCTGCCTTGGAGAGTGCTGAGAGCAGGGGTCTACTGTATAGGCTACATTACTCATCCAAACTCCAGTTTGAGTCTGAAGTCCCATGGTAAATTGCTCTGAAAAAATCAATAAGTCAAAACCCCTGTGCATGCCAATAGCAAAACTTCTGTTGCTCTTGGTATGTTCAGGATTTTTCTACCAAAAACCAACCAATCATGCAGAATTGATATCTGCGAATAAGTCCTGGTTCATTGTTTTATTGGATCCAGAATTATATTCCTGTGTTCCTTACTGTAAACTACCCTGGGATAATGTTTTCTGTTCATCACTTAGGGGAAAAGTCTTTCTCTAGCACACACTTTGCAACATTCATAGTGTCGAACCAAGCGCTTCCTGCTTCCAAAAGATAGCACTCTCCTTTCTCACCTTAGCATAAGGTCATACAAAACTACTGAGGGCTGTGACTGTTGTCAATAAGTTGTCAGACATAAGTTCAGGCAAAACAAAACTGCAAAGCAGAAGGCTGGGTTGAGGGTTGAGGCTCAATATGCTCACGGGTATCCCAGAGCTGTACATGCAGTCTACTTTGTAGGCTTTTTTTTCAGGAGTATTTAGTGGACAATGCTTGCCCACTTTTAAGCACCTGCTGCAGATCACCCAGCAGGCAATTGCATTATGTTTATGGTCAAATGGATCTCTACATATATAATCATTTTAAGTCATAAAGTAATGTGGAATCCTTAGCTGATAAAAGCATTTTGTGAATGACAGAGGATAGCAAAAACACCATAACAAAGGACATAGTAATAAGATTATGAACAGACATGATAAACAGCAGAACAACTAAGGAATAAAATTCCATCTTTTTTATTCACCTGTTCTACAGAGAAGATAGGGAGAACAGACATGCCTTTATAAATTGGAAATTAAAACTGAGGAAATAGCTGCAAGGAGCAGAACTACTGGAATGAAATGGAAGAGATCCTGGCAAAAATAGGGCCATCTTACTGCAAACAGAAGGGAGAAAGAAACTGCATAACTACCATGGGCAAGTGTTTCTCTGAATTAAAATAAATAAATAAATAAATGCTGAGTGAATTGGACAAAAGAACAAATAAATAACAGGAAAATATTCTGAACTTCCTCCCCTCCCCCCCCCCCCCCCCCAAAAAAAAAAAAAAAGGGAAAAAAAGGAAAAATAATATTCCCTGTAGTAGAATCATCACTACTAGATTCTGACTTTTCTTGAGCTCCTTTATGCCACCCCTGTAGTGTAAAGTAATGGAAAAGCTGCCAGGCAACTAAATATTCTTTCCCTGCTGGAAAATCTCTGGGTGGCATAGACCTAATGTTTAAAAAACACTTAAAAATATGAATAACTTCAAGATACCACAGGCGGTCACTTCTAATAGCTTAACACAAAGGGCACTAATTAAAGTCCTCTCTGTGTAAAAGGAAAGACACAGAGGCAGTTGTATATATAAGTTTTACTCAAAAGAAATCAATGGAGACTACAGGAAATTTCTAAGACACATGATGGATTGGAGATTGGTTCTTACAGTTCAGTCACTGAACCCATACAGAGCAGGAGAGGTAATGCAATATTCCCAGGGGCAGCTGTGCTTTGCCCTGTACCTAGCAGAGATGTCTAGTCCAAAAACGTTTTTGTCCAGTGGGAGATGCATCTTAGAAAGCAATTTGAGAGCAAGCCATAGGTAGGTCCAAAATCAGGAATGGAGGATATACCATTTGATATCCTGAAAAGCACAGCACATGAGGGGATGTTAAGGGACTTGTTTGGCATAGAGGAGAGATGGCTTTAGGGTAACCTGATAGAAGCCTGCCAGAACCTACAGGAAAGTTATTGAGAAGGTAGAGCCAGACTTTTTACAGTGGTGCATGGTGGGATAATGAGAAATAGGGGTAAGGTTTTAATGGGATTTAAGGAGAAATTATTTCATCATGAGGACAGTAAAGCAGTGTACAAGGTTGCCTTGAGATGTACAACCTACATCTCTGGAGTTTTTCAAGCTTAAATGGGTAAAATCCTGAGCAACCTGGTCTGAGCATGACACTGACCTTGCTTTGTGCAGGAAGTAGGAAGTGGAGATTTCTAAATGCTTCTTCCACCTGAATTGGTGCCTCTGTAGTTATGTGATTCTAAGATATGCAATGAAGTTCACATGCACAATGGGTCAGGGAAGCAGGAACACATTTCCTCTTATTTAATATGGAGTCAGAAAATACAAATGCAACCCACATAATTGTACATAAAACAGTCTAGGAGTCTGGAAAAACATGCTACAGAGAAAAAAGGAATCAGCATAATGCAGATCCTTGGCTTCTTACTCAGAGGGGACACAGAAATCAAGGCTACCACAGTATTGGAGCTGCACTGTAACTGTCCCAGGGTTTGCTCAGGAGTACTCACCAGCCTTTAGCCTCCATTGCAGGATATATGCTAATTCCTAGGAGCTGAAGATAACAGATGGCCCACAGAATCAGAAACAGCGTCTACTTGTCCTGATTTCCGTATCTCTGACCTGTTGTTGATTACCAGTTGCCTACTGCAACCAGTCTGAAAGAAAGGGCCCCCCAGGATGGATATAAAAGCCCGTGGAGGGTGATTTTAAGGAGCACAGATCAGAATCACAGATCTGCCTCACTTCCAGAGTTTTCCTGGTGCAAGATATAATGTGAGCAGGATTTCTATGATGGTAGCGAATCTTTATGCTGGTGATGCTCAGCCACAAGAGTAACTCCTCAGGTACAACAGCTCAAATCAAAGTAAACGATCTTTAAGCACGGGTGCAACAGACCCTACATTTGCGCTTAGCCCTTTTTTCTTTCCTTGCCCTACTGCAAGTTAACATACCTGTTGTAATAAAGTAAATGGGAAGTTCCTGAACTCTGTACTGTCTTCCAAACAAGTACTAGCTTATGTATAAGCTAGAGAAATGACTAATTTAGCAGGCCTAATGGGCTTACTGGTGAATAGGATCAAACAGAGCCAACCCTCTCCATCTCTATTATATTATGTGCATCTTTTCCCTCCCTTCCAAATTACTTTTATCAGTAGCAATGACAGCTGTCCATCTCTGGTCCCAAACATACAAGCATTGAAGGACCAGCTGTTTCCTCTCCAAGTATAATGGCCTTGACATGAATGCAGTCTGCAATGATCATTTAGCTTAGATGCATTTTCCACTGCAAAGGCTCATCACAGGACCATTGAGATTGGTCACATACAGTTCAGCCACAGAGGCTTGCAGGAAAGTAGCCAGGCTTGTTGTATTATCATGTGAACTGTTAACATGATTCTTCTGATTTTCATCCATCAACAAATTGGATGAGGGTATACAGATTCACTTCATTTATATTATAGTCCAAAAATGATACTGATGTTCAGGGAATAGTTACCTCCATAATTAGTTCAGCTCTGATTACAGCAAAGGCAGATTAGAACCCTCTCTCTCTCTTTTTTTTTTTTTTTTGACTATCCTAATAGTAACAGAAATATAACCTGCAAAATACTTGAGAATGAAAGGACTTGCAGAGTGTATCAGGACAGAACCACTATATTAGAAGGGCTGATGACGTTGACTACAATGACATATAGCTTTAAAGGAACAAGGATTTTGAAACAAAAGCAAAGACAGGTTAAACTTGTCTGGAATCAGTTCCTGTCCCTGAAAATTGTTGGTGCAGCACATCACCTCTAAAACCAAAGTCACCTAAGGCACCTGAATACTAATGTCTATGGCATGCAGTTTCTCCATTTCATTCTTCCTTCTGTGGATTTTATCTTTTTCTCCCACTCCAAGTTTCTCTTACAACTGAGACTTGAAAGATCTACAGGGCTTGGGTGGTTTCTCACTCAGAATTGCACAGTGCCAGGCAGAAGAGGTTTTCAAAACACTAGAACTTCAAAGCATGCCACAGTTCAAGGTACTGGATGGAGTGGGATGTATGCTCACTTTTTGTTTTTTTGTCTCTTTTCAGGCTGGACATCTAGTGAAATGGGCTTTCCTATTGATACACAAAGCCTCTGCTTGCTGAGATCTGGTGAGATTTTGGGACACATCTCTGATGGTAGACATTTCTGTGCCTGCTTTTGTAGGCATACATAACTTTTGCTAAGGGAGGACAAAAATACTCAAAGATAAAGGAAAAAGCAGGGTTTGAGAAAGGAGTGAAGGAAAGTAAGAGGATTCATTTAATGCAGTGGAGCTGAGCTAAAACCTGGATCAAAGCCTTGAAATGATACAATGAAGTTGGTGTGAGCCTGGCAGATCTGGCCCGGGTAAGACTGTTAAATAAGAAGTGATTCATGCTTATCATTTTACTTCCCCTTCATCCTTATGAGTGAAAGGTAAGTGAGCCCTTATTCCATATTGCTATGTTCAGTGAAACAGTAAATAAGGAAGTGTTGAGATCCAGTTGTAATAACAAGAACTGGCAAGAGCCTGACAGATTTGCAATGTTTTCCCTACAAACAGCAACAAAAACCAAGAAGCCCCCAGCTGCCATCTCCATAATCTCTTCAATCCTTACATATTATTGCCTCACCTGCTGTGAAATGAGGGACATGGGCGCTTTGATAAATGGATTGTAAAGTTGTTGCTCTTCACTGTAGCTTCTTTAAACATCCTCGTATTCTTATCCAATATGCAGCTTTGTAACTTCTGCCTCAATTTAATTCCTAGTGAATCACCACAAGGGGAATTCAGCCTCCTGCAGAGAGGGTTGCTGCAGAGTTGTCTCTTTTCTCCCAGTCAGGGCAAAATTAGGCCAGTCACACACAGTGTTTGATTAATTTACTGGAAGATAGAGCCTCACAAGTCCTGCTTTTAAAGATGAACTTCCAGCCTGTACCACAGCCAGATTCTAGTATCTCTCAGCTTTTCTATGTGTTAGATATCTACTCTGCTTAAGCATTTCTGTAAGCACCATTGAATGATTATATACATTTTTAGATACACGGATAATTCAATATCTGGTCCTAAGCTTGAAAATAAACCTCGTGCTGTCAGTGGGTCTGCTTGTGAGCAGAATCACATTTCAGACTGCCCCAAAGAACCTGTGTAACATATAGTATCTATAAAAGTGTAAAATGGAAGTGTTCTGGGACATTTTCATCTAGTAAAAAAGCATCGAGGAATATCAGAGGGAAGATATTATGGGTAAAAAAAAAACAGGCAGGAAAATTATCCTAGTTTTTCAAATCAGATTCTAAGTGAAGGTTTTTACCACATAACTGTGTTGTTAGTTTAACTCACTTTTTTAGTATTTTAATTCATCTTTAAACTGTGGAACTAGCAAACAATATTAGCATTCAGCTTTTTCTGAATAGTGAGAAAATATTAATTTTGTGTATTTTCAGAAGAAGGCTAGTTAATTATTAAGTTTTCATTTTGAGGAGCCATTTGAATATTATTGTAATAACAGACACTCACAAACCCAGAGAAGATTTTTCTCCCTGATGACAGCACATCTCAGACAGTGTTTTAAGAGGTCAGCTCATGACTCATCCAGAAGACAATTTACCTCATTACTTTATGCAAGACTTTTCAATACTTTTTTTTTTTTAAATGAGTCCTTCATAAGATAACTCTGATGAAAACAAAGATTTAAATCATTTTTATGTTATTGTGTATTCACATCTAATTCTGTATGTTGTACAGGTGTTTTAAAATGCAGTTTCTTCTTAAAGCTTTTCCATTGCACTTTCATCCTTTGTCAGAATTGCTAATATGTATTTAACTAAATCTTATATTTCACTAAATACTTTTGAAATTGCCTGAGATATTATATGAAGAATAAAAAAAAAAAAAACAACAACAAAAAAACCAAGGTAATCAATTGTATCAATGTTGCTGATTTCCAGATAAGAAATCATAATGTTTTGCTATTCCAGTCCTGAAGAAAGGTAAAGATCATTGCTTCTAGAGGAGCTGCATCTATCCATATGGAGACAGCAACATGCAAAGGTGGTTTCCTTCACCACTCACAGTGTAAGTGAATCTTGTCATACATTTCCACACACCGGAAGGGGCTTATAGATTTAACACCTCAAAATCATGATCTTGTATTTACCAGATCTCATTTATTTTGAGAAAGTGGTCTCTGCAGGGCAGCTACTGTGGAAAAAAAATGTCTTTCTATAACCTTAAGTGTTATCTAGAATGACAGCTTGCACTAGTGACTTTCTTTCCTACAGCATCATGTGATCATTTTACCTGTCTTGCCTCTGTACTTTTATCACTGAAATGTTTTATCATAAATTATATTTGGTTGGAGTGGTCTGGTGTATACTGAAATCTATTTTTTACCACTATTTTTGAGAAGTATTCCTCCACTGCCTTCCTGACAAAATTAAGTTTTCAGCTGCTATGCATAGTGTGTCAAGCAGCCACTGGTGATGGGAGAATAGCATAAAAGATGGAGATAGGAACCTGATGGAAAGAGTGTGAAGAATGATTGTGTCTCCATAGGACAGAGAGAGGTTTGGGATGATTCAGTGCCAGATATGCAGCAAGGAGCCTGAGCTTTCTGGAGAAGGGGAGCAAAGTTATGGTAAAGGGGTAAAGAGTGGTAATCTTGGGGTGAACAGAATAAAGAAATGATAAGGGATATGCTAGACGACAGAAGAACCAAAGTAGGAATATAGTAGAAGAAAAGGAAATGAAAGAAAAAAAAAAAAACAAAACAAGAAATAGTGTAGTAAAGCAGAGCTGAAAGCTAGAGATCTTATGATACACATAGCAGAAGAAATAGGTAGGGAAGAAAATAAAGAGTGAGACAAAGCTTTAAACTAGATTTTTAAAGTATGTTATTGGCTTATGGCTAGTTTGTACAGCTAGCAGAGTATGCTGTTATTTCTGATTATAGAAAGGGTAGTGGATGATAGTTGCACAGATGAACAAATGCATAAATCCTTCCCTTAAAAAAAAAAAAGAATAAAATAAAATATTAATAATAAAAAAGTTAATCCCAAACCCCTAATTGTGTTATTAATATCAAGATTGCAAATTCAGTTAAATAAATTAAGAATTTCTGGAATCAAAGCTATTTTCACATCCTTAAATCAGGCTATATGTAGACAGACACGGTGACATTGTGCTATGGATGTTTCCAATATGTTAATACTGAGGAACAGAGCAACCCCAAGGGAGCAAAACTTAGGTATACTGGAACTGGTACTGGGAGAATAGCTGGTATTTATGTAATAAAACTCTAGGTCTATATCCAGTATGATGCTTGCATTGTAGAGACTATCAAGACCTAACTTTTCATCATTACTCATTCACAACATTTGCTGCCTTTTAGAAAAGATATTGCAAAGCATAATGAGCCACACAGAAGGAGAACAAAAATATCGCAAGGAATTTCTACCTTTCTTGATCAATTATAATATGTTTTGACAACACTGGGTTAGTAGTTTTTAGCACAGATACCAGATAGACTGTGTCATCATTAACACCTCTCTTTTGCTTCAAAAGATCTAGCAGGGAACACAGTTATGGAAAAATTCACATGAATGTCTATACATTCTAACTCATTAATTCATCCACTTTCATAACTGGTCCTCTGATGACATTTGAAAGAACTACAGAATATATTCTAAACACATTTGCTTCCCTAAAGATTGTTTTATGCAAACTGCAGTGTGTTCCATCATTTGTACCCACTAAGCTGTGCACTGACTTTCTGTTCTGTCATTTGCCATCCTCCCTGGAGATTAGCAAAGATAACTTCTTTAGGATTTGAAGACTCCACAGGGCTGCTTTCAAAGTAGATTTTTTTTTTATATATATATATTTTTTTTCTCATGGCCGTTTTTTCTACTCACAAGAAAAATCTTTCCTTCTGGAACAAACTTTTGAAACACATTCTGCCTGATATTTGCTTTTCCTCTCAGTCTCTGCTTCCAATTTTATAGACATTCAGGAAATCAAAAGGACAGTTCTGAGACCTGAATTACTATGGTGCTTAAAAGACGTTTAAGAATTGTCTTGTCAAATAGTTAGTGTTCTCTGGTTTCAGAGCATTTTCCTTGCATTTATCTGCTATTTCTGCAAATATTTGTACAAACTTTCTGAAGAGCTCTCTGAGTCCAGCAAAAAGATCCTACAACCAAGAGCTCCAGTCTGTCTCTTGTAACTGTGTCTGTCTCTTGTAACTGTGATAGATGCTGTGTCTCTAGTTCCAGTCCTCCATAATTAACTAATGAACTAATCCCAATGAATTAAGGCAGCTTATTTATTTATTTATTTATTTATTTATTTATTTATTTTGTTTTAAAAATGATACTCATGCCTTATATTTGTTGAACTTTCACATCATACTAGTCCTTTTCAAACACTTTTTCCACCTGTTACTGAAACAAGTAAACTGAGGCACCAGATATCTGAGGGAATCTATCACCTGTAACCCTCTCTTATCTGCAAGCACATAGCAGCAGCATTCAGCAGTGCAAGTAGCGTTCTCTGATTACTGACCCACTCCCTTAGATCTTTGTCACATCAATTGACAAATGCCTAGTAGAAAACCACTAGGTTATTTCCTCTTTCCACCTCCACAGGCCTTTCATGTATTGTATGAGCCACGACTCTACCATCCCTTGCTCTCCTGTTATTGCTCGCCAGTCTGCCAGACTGTGCTGGGAGTCTACCAGCTGAAATTCCTCAACAAATTCACTGTCTACTTTCTCATGTTATCTACTACTTAATATGTCAGAATGATTTGAAACTGGTTGTCTTATCAAAGTGCTCTTTACTTTGAACAGTCTATGTCTACCACAGATCCTATTCATTCTTCGCTTATTCACATATTTGATATATTTTCAGGGTCTCAAGTGTTACCCCAGATGATCATCACTTTGTGTTACATGTTCAAAAAATATTTGATTTCTGCCAGGAGAACAACTTATTGCACTTTTGTTTTAAAATCTTTTATTTTTATTATTTTTTTTGACACTTGTATTATTTCATTCCTTAACACTGTTATAAATACAAGAAACAGCAGGTTAATGTACATCTTAAATGGAGAAACTCACACCTGTATCTCATCCAGGTACTTTTTTAGTAGCCTCCCATTACTGTGTGACAGAGACTACTTTGTTTTGGTTAAAGGGACCTGGTGTAAGAGCAGCTTCAGAAGGAACAGAAACTGCATCAGAAACTCAGTGAAGAAAGGGAAAAAGATGGAAGCTGTATCACCAGCCACCAGTTTCTAATTTCATGGCAACACTGATGATGATACACTATGCGCAAGAATAAGCAGGTTAATTTTTTTTAGTGCATTTCCATGGGACGTATGAGAGATTTTCATTCATTCCAGTCTAACTTTTTTTCAGTATGGTGGATTTTGGAGTCAACAGAAAAGAATCCATTCTGGATGGTCTCAAGAAATTGTAGTGTGCTGCGTTCTTCATGCGCCTTCAAGCATGATTTTGTATATTTCAGCAATGTGGTACTGCCTGTCTTCAGAAAAATCCAGGAAGTGGTAATCCATGCTCATTATTACTGTCAGTGCCACATATCAGTTTATGAGACAGTCAGTATAAAATTGGAGACACACTGATATTCGAATAATGTCTGATAGCAGTTTTGACCTGTTAGGAACAGCTGACAAGCATCTAGGACTCCTGAACTCTGGATTTGGCCAGCACACCTAATTCTGTTGACTTGCTTTTCTTGTTTGACAGAACTGCATACAAAGCTTTACAAATTGGAATTAAAAATACTTTCAATTTTATCTGGAAAGAGGGGAACATATAGGGCAGGACATTGCAAGTGAGATGTGTGATGTATGCCAACTTACAAGAGATTTCCTCTGTTATGGGAAGCAGGACTAAGCCTACTACATTTATCCTTTAAAATCACTTCTGCATTGAAGGTAACAGTGATGATAATTGCCTTATGGGTATTTTCAAACTTGTGAAGGGTGAGAAATGAACAGTCCACTTTTGTGATGTTTCATGAACCTACCCAGGGTTCTCCACTCTGGGATAATGCAACTAAATTATAGGAAGTAAAAAAAATAAAGAGTAAGAAAATGTGGAAGTCAAAGTGAAGAGAAATCCGGAAAAAGTCCTTGCCCATAGATAGGAATAAAAGCTATGCATGTAGAATGGTATCATGACAGAGGAACACAAGCCTAGCTATGTCAGCACACAGTTCAATATCTGTCTGCTAGCAATAGTTACTGGTTAATTACTACAGAACAGCAGAAGGATAGAAGAGAGAGGTTTCATAATTAGACTGGCTGATTTTCAATAGTGGTACCTAAGTTAGCAGCCTTATCTTCAGTTTCAAAATGCATAAAGATAAAGAGGTCCTTTCACAGAGATTTGCACTTCAGAGCTCTCGATTAACATCCCAAAGCCTTTCTCTCCTCTCTCTTGGGTTCTAACCCAAGGACCTCAGCTAGGTGTCTGAAGATGTGAAACATGAATCCTCACCATGCCAGAAAAATAATTACAGAATCGTAGAATGGCTTGGGTTGGAAGGGACTTTAAAGGTCATCTAGTTCCAACAACCCTGCAATGGAGATGGATACCACTCGCTAGACCAGGTTGCCTAGGACCTCATCCAACCTGGCCTTCAACACCTCCAGGGGTGGGACAGCCACAACTTCTCTTGGCAACCGGTTCCAGTGCCTCACCACCATAAGAGTGAAGAATTTCCTCCACACATTTAATCTAAATCTCCCCTCTTTTAGTTTAAAACCATTTCCCCTTGTCCTATCATTTTCTGCCTGAGGAAAAAGTTTCTCTTCATCTTTTTTATAAACCCCCTTTAAGTATTGAAAGGCTGCAATGAGGTCTCCCCCAAACCTCCACTTCTTCAGAATGAACATCCCCAGATCTCTCAGCCTTTCTTCATAGAAGAGGTGCTCCAGCCCTCTGATCAACTCTGGAGAACTCTTCTGGACCTGGTTTACATCCTTCTTGTTCTGGGAGCCCCAGACCATGCCATTTAGTCTCTGCTATCCAGTCGTATCCTAGGGAGCATTTCAGGCTCTCATCTTTGTCTCATCTCCCTTCTACGACTTATTGTGCAACATCATCTGGAAGAAAATGACAGTCAATCAAGTATGTTATAAATACTTTGAAATGAGTGGTGTAAACAGTATGGCAATGAAACTGGCCAGCCAGCCTCCCTCGTGAAATGCTTTTTATTATGTTCAGCTGCAAGTGTCATTTCTCTAATGTTGATGATTTGTCTTGTGCTGGGTTACAAATCATATCTGCATACACTCATGGTCTCTTGGGGGTAGAGAGACCCAGCAGTGACCAGCTCATGGCAAATAAACTGTGTCATAAAACTGCAAGGGTTCCCCTGTAATTTATTCGCCTGACTTTTTGTTTTGTTGTTATGGAGGAGAAAACTGCAACTGGATGTTCCTCAAACACATTGCCTTGGCATGTCAGGCTGCCATGCATCACTTGTTTGAGATACTAGAGCAATAGCAGTCACTTGTTTGAGATACTAGAGCAATAGCAGGGGGACTAAGGGTAGGGAATAAAAACTATGGTATAATCTAAACAGTGTGCAGTGGTGACAGTTAAAGGTAGATATGGGAAAATGAGGTTTAACTGCTGCTTAAGAGACCAGTGTAAATTTGCTGGTACTCCATTAGTGTAGTAAGTTACACCTGGGAGGGAGAAAGATATATTTATGTGTTTTGTAAAGGGCAGGGGAACAAAGAAATGAGAAAAATTCAAGGCAATGTTGTAGAGGATAACAGTAGAAATTTCTATGAAAGCAGTTGCTCAATTTCTCACTCTGAGTCAAACAGAGGCAAGAGGTCAGTGAACACAGTGATGGCAGCTGTGGTGACAATTTAGTGTCTATTTCGATAAGAAGCAAAGTGACTTTGACCTCTTCAGTCTTTTGACGTGAAGAAAAAATGCCTTGATTTTTAGCATTTAAACAGTATCTAGTTCTAGAAAGGTCAATAAACCTTTCTGGATAATATATTTCAGAAACCCAAATCAAGCCATCTGTTTAATCTCAAATTCTAAAGCAGATACTTCTAAAACTTCACAATATTTACATCTTTTAATCCTGGCAGTACAGCAGGCAGAGGCTTTTTCCTGTTTACTATAGAAGAAGCTTTCCTTCTTCTTGTCTGTCTTCTGAATCATGAAAAGTTCCCTGCGAGAAAAGATTCAAACATTCCTCATTTCATACCCTGATTGAATTATGGTTTTCGCTACCTCAAAAGTTAGCTTAAAAGCTCCCTGTTGTACAACAAGTAAGTGATTAAATAAGGAAATAAGCAATTTAACTAGAAAGGAAAGAAAAACTGCACCACAATATTTACCACAAAGTATGCTAAGCAATTGTTTCCAATCTATATAGTGGCTACACCGAGTTAATATACTTCTCTCTAAACATTTCAGATTGAAATGTTTTTCACCTCTTCTGCATCTACCAAGATTTATTTAGTTTACCTACTGAGAGATCAGAGACTGTCACTGTTTACCTTGGAGAAAAAAAGGTACACTGTGATATAGTGATCACATGAAAGACACTCAGTGTCAGACAGAGGTCAAATTGGACACTTATTTTGTCCCATCCCTCCCAAACAGGGGGGCTTTACAGAAATTTGAAACTGCATGGATAAGAATGTGATACAAGGAGATGGATTTTCACATCCTGCACGCACAGCTGCAGAGCTCACTGACACAAGAGAAGTTAGGGATCAAGGACTTATGAGCATTTAAAACTGGTTGAACATATGTGCTCATAATAGGTATATGTTAAATGATCATAATACAAGGTTGCAATGTGAAGGAGGAGATGTCATGTTGGCCTTCTAACTCACTCACCTGTGTGTGTATTTCAGGTTTTAGGATAATTTCTAAGCAGTCTAACTTAAACAGATTTTGTTCGGTTGTTTTTCATCTTTGTTTTATTCTGTTTTGTAATAGCAACTGTTCATCTTAGCATTTATTTAGGAACTTCTGGTGTCTCTGATAAGATTCTTTGAAGCACTATTGGACAGGACTAGAGAGAGGATTACGAAGGATTACAAAGGCATTGGGCAACACCTGTGTTCCCACAGGCCAAAAACGCTGTTTGGCTAGCATAAGGTATGCTGGGATAACCCATGACTGTGCACATTTTTCAGCCTTTGTTACACCATTAGATCTCCGAAAGATGTCATTCTCTGTAAAAAAATATACTTGCCCACTGCAACATTGAGTGATCTAAGGACCTCAGATTGGTCTTACTCTGAGGATGAGGCAAGAAGGCTTGAAGAAGATCACGTACTGGCTTTGTAGCTTAGAGTACTTACACTGACATAATTGCAATTATCAAGAGTGCTGAAAGGATGTGACCAATATATAATTTGAGGTAATGGTTGGCAATTTCAGTAATATGAATCATGAATCATTCATTAACTGAATAATGCTTTTAATTAGTTAACATTAATTTTAAGATGTTCCCTGTTATTTTATTGTGTAATTTAAGGTCACCAGCTTTATTTTATGTATGTTATAATTACATTGAGATTTATATGCAATTCCCACTAAACACAAATATATTATTTGCTTTAGCTCAAACTGTTTTTATACTTGGGAAAGAGACTATGGGAATGGTGGGGAGTCTTAAAGGTGCAGCCTGTGATGTTTTCCCAGTTTTATATGAAGTACCATTCCTCTGCTCACAGATCTGAGAGAGAGAAAACTAAGATATCAGAGGATGCAAAGCGCAAAGAGGATGCAAAGTTATTGATACATCTGTCTGCCTGATGTTTCATACCCTCTTTGGCTATAAATCGGCATGCTGCATTAAAGCTAGTACAGTCTTACTGGCTAAAAAAAAGGTGACAATCTGGCTTTAAGCAAGTCTCTATTCCTCAGTCAGTAAATTTCCAGGCTGCCAGCACTCATTCAGACACTGATAACTTCAAATTAATTGCAGTTCTTGCTGGTTGCTCCATCAAAGATTCCAAAGATTATGTGGCCCCAGGACATGTTCCCACTGTGTTGTGTCAGAACAGAACAGGGGGGCTCAGGCAGAGGGGCTGATCATTTCAGAGATCTGAGTAGGGTATCTTTTTTCTGCATTGACTTAATTTCTATTTTTCTTCCAGCATATCCAAATAAATAATTAAGAAAGTTCCCTCTCTTTTGCACAGTCTCATAGTTTCCATTTTAGTTGTATGTGATCTCTCTTTCTCTGGAGATAGTCAAACCCACACTTTGTCAACAGAGGAACAAAGGCAAAACTCCAGCTTCTCGAGAGAGCACTAAGACATCTTTAACTGCATAATAATTGATGCTTTTATGGAGTTCCAGATCATTTACTGATATCGAACACTTCAGTGGCTTAATCCTTCCTCACACAATGTGGAGACAAATAATAGCTTGATAGACTTCATCATTCACGAAAGGCAGAGCAAGCAAACCAGCATGAAAATATTTTAATTATATTTTGTCAGAAGGATATCACAGTACATGGAAGCACTCTTCCTTCACCACTTTCATTTGGGGAATTTATACAAGTCTAAACTTGTTTATTATTAAAAATTGCACTTGGGTTCAAGGAGCTGGACTTCTAGATGCTAAGAAAAAGAAGCAAGACAGGATCAACTATAAGAATGAAGATTGACAGAACACCACAGACTTATGAGAGCAATTCATTGTCTGAGATCAGGCTTAGAAAGAAAAACCTCTTAGAAAACAGTAAGTATTATGGGAAAGAAATTCTTATATTTCATTAACTCTGCTTTGTGGAAATTTAATATGGACCAAGAGTGTGAAGTAACACTGGATGAATACCAGAGGGATTATGTTATTACAGCAAAACTTTACATTAATGGATATCGTCCAGACATCTAGATTTTCTCCAGACTTTTCTCCCTAGATTTCCCAAAATACACTTCTAAACGACAAGCAGCCAGAGGCATACGTGGCACCTGATATTGATTAAGAGTGCGGAAACACACACACACACACACATATATATATATAGTTAACCAGATGAAAAGGTTTTGTCATAAATTAAATTTATTTGAGTTGAATGTAAGCTCTCTAAAGTCCACTGTGCTTCAGTAGGTTTTGGACAGGGATCTTGTGAACATTTGTAAGATAAAATAAGGCATACTGCAAAACAAGTTTGCTGGTCATTAGAATGTTCAACTTTTGCTTCTGAAAATATTATTTTTTTATGTGGTATAAAATAGCACTTGTTAAGGGTTGTAAAAACCACTTTGTCTCCAGTGCAAACCTAGTATTGTTTTTACGCATGAGAATTTGTTACTGGTTATCTTCTAACAGTGTGTCATGGTAAGTGCTGTGACAAAGAATCAACAATATTAAACTGGGGCAAACAATATAAGCAAACTTTTTAATCTTTCTTTCTTTCTTTCTTTCTTTTCTTTCTTTCTTTTCTTTCTTTCTTTCTTTCTTTCTTTCTTTCTTTCTTTCTTTCTTTCTTTCTTTCTCTCTTTCTCTCTTTCTCTCTTTCTTTCTTTCTTTCTCTCTTTCTCTTTCTTTCTCTTTCCTTTCTTTTTCTTTCTTTCTTTCTTTTCCTTCCTTCCTTCCTTCCTTCCTTCCTTCCTTCCTTCCTTCCTTCCTTCCTTCCTTCCTTCCTTCCTTCCTTCCTTCTTTCTCTCTCTCTCTCTCCCTCTCCCTCTCTCTCTCTCCTTTTTTTTTTTTTCCTTGCCAGTTTGTGTTACAGACTGTAAGGTCCCTGTATTCTTGAAGTGGATTGTATTGAAGGAATAAAGATGAGAAGTACTTAACTGGCATTTGGTGCATGCTGGAAAAGGTCAATAGCTTGTTTGCCACCTTGGTTGCCATTGAATGTCTCAGACTGAGAATTAAATAAGGCATTTCCAAAAAGTGCTTAGAATTTGCTTTATTCTGTTGCCATTTAAAGCCTGTAACAAAGTACTCTTGGCATTTATGGTAGCACAGTGGTGGCAGGACAGAGTCTTGAAATTCTTCCCATGTTAAAAGCTCTCCATATACTTTACTGACAATAGGATCAAGCCCTAGGTTTCCAGCCTGATACCTTGTTTGACAATAATGTCTTCTGTAATCAGCCTATTTCCAAAAAATAAGAATGTATATTCCATGTAATTCGTACAAACACAATCCTTTTTTAAATCTTGCCAAGCTTTTAGTATCAGTAAAATCTCCCTGCAGTGAGAAGCTCCAATTTAATTAAATGTTGCATGAAACTGTATTTCTTTTCCCCTGTTGTACATTTGCTGCCTATTAATGCATCCTGTATTATTGAACTCAAGGTAAACAGACATCTCTCTTTGGTGCTCTTTAGGCAATTCATTTGTTTTTATAACTCTATCATGACTGATAGAACTCTTCCCTTTTTAGAGTCAACTCTCCCAGCCTCTTCAATTCCTTCTTATACTGATGTGTTCCCTCAGTGCTTGTAGACACTAGACAGTAATGCCTCCTCTTTCTGTTTCTATTTTATTTTTTCGTTTCCTAAGGGCAAGAAAACTGAAAGCAAAAATGAGAGGGCTGAAACCACCGTGGATGAAACACTTCACATTACATTTTATTTATTTCCTCCCTCTTCAGTGTGTTGTTTCTGCTTTTGGACCACTTCTTGATAAACTGGATGCCCTTAATCATTAGTTTCTTTCCCTAGCAAGATTGCTTTGATTTCAAAATCTGTCAATGTACGTGGACAGTCTCAGGTGGGTCTGTATTTACCACCCTTGTATGTACTATAATTCATTTGGAGTACTTTGCAAACCTACGTATAGTGTCTTTGTTAACCTAATCATTGCCATCAGCTAATTTTGCCAACTTAACATTTCCCTTTAGTCTATTGATTTTTTTGGGGGGGTTGCTAATATCTGTAACTAATTAAGAGCAATTGATCCAGGAGGTAGTCTGACCTTGTGCAGAGGTTTGATAATATTTTTGTTTCTATTTTGGCTTCCTGTCTTTTTGAGATGTTTTTTCTTTAATGGGATGGGCTCTGAGCAGAGTTGAAGGACAGGTATGAAGAGTCCTTTGCTTATGCAGGACATACATAAGCCTAGTCTTAATGCAACATGAGGACATTTAGGTACTTCAAAGCCTGAATGCTGTAAAACTACACATTGGTCTGAACAGCTTCTCAGTCAGAGAAATGTGGAAAATTAAGTTGTCTTCCTGTAAGGAATATTTATAATTTGTATTCAACCCACACAAATGAAATTTTTACGTCCTATTTCCACACAAAAGACAGTGGAAAATAATCTCAAATTGTAAATATTTCACTGCAAAATGTTTATTCTTTTGATCAAAGAGAAGAATATTAATCTCAAAAGGCTGATGTGTTTGATATTCCAAAATGTCCACAATATTTCTGACAAAGGTAAATATCTTTTTTTTTTTCTAATTACACGTTTTTTTTTTAATATATGTTGTACTAGAAAAATCCTATAACTGTTGTTGTCTGAAAAAACAACTTTTTTTCAGAAATAAAAATAAAAATAGAAATGGAAGGAACATCTTTGAGAGGATTCTCACTTGGTTTGCTAAAGCTATAGAGAATATTCATGCAAGCACTTTTCCTACAGCATGCCATGAAAGGGGCATTTGGAAGAGATGTCTATTACAGAAAAGCAAAATGTTTTTCTACACTAACTCAGAAATTCACTTGATTTTATTTAGTCATCATTTTGGGCTAGGGATTAGTGTTGACACTTTGGTCAACAGTTTTTCTTAATTTTGTCTAGTTTTCATTTTCATTAAAATACTTCTGATAAGTTATGATAATACCATCTTTGTTTGCTGTTGTTAATTTAACGCTGGGAAAAAGAACTGAGAAGAAAATTATATTTAGATGTGGAAATGAAACCTGTTACCCTGGTAATAGGAACTAAAAATTTGGTTTTGAGTTCAGGTATATGTCTGTGTAACTGAATCACAGAATCAGAGAATCATCTAGGTTGGAAGAGACCTCCAAGATCACCTAGTCCAACCTCTGACCTAACACTAACAAGTCCTCCACTAAACCATATCACTAAGGGCTACATCTAAATGTCTTTTAAAGACCTCCAGGGATGGTGACTCAACCGTTTCCCTGGGCAGCCTATTCCAATGCCTAACAACCCTTTCAGTAAAGAAGTTCTTCCTAATATCCAACCTAAACCTCCCCTTGCACAACTTTAGCCCATTCCCCCTTGTCCTGTCACCTGTCAACTGGAGTATTTTTATTTTATTAAAAAAAAAAAAAAAGTGATGAGATTAAATTAAACATTTCAGTTATATTGGTTTACTTGGGTGAGAGTTCTGCAGCAAAATACATGCCACCTTTTAGATTTCAAGCAAGCTTCGTCTCACTGCAGACACATAGCTTGTGGTGTACTAACTATTCAGTGCAGGCTTGCCTACCTGGAGTAGGCTTGCCTACATGCAGTAAGGCAAACTGAATCAGCTAACGCTGTGAATTAAAGTGTATTAAAAATCTTGGAGGTGTTCTCATTCAAGTGTCAAGACGCTGTATGTCACTGCAGTTTAATCTTTCTCTGAGGAGGGCTTGTCCTCACTGAAGTGTTAACATAAGGTGCAACTCCAGCATTGTTCCTGGCTTAACTTCTGCACACACAGAGCAGTCCCTAGCTTGAATTAAGCAGTGATTTAGATGTCTTTGCTGTGTTTTTCATTTGTGCTGGTGGATGAACTGTAGTGCCAGGTGTGTTACATATCTAGGTGTGGCAGTTTGCTAATAGCTGATGTGCAGTCTGCTCTATTGCTACAGAGCTGAATTAGCTGGTTTATCGCAGACCTAGGCAAAAGGTTGAGTAATGCTTATTTGCAAACCAACAAGGGAGAATTTACCCACTCACTGCTAATCTCTGCACAGAGCATGTCACTAGCCAATCTCTCCCCACAGCTGCAATGTTTGCAGCGTGACCACGTTTGCCCAGGGGATGCAAGCTTCAGAAGAGTCAAGCTGCCTCTGTGGGTACATACACATGACTGAAGCAATTGAGTTACTGAGGCTTAACAAGTTACCGCTAATCAGTTGATGAGCTGTAACTCAATAAGCCACAGAGATTTTATTGCTTTTAATTGCATGTCTCCATCTTTGGTAACCTGAATTAACCTTGCACTAGCAATATTCCCTGAGAAAACACAATAATATATGTACAGAGGGACATGAACAGGAGGAGGGGGATTCATTTCTCCCAATTTCTGTTGCATGAATTAGCTGGCTCATCTCTACAGTATTGTTTAGAGTCAAGGAAAGAGGAGCCTCTGGGAGGTGGCTTTGAGCACATAAATTAGGTGCTTGTTCTTGGTCTTTCTGCTTTAATCACAGAAGCCATAAAATCATAGAATCATTTAGGCTGGGAAAGACCTCTGAATCACCAAATCCAAATGTAAGAAGAAGGAAGAACAGCCAGCCAATTCAGGCATGAATTCTTCCTTTTGGTGTCATGCCTACATAAAATGGAAAGGGGCTTTGGAAGACATTGCCATATACATGTTCCCTGCCAACAAGATCCAATAGACTTTTCCCCCAGAATTTGGTGTCAGGTGCCAGCCGAAGCTACATATCTATGTATTCAATGGTTCTGGTTTAATTACACTGACCTTTTGCAGATGTCAGAAATTTAATATTTTAATTAAATATTGTACATCCTTCAAAAACTTATTTATTTATTTATTATTTATCAGTCTTTCTAAATCTAGCCTGTAAAAATCTCAGGTGTTCCACATTTATTCTGATATCTAATATTGGGAGTGAATGGCCCCAGGTGAGGCACAAGGATTGCCCCACACTTCTGAGCCAGCAGAGCCCTCTGAGACAGAGGAAAGGGAGTTTTCATTTTGTAGTGATGAAATATGAATATTATGGAAATACAAAATAGGTCAGATTAAGGAAAAAGGATCATATGTAACTGAAGAATTTGACCTCAAAGTAAGTTATAATTACGTTTTTTTCTTTCTTCCAGCAGCAGTTATTACACTTTTAGATATTACCAAACTGTATAATGAAATAACTTCAAGGGGACATTTAATTTTCAAAATTAAATTTGGCCTTTCACACCTTTCCATTCTCTTGGGTTACCAAACCCAGTATTACAGGTGTTTGTTTGCCTTGCTTCCATCCCCTTTCATTGTTTGTGTAATTGGAAAGAATAAGTACAACTGTGCTTTTGTGGTTTGGTCTTAGTTATTCTTACTGCTGACTGGCTAGAATATTGCTGTATATTACAGCTTAGAAAATCACTTGTATTCAAAAGTTTTTCACAAATATATATTCTAAAAGCTCTTCTGTAAGTGTGTGGGATAAATGTGTTTAAATTTATACATTTTGCAGTCAAGTTAAGGGAGTTGGTGAAGGTTATGGAAACCCAGAATGGGTTAAAGGAATTTTAACAAGAGCAGTGTAAGCATTTCTCTGCAAAGCTCTACACACATGACATGTCTCTGACTTTATGTTTCATAACATATTCAAAGCCTGTTTTCTACCCATCATCTCTCATCTCCTTTTTATCCTTTTTTTTTTTTTCAAATATGGAGCCTATTTTAAACAAGCTATACTTTCTAGTGAAAACTAAGTGAAATATTTAGTTCCATCCTTATACTCTGGGACATTTAGTAATTACGTCAGAACTTAAAGTCATATTAAATACAAATAGACAAGTTTGTCATAAATTACAAATGAAAAAATCATAGACTTTTACAATTTGAGTCCCAAAGCCTCATTTTTTGCTTTATCTTTGTGATTAAAAAATCATATATTTGAATATTTTGCCACTAGAGAAATGTCAGCTTTATCAGCAAAGGTAAAAAAGCTCCAGATACTTAAAAACTAATAATGTGCCCCACTTCCCCCAATAAGAAATGAATTCATATTATTATTATTATTATTGTGGTTCAAACTCAAGCTAGATTCTCCTTTATGGGAATTTGCTTGAGAAAAAACATTGTAAGTTGGCCATCTGTTGGGCTGCACAACTATTTTGTTCCCAAACCACAGCCTCCCCTGTTGCCTCTCTTACCCACATTCCAAAATTTCAACATAGAACATCATAAATGACAAAAATGTAGCACTGAAACAACTTCTACACAGAAACTCAACGGTATGCCCTGAGGAGACAGATTCTTCTTTGGAGGCAAGTCCCTTCAGTTCTACTTCCAGTGCACACTCGTTTACTGGGAGTAGATGCTGGCATTCATGATTTCTCTCCACAGGTTATCCTTGCTCCACTTTTAAAACCTCAAGTGGTCTTCTGCAGATGTAAGAGCCTCAGGCTCACTTGGTCTGAGCCATGGAGGAATCCTGATTATGCAGAACCAGATATTATATGTCAACAACAGGCATGGTAGGATGGAGGTGTAATTTTAAAAATGAGCTACTAAACCTGTAAAAACTTCTGATTGAATTGCTAAAATCCTGCAAGGGAAGGCTGGTCAGTACAACACATTTCGTTCCAAAGCTGTCTTTTTTATCCTGGTATTGCTCTTTTTTAAAACCTGTTTTCATTTTCCTGACAGCAGTTCTATTCTCTAGCTCTATTACTCTTCATTAGTTATTCGGATTAAGCATTTTGATTAAAATTCTTTGCTGTTAAGCTCCTGAGTTTTCAGCTGTGTAAGTGGAGGGAATATTGAGAGAATGAGAAACTATTGCAGCCTCTAAATAAGTGCTCTCTGTCTCATCCTGCTTGTACAGAAAGCAATGGACATTCATTTTTCTATCCAGCACTCTTCAACACCTGAACTGTCTGAATTTACACAACACCTGAACTTAACTAAATTTAGATAAGAATTCAAGAGTTCAGAATTATGCCTGAAGAGAAATTCAGTGTCTTCAAACCTTTGTAAACAAACTCTACAGAAAATCTTATGAAATTCGCTTATGTTATTACAATAAACAAAAAAGTAAAGGAAATTCATTTACTGAGCAGCTTTCACCTTTGTTTAACACAATTTGAAATGGTATTGGTGTCATCCCTTGAAATGTTGACCACTTGGTATTTCTAAGAGTTCTTACTTCCTCTGTTTTTGAAATAAATTCTGGTGAGAACAGTCATTATTTTGCTCTGCTGGTGTTTTTATGTATGGATAAATAACCAAGGGAAAAATGCACATATGAACTAAATATTTTCATAATTGAAGATTAATGTAGTTTGAGCTTCAGGTTAATATTAAGTTAGTTTCTCTTTTTGGATAAAACATTTATTCATTTCCACTGATCAAATGTCAATTTTGCCTTAAGACAAAACCTAATCTGAATGTGATTTTATATATATATATATATATATTTTCCCTCAGTAAGAATAACTTTTCTGTGAGCCTTTCTGTTCCACAATTGTTTGCTATGGTTTCGGAAGGAGCTGCAGTTTATTAATGTTCTCCTGTATTCACAACCACAACTTTCTACAACTTTCAGTTACTTACAGGTAACAAGTTCATGGCCAAACAATGATTCTAATAGAGAATTTAATCTAGGCCTTGAATATATATAGACTACGCTTGCTCAAAAAGTGAAATAAGGTAGGGGAAAGGCATAGGAACTGACACTGTCTAGAAACTGCATGATTGTCTTGACAGTGTTATTAACTTTTCAGAATGTAATGGAAGGCAACAGGGTAAGGAGGTGCAGGGTGACTGCAGATGATATTAAACACATCAGGAGTCTGGGAAGCACAGTTTTCAACATGTTGCTTATCTAAATTGATGGTGTTACTTCTCATATCTGTTTCAGAACAGGTATCCCCTTCCTCTCTTTGGAATAAGAGATCTAGCAGGAACAGGATATTTGAAGGGACAAAACAGCCACCCTTTAAGATTTTCAAGGCAAAATCAGCAGCTAATACAAAGCAGTATAACTTCTTTGTGTTTTTAATTCAGTTATGCATATATTATATTTTCTGAACACCTTGTCCTTGAATATTTGAAAAAAAAATCTTCACACAGATACACAGCATGGTGTATGTTGGAAGGGACCTCTGGAGGTCACCTGGTTCAACCACTTGCTCCAACAGGGCCACTTAGAGCAGGTTGTCCAGGACCATGTCCAGACAGTTTATGAATATCTCAAGGAGGGAGACTCCTCAACTTCTCTGGGCAACTTGTTCTATTGCTTCCATTGCTTTCCTCTCCTAGTGAGTTTATCAACTAGAGATATAAGGATGGAACAAAGGAAATATTACTGTCCTTAATAGAATTTACTTGCAACAAGTAAGTAAGGGATAAAGTCATAGAGAGAGATTTTCGTCTTCACCATGAAATCTCAGTAGGACTGTTGGGGAAAACAGCAGAGACATGGTTACAGCACATGAATTAACATGGTTACTCACAGACAAGTTGTATTTTTGCTTGTGCTTGTCATCCCCTAAAGAACTTTCCGTGGCTGCAAGGCTGGCATGAAAGACATTTGTTGTATGTGTTTTCTCCTTGAAGTAGAGAAGGAAGGTGACAGTTGCAAACTCCCATTGCAATTAATTTGCACTGAGGAATTCCCTTTGGGTATGAGCAACAAGGACACAAGTCTTTTTCATAGGCAGTGTAAAGTAAAAGAAAAATAAGAAAACTTTGCTCTGAACTAATTTTTCCAAAGGAAAGCCAAGGAAGTTGATAACAGAATATGGTATGGAACCCAGTTTTGAAGATGAATCTAACACTCCTCCTCATGAAATTGGCCTTCCTTTTTATTGTATTTTTTATTATTTGCTCCTGGTTATGGGAGCACCATTTCATTTCCCAAAACATTTCTTGTGCAAAATCAAAGAACACTTACAACATTTTGTCAGTCAAAAATCAACCAAAGCGGAAGGAACCAGATGTTGCAGGAATAAATCTTCAACACATTTAGAGATTTCTTAGCCACTACTATATTTGTGTATAGATATTCTTCATTGCAGCTTCCTTTCGGTTTATATCATAGGGACACAGATTTTAATTTCCACTGCATACTCTTCCTATCAATCTCTTGGCTTGTTTATGTCTGCTTGCATTTAAAAGACTTCGACTCTAAGTAAATTCTTAAATTTCTTCTTAGTTTCTCCTTTACCCTCTAATTCCACTCTTTGACCTTGTTATCAGATCAAGTCACTTCATGCATTGATAAATGCATTCTTTACAGCTATCTGAAATACCATCATTAAAACCAAGTTGTATTTTTAGTATTTCACTTACATACAAGCTAGGTCCTAGAACACTATTTTGTGTTGAAACATATGGACTTATTGTAAAGTGGATAACTTTTTCTGAATGTTAGTTTACTTGCAGCTATTTACTGTACAAAAGATTTTGTGTCAGGCATGTTATTTACCAGCTGTCAGAAGGAAACCATTCAGTTTGAGGGCAGCTTTGAACGTCTCGATACTGTCTCATTGTGCACTGAAACAGAACTAGGACTCTTCAAACATTCCTACAGAAGTGAAACAGTGCCAAGATAGCTATTATTGGACCAGGATGCATTTGATTCAGGAAGCCTGATAAACGTATTAAATATTTTTTCCATTATAATCTTAGCTGATGAAATTATGGGGCTATTATGTGACTCTCTGGAGTCACAGATAAAACGCATTGTGAGCCACAAGGTATACTCCTTTTCAAGCATGAACATGTATGAGAACTGCAAAGTTATTTCACCAGACTACCAGAACCACTCACTGTATTTTGCATAGGAAATGATGGTAACAATACCCCTGGGAACACTCCTTCTTGTCCAGAAAGGTAGATTGTCTTCCTGCTATAAACAGAGGAGGTCTTTGCTTGTTAGTAGGTTTCAAAAGATTTTGGTTCTGCATGTTGCAAAAATGAGATGGCAGTTAAGAAGTAACCTAGAGTCAAGTGGCAGTAGTTTGAGACTGCCAGAAGCTTGATCTGAGCTTAAATGAAGCAAGGTAAGTACAGTTTTGTGTTCTGTTTCATGCTGAAGGTTCCCATTACAAAGACAGTAAGGAATGTGCAAGCCGAAATGTACAGACTTTCTATGTAAAATTGGATGTTCCAAGTTGCAGCATTCCCTTAAAATGTTAGCAGAAATTTGGAAATTACAAAACCAAAGCCCTGGGTGGCTTAAGGCCTGCATAAGTTAAAACATTTTTTGTGTGCCTTCTACTTGTCTTAATGCTGGGCTTTCTGAAGGCCATGTGGGTCCACCAGAGGAACACAAAATGAGACAGAAACCATGGACCTCTCTGGCCATATTTGATTCATATTCTTATGCATATTTACAGGGAAGACATGAGCTGTACCATTGTTCCCCGGCAGACTAGGATGGAAGATGAATTATTCCCAAGAAGAGTATGCTACCAGTCTGCAGTTGTTGCCATGAAAAAGAAACCTTGTGGTCAGTGAGATATCTCATTGCCTGATTTAACTGTCTATATCACTGCAAATATCTGTTAAACAGCCTTTAGTCAGGGAGAAATAAAGAGGATGGTAATAAGAAGGAAAATTTTCAAGCTCAACAGCACAGATGATATAATTGCAGAGCACGTTAAAAAGGTCTGATTAAGTAAACTGGGTTGGATGATTTACCTGTAACCTACTCAGTGAAAATTTCTCATTTATGGGCATGAGACAATATTAAAGTTAATCATCTGAAATGCTTGTCCATAAAAAAAAAACATTTTTTTTGCATAGATACTTACATGTCTGTTTGTTCTTTAAAATTAAGGAACTGTAGAGTACAATCAAAGAAGAAGAATGAAAGCTCAGACTCTGCATTATATATTCAAAACAAAAATTAATATTTAAAATTGGCACATGGTACTAATGAAACTATGAAACTGATAGAGTGTAAGGATGTAATCTCCTACACAAAGCTTACATTTTAAAGCACTCTAGGGCATATCTTTACTCATAAGAAGCTTTGTGATACCTAACTAAAAGGCATTTTATAAATCAAAAATGTTTCTACGCCATTACATTGGTCATTAAAGATGCAAAATACTGAGCTACTCTTCCAGGCTTTTGGATTTTTTGAAACCAACTATCCAGGCTTTTATGGCTAGTGTCATATTACTCAGGAAAAATATGATCAGAGGAACTGGCACAAGTCACTTAAATTAGAAAATTCAGTACAAGACCAGACACTGTATCTGGTCAAAAAGAACAAATATATTATTTGGATTCTTGACAGGGTTAGAGAAATTGAGAAGTTTCACACACCCCTCAATAATCTCATTGTTTATGACAATCTTCAAATTCATTTCTAGCTTACTAAGGCTTAAGCATTTGGAATTAATTAGGTGTCTGTAACTAGTTAAGAGATATTTTGCAGGTTCTCGTCTTCAAAAAAAATGAATTTAATTATTGATATTCCTGCTTGATTAATATTCATTTTAGAAGAACATCTATCTTGCAATAATATTTGAAATATTATTTTCTTATGAAATATTAATTTATTGTATTTGAAATATTCACTGCCTTTGAAATATTCATTGGACATTAAGAATCAAAGAACACAGGAATGTAAGAAGAAACAAAGAGGAACCTGTATATTGCTGTGACACATAATTATCTGAAACTTCCAGAAAATATTTTGAAGTAATTTTCAGATAGGGGTTACTGAAGGATTTAATTTAATGCTTTAGGTGTATGTAGGAATAAAGAGAATTATTGTATAAATTCCTAGTTTAAAAGCAAAAGAAACCCAAACAAAACAACAAAAACAACAAAACACTTTTTGTTTTAAAAGATATTAGAAAAAATAAAAATAAAAAGACCATACAAAGCAAAACTTCAGAGGAAAATCTACCACTGAATTTGTTATAAATTGAAAACCATTTAAAATCTTCACCAAGACACAAAATTTAGGAATTTTTGTAATGCAGAATGATAGTATTTGTTTTTCTTGTTAGGTCAGGGTATTTGAAGTCCCCTTTCAAACAATATACGAATAACAGAGAACTGTAAGAACACACCATGTATCATAATGTTCCCTGTAGAGGCTGTTTTTCCTGTATTACAAAAATAATTTTTAACTGCCATGTCTTAAACGCACATGCAGTGGTTGAACAGGAAGAAGTTATAAACAATAAACTATAAAAAGAAGGAAGAAATCAGGAAAAATTTGTTCTTTAAGTCTTGTGCAACAGAATGTGACAGGATGGATGAATGTGGCGAAATTTGACAGTCAAGGATCCTATATGGATTATGCCACATTTCAACCTCATTTAATGGACTTCTAGCAGCAGAGGTTTGGCCCAACATGCTGTGTTTGTGTAACCCTCTCCAAGACTGGCTTGTCCCTGAAATCATTAAGGGTGACCAAGCTGGTGTACTTCAAAGCAAGTTTCTGCCTGAGGTTTCTGGAATAACTGTGCTTCATTCCAGGTGAATTATGCAGAGGGGCTTCATCTCAGCTGTTAAACTTCACACTGCCTGCATGCAGGAGGCTGAAGGCTTTATGCAAAGCCTTGCACACTAGGTGAAAAAAGAGTGTTTGTACCACATTAGATATACTTTATATAAAGCTAAAGAAACAACCTTATAAAGATGAGGTTTCACTATAAGCAAAGTGCAGTTCCTTTCTCCCTTTAGGTGTCTTCAAAAGTCATCAAAGAAAACGTGGCTATAATCAACACAATCTTTAAGGAGAGCAAAGAATTTCATTTTTAATGAATAATGACACCTAGAAAAGGTAGCTTTTAGAAATGCCCTAAGAGGGTGTTGTGCTGCATCATAACTGAGCTCAATGTTTGTGGTCACAGATCCCTTTCTCAGGAAAATTGTGTGATTAAAGATCTAATTACACTGTTTTCCCCATACTTAGGCAGTATGCCCTGACCTGACATTAGAAATTTAATTTGTTTAAGCAAATGAAAGATGTCTGTCCCAGCTAATTTATATTTGGCAACAGTGCTGTAGAATTTTTTCAAAGAAAGCATTGCTTTTCTCCTCTTGCTAGAGGCAGGTAGATGTGATGTGGGTGACAACCTGACTGTAGGTTGTGGGTTAAGAATGAGGTGGATGAGGCTAAAACATCATGAAAGCACAGGGGACAAAACAGCAGTAAGAAACATTACAAACCCTGCACCACCAATGTCAATATTTCAGGGCTACATGAAATTCAAGGTAGCAGGTTACTAGGATGAGCTGAATGTGGAATTTGAATGTCCCTTCCCTGAAAAACTGATTTTCAAAAAGAAAAGTTTACATTTTTGTCGGAGAGATTGTGAGTGAGATGAAATCAGGTTGTATAGCTGGCTGTTTTCCTCCTCCCTTCTTCACTAACAATAAATACAAGGAAAGTTTGTTAAATTCCATTACAACTTCTCTCTAATCGTGGCAGCTTGAATGTCTGCCAAAACTTCTGTTGGCAAAACTCCACTACACAGTTGGAGAAATCCATATGAGCAGAAATCTTGGATCGTAATCAGATATATTCAGTCATAAAAAGATGTAATTGCAGCTTCTGAGGTTTACCTAGGGTGAGGGAAGTTATCAAAGCATAATAATGTTGCCATGTTGTTCAAAGAGGTAATGTTGCCATTTTAGGTAAAAGTTTTCATATCATTTGCCTATTAAAACTTAGCGGAGGTGAATAAATAAATAAATAAATGAAAGTCAGGAGGAATAAAAAGGGTCATTCCTTTTAATTTCATAAACTAGCCCAGGATAAGGAGACCTTTCTGGAGGGAGAGGGAGGGAAATGTTAATTATTGTACTTGGAACTGGAAAATATCCCTCTTAGAAACAGAAATGTATACATAAGTAAAAAGTCCTTCCGTAATTTTGATACATGCTGAAAAAAAAGAATTCTGTATTAACTTAAGTTGAAATGCCATCAATTATTTCAGCTGTACCATGAAGAAAATGTCTCATCTAGCTATACGACATTTTTTCAATATTAAAATTCAATAAAGAAATGTTGGGTATCTGTAAATCTAAGGAGACAATGGGGATAAAGATATGTTCCAGGTATTTATTCTGCTATCCTTAGATTATGTAATGTCCTCTGAAAAGAAAGGGATGGAAATAAGCAATGTATTGTAGCTGTGTTTGCAGATGTGGAACCAAGTGTGTTTTGTTTGTTTGTTTTTAGGAAAATTTGGACTTGTTCTGTGCAAAGATACTTTGGAAGTTCTGACTGCAGGACTACAATAAGACCCTGTTAGTGTCACTAAATGGCACGGCAACTTGCACCAGCGTAAGACTGTGCCTGGAATGGTTATAATCATTTCACCTCCAGCTGAAGATTAGCTGAATCATGTCAGCAACAGGAAAAGAGAAAAAAAATCAAAGCATGCCTGACTGTTGAAGGAAGCTGCTAGCTTAGAATTACAGCAGCACTTTCACTGGTCTCAGATTTTCCAAAGACTAATACTCCATGACTAAGGAATTGGGCTCATATGGAAATGTTACCCAAGCTTTGCACTAGAGTATAGCTGTTTTCCTGCAGTTCCTTTCTTTATATGGTAGTGTTAATCTAAAGAGCTTTCTAAAAGGAGAAAGTACAGCTAAGAATAGACTCCCAAAAATGATATAGCTGTCTCACACCTTACTCCATGATACTTCTGAACTCTTTAGGACTGTATTGCAGGCGGAGTTAGCTGCTGTGATAGCCCTGCCCTGTCTAAGTTGGGGTGTCCTCTGTACAGTACTTGAGCTACAGTAATGTTTTCTGGAGTAATTCATTCAGAGTCTTTTGCTTCAGTATCTTTTTAAAAATAAATAAATAAATAAATCACTGTTATACATTTGTCTAAACAAAAGTCAAAACATATTTACCACACATCATCTACAAACTTAGAGAAAGAGATCACTTCCAAACACTGTATTTGAAGTCTGTCTCTTGTATACAATTTTTCTTCTATTTCCACCTCTCCTTTCTTATTGACAACATCAGGCCAATGTTTTTAAAGGGACCTTATTTTGATCTGCCTAGCCTGAGACTGAACAAACATACCAATTTTATCACTCTGAATCAACCATATGACTCTTGCATTAACTGACTGATGTTACTCGCTCAAACTTGAAAGCATGTTTCTCATCTAGACAAGCAACTCAATTAAAAGCCTCTTTCCTTGATAAATGTTTATGTGATTAAGACTCCTAAGAGAGGTTGTCCTTCAGCTTGTACTGTGGTTGTCTGCTTACTGGTGGGGACATTCAGCATAGCTAATGAACATGCTTGCATCCTTTCTGGCAAAGAGATTCAGAAAAGAGACAGAAAAGAACACTGTGAAGATCAGCTGAAAGGCTGTATGAAGATCACGGACTGAAAGCATGTAAAGTGCCATAGAATATCCCAAGAATCATAGAATATCCCGAGTTGGAAGGGACCCATAAGGATCATCAAGTCCAACTCCTGATATGGCAGTTGTTCCTTACATTAGCTGGAATAGAAGACTTGAGAGCTATATAACCCTTGGCTTTAGGGATTGTCCCTGGACTACCATTTAAACCATGCTGGTCATGCAGTGCTACTAAGCATGCCAAATCTTTTTATGTTGATAGTTACTTATGCCATGAGGCAGAGGACTTTGTTTCTTATTCGGCAGTCTAATAACTTTCATCAACACTAAACTACCTTGAAGAAGAAGTGCCTTTTCTTTATGATTGTTACCTTAAAATGATTGTTACCTTAAGAATGTTAAAAGACAGTCAGTGTCTGCCTACTGAAGTCATCTTTTACAGGAGAAATGATGTGTCCTATTCAGACAATCTATGGGAACATGATCTTTTTTATTAAAACAATCGAGTGGAACTAGAGGCTAATAGAATGTTAGAGGCTATCTAATGAATATATATCCACTTGCAGCATAAAAATATTTCTGTTGAAAGCCTCCTGTAGCTCCTGGAAGGGTTAAACACAGGCTGTCCTGCAGAAGGTGGTACTTTATTCTGCAATTACATCTCTGGAAGTTTCTATGATTAATGAAACCTAACAGCAATCTGATGAGGTCACTGGTTGTGCCTCGATTGGTCTCCACCAGGGGTACAGGCACTGAAATCACTGCAGGTCTCTGGGGGCACAGCAGCTGAATTACAGTGAGTAGCTTTCCTATCCTGGCTGAATATCGGCATCTGAGTGCTTTTGCCTTGTTACTTGCTGGATGCCTCTAAGCTGTTTTGAGTACCTTCTGCAAGAGCATACGTTCTTTCCCTATCTAAGGACTGAAACTTTCAGAAAGAGTGAAGGCAATGGGAAGCATATGATGGTAGAAAACTGAAAATGGAGAGAGAGGAAAGAAGGTAAAGGAGAAAAAGAGGAAAAAAGGAGAGGATGAAATACATGAAAAATGGAGATAAAAGGTGAAAACCAGGAAGAAAAAAAAAAAAAAAAGGAAAATGAGATGTTCTGTAGCTTTTACCGACATAGAACAAGTTTTCCTTGGAGGATTTGTCCAACGACTGTAGTTGGTGAATTAGCCTGTGTTTAAAGCTTCAGAAGTCTCAGTCCATTTCTGGCCACACAGTATCTGGAAGCAGTCTAAGACTAGCGAAAATCCTTGTTCTTGTCATGTGAAGGAAGAAAGACTTCCACCTGTTGATAGAGGAAGCTTAATGATTTTTTTTCCTTTACCGTTTCTCAAACTAACAAAACTTAAAGAAAAAAAAATTGCTGTTACAAGCACATAATTAAATAACAGAGCTCTGTTATCTACCTCTACTTTCATCAGATCAACATCAGTTCTACCTCAGGAGAGGTATACAGTAGATGTTGATAGAGGGTATTGATGGAAGAATGAAATACCATTAAAAACTTACTTTCTTGCTCTGCTTCAGGATGCTCTTGCTAATTCTAATGCTTTTAAGTACAATTGAGTGTCGTATCATTTTAATATCTGCTAATAACTCCGAGACTGCATCCTGCCCCCAGAGCACTTGGCAGTATTGTTTTCTATCTGTAACTGATATGAACCAGCATATGACATACCATGCCACTGCGACACTGTGTTACACTACTACCCCTGCACTGCACTGAGATGCAGCCCCATGGTGTTATCATGTTGTTTAGCTTAGTCCTGAAAATAAATGCTCTAAAGGTTACAGTTATAAATAGACCTGGTACTCTGCCTTATCATCTCTACAGCCTGAGCTGAGCCTGAGCATCTGGTGCTTACACTGGAATCAGACTGTTTGCTTATTTCCAACCTGCTAAAGCGTATCACAGCAGTGCCACCAGGGCCCTGTCTTTTGCCAGCTGTGTGAGAATTTGCATGTTTCATGTTCTGGAATCTGGGCTGGATCCTGCCTTTACTAGATGGTGATATTGTTTTAACCAGCTCGATATCCATCTAACAAGTGTTTGGTGGTCAAACTCTTAAGGACAGGTTCAGTGACAGGCAGAACCACCCACTGCCTGTACTGTCAGATAACTAGAGCAGCAACACAGCTCAGGTTTTCTGCCTGCTTTGCCCATGCCACAAATCTGGAAGTCCCAGGTTGCTGATGCTTGGGGAAAGAACAAAAGACACCTAAAAACAGTTACTCCCATAGTGGCAGCTCTTGACAGAAACAGTAGCTAATCCCACTTCCCCAAGGCTCTCATTCTTTTTCTCCCTCTTCTACTCATGCATTTTTTCTCCACTTCATCTTAGCCCCTGTACTAGAGTAACAAATTTTGGTCTTAACTGGAAAGCCATGTACATTGGCACTATGTAGTTCCACAGTTTATTTAAGGAGTACCAGAGCCTTGTTTCAACATCTACAGGTAGGGGAGGGTAAAAGGAAACAGAAAAGATTTTGTATTATTATTATTTATATTCATGTTATATGCCTGATCTGCATATTAATTGTGCATGTGATGCTCTTGGAGAAACAATATCAAATAATTTTCCAAAATGAAGGCATAAATTGTTGCAGTATCTAAAATAGATTCCCACAAAATGTTGCTCTCCCCAGAAGCACCACTTAAATTACTTAAATATGAACACTGTTGTCAATGGACTAAAGGGAGACAAAGGACTGCAAATAAAGATGACATTTCTGTGATGTCTGATCTGTGGAGACATATCCTCTAATGTGGCTACTAGGAGTGCTGCTTGATTTAATTTTATTTAACATATTTATTAAGTCAAGAACATAAATAGCTTAGAAATTAAACAATGTGAAAATTGGAAATAACAGAGCAGATGGAAAAATAATGCAAGTAGGCTTGAGCTTTGATTTGGGAAAACACTCAAGAAGTTAATTATTCAGGAAAACACTTAAAGTTACACATCAAATTTTAGGAACATATCTCTCGAACCGGCAGTGAACAGGATATTGATGGACAGCATTGTACAATGACACAGTTTTTTGTCATGTTTTCTGGTGTGTGCATTTCATCAAAGGAATTAGAGGACAGGAGGAGTTATTTCCCCCTTAGCTATGAAATCTGACACTGTAAATTTGACTTAAAACCCAGGATTACAATTAAGCATCTATTTAAGCTCTTTCTTCAAGGGGATATTTTCATGAGTGGTATTCTCAGGATATCTGGAACCAGAACAGGAGAAAAGCAATACCAATTTTCAAGTTTGAAGAAAAAGCTATTTTTCTGCTTATTTTATTGATACAAGAGCAGAAAGAAAAGGTGAAAAGAATATATTAAGAGAGGCCTGAGCAATAGGGAACATTAATGAGATACTATATTACATTGTAATACAGATACCAAGGAACAGTGATTTAACACTCTCCTTAGAAAGGTCAATTACAAAGGAAAAAGCAGTAGTAGCCTTACCACACTACTGTGAAGAAACCACAACGTGGACTTTCAGTTGGACTTCTTTCAGAGGGTGAGATGAAGTTAAACTACAGAGGGCTTCTCGAATTTGACAATCCCTCTACCCAAAGCCCCGGGAAATGCTAATGGCAATAGTCATATATTTATGACTGGAAGAACTGAGTAAAAAGTTGTCTGCATCTGTGTATATCTACAAATATTTGTGATAGTGTTCATCTCCTCTTACTATTATGAGGGATTAATTTTACCTACTTCATAGGCCTTGATGACTAAGATGGATATCTATATGACGGAGTGGATCCTGTTCTGCATGTGTCAGGGAATGGGCTAGTATGACTAAAAGAAGGGAATGAGAAGAAACCAAGAAAACTGAAAATGTGCACTCTTAGAGTCTGCTAAGTAGCCTTTGTGCCAAGCTTGGAAGAGTGCATGAAATGGAACCTTGCACAGACCTCTCCTACACTGGACATATTACAAATTATTTTTTAGAGTTTTATATGTTAAAAGAGAAAGATCATTCACAGTCATCAACAATGTTAGCAGGTGGATAACAATGATAAGCACCTAGAATAAAGATCAGAATTTAAAACAATCCAATACACTGAAAAAAAAAGTCTGAAATCAATAAGATAAAATTTAATAAAGACAAGGATGAAGTGTTATATAGAGGAAATGAAAACCAGGTTCGCAAATAGAAAATGGAGAATAATGGCTTTGTGGAGGAGAAGATCTGAATATTAGTAAAACCAACATACAATGTTTCTATAAAAGAATGAATTTAATTCTGGCTGCAAATGTGGTGGTAGTGGAGCAGAAAAAGTGAGAATAACAGCAACAACGAAATATGGTGTAGCTGTGACCAAGTTTGTCATTCATGTTGACATAGTCTGAGGAAATTATTCATTGCATCATTTTGATGTTCTAAAAATTAACTTAAATGACTTGCAGTCATTGGAAAAAAAGCCCCTACACAGGGCTCCCCATAATTTCTGAGCTGCTGGAAATATTATGGGATATCATATTAGCAACAGCAAATTGTCATTCTATTGATTGTAATGGAGCTGTGTCATGTAACAGTTACTGAGACTGACATTAGGACTGGCTAAAGATATAAAGCCTTTTGACTTAAAGTGATTTCTACTTACAGTCATTTATCTTTAGATACAATCTAGAAATACAAGCATTCATCTATTTATGTTTTTAAATCAAGTCACTTTGTACTTTTACTGCACTGCCTTAATATTTTTGCCAATATCAAACAAAGAGTTAAATGGGTCAAAGAGTAAAAAAAAAATAATGTAAAACTTCTTGCATAGATCTTTGGAATCTAAATTGAAATGCTGGTTCCAATACTTGTAAAATGCCACAGGGCATAACAAAGGTGAGTTATGCCCTGTGACTTTTTTTGTTCTTGTTGTTCGTTGTTCTCTCTCTCTCTCTCTTCATTTTTTTTTTTTTTGTTACTGACAGAACTTCTAAAACCATATTCATCTGGGCATTACACTCAAATATATAAATATATGCCCATTTTGGAAAGGCTATCATGAATATAAGGAATTCAAAGCAATCATTCACAACAGGAGAAAAACTGTGAACTCCAGAAATTGTCAGTATACGTACATTAAGACAGTACATGAAGCTTAACTACACTATAAAGTTAAGTCTGTCTGGCTTTGTAAGATGGAACTCACCTGTTTTGGAGTGGAAAAAGACATTTTGTAAGTTTTTGTAATTCTTCAGTATTTTATATTATAGCAATTTTCTTTTAGGATACCCTAAAACTGCATGGAGAAAATACAGTCTGAAGTCTTAGCAGTGAGGCAAGCTTTAGCATATTCAAGAGAAAAGATTGATAAAAATAGAGCTATACAAACTACTAGCCCAATTCAAAAGCATTTTAAAAAAATCTGTAGCTTTTGAAAAATCATTTTTTCATAACTCAGATTTTGGGCCTTCCATCAGAAAAAGAATTTAGAAATCTAAACTTCGTTGCCAGAAATCATGTTCTTATTTTAAAATTAATATGTGGTCAAAATAAAATCTTTATATAGTATTTAATAATTTGAAAGCTCATTTCTCAGTTGGAGAAATAACTCAGACATATCAGACACTTTTATACATAGGTAAATATAGTTATATCTGATAAACACTGCAAATGCAACTGCAGCATATCTTAATTTTATACAATGAGTTATGAAAAAAAGTAAAAAAAAAAAAAAAAAGGAAAACAAACAAACAAACTAAAAACACTAGCACCACAACTTCTTCTGTCTCCAGAAGATCAGTTTCAAAATTGAACATCTCAGAGGCACAGAGATCATTAAGTTGGAAAGGGGGACTAAGATTACCAACAACACTATCTCAGTGGGACATCAGTTATCTGCTTATTTCTGAAAATAATTTCCTTGTAGAGCTTTAATGTCCAGGGAACTAAGCTGTCTGGAGCTGAGCTGGAACTGTCTGTTGGTTCAGCATCCAGAACAAGAGAAATTTTCTTTAGAACTTTGAATGCTCCTCTAGCAAGCACACTGAATTAAACAGGAATTAAGTACAGCACTTTGGGTGATATCTTTATCTGATAGGGGGAATAAATAAATAAATAAATAAATAAATGCTAATCCAAACATGCAGTTTCTTCTGTATCTTACAACTGAGACGGTACTTTAACAAATACCATGCAGGATATTTGGATATGTTCCAGGCTTAGGGCCCCAGCTCATAAACATCTTATTTATTTTTTTTTTCAGAAGCAGAGGTTACTGAAATGCTTGCCACTGTATAAATGCATAGCAAGTTCTTCATAGATACACCTAGACTTGCTGATAAAACTCCTGCTGAAATCAACTAATTTCCGCTTAACACTTCCACTGAAAAATTTAAAACCTCAACAAATGTGGTGCGAAAAGAAAAGAACCAGCAAGATCTCTTCTCTCCAAGTACCAAGGGAAAGATGCACATCCTGCACACCACCAGAACATCTGTTTCTCTGACAGTATCCTCTGGGAGCACTCAAACCTACTTGATGATAAAGTAGAAAGCACTTGGCCTCATGAACTCCTGATGTCCATTATTATTTTCTGCATAGGAGACAGTTTCTGCTCACAATTTAAGCAGTTAGGCAGGGCAAACCTTCCTCAGGAATCTATGTTTGCTACCTAAAAGTGTATCCCCCTTTGTCAACATCCAAACAACAAAAACTCCTTACAGCTACTTGGGAATAAAACCTCTATAATGTAAACTCCAGTCCTAAAAAAACAGATTGCTATGTCCCACCAGTCAGCAAGCACAGAGATCTCTAAGGTGGAAGAGTTTTTTAGAAGTAAACCAGGCTTCATTCCTATCAAAATCCATTGCCTTCTGAAGTAAGGAGACCTTCAGATGCCTGCAGGGACAGGCCATTAGAAACAACAGCCTAACAAAGTTTCAGAGGTGCAAACCCTGTTATTTCCTTACTCTGTAAAGCCCCAGGTAATCATGCTATCATTTACACGTTGGCTTGATCTGAGGCCTTTTGAAGGTGCATAGAACAAATAGGAGCATTCACAATAGATTTCAAGTCTCTTATCTTACAATAAAAATTGCTGGGCAAAATACAATGATGGATATTCTGGCCTGATTTGTTGTTTTTTGAGCTGCCATTATTACCCACTGCCTGGTGGGCTAAAACTGTCAGTGTGTCTCAGTCAGTAAGGTATTCTGCCCGTCACTCCTTGTTCTTTATTCTTCATCACAAACCTTATATCAAGGGCTATGGGAAGGTACTGCTCTGCGGGTGAAACAAATATTCATTGGGGCTTAGGGCTGGAAAGAGAAGACATGCAAAACAGTCTGAAGACTGCAAAGTCAGAAGACTGCAAAGCAGACAAACCCTGGTGAGATCTTATAGACTAGAAGCTTAACTTTCGTGTAGTCTATAACACCTAACTGGTGTCTCATCTCCATAACTAAACTGGAGTACCTCACTGGACCAAGTAAATTTCAGTTGTGAAACTTCCCACTACAATCAAAAGACACCATCACAACTCTGTTATGAAAGGCTTGGCATTTACTAAATAGTAAAGCTATTATTCATTTTCTTTGACATTAGCAAGGGCTCTTAAAGTGCATAGATTTCTTTGGCTATTATCAGGTAAAATGTCAATCCTCTAGCCTGTGGTTAGAAAGCTTTCAAGCAAAAGGTTTTGTTTCCTTCTCAACATTACATACGCAAGACAGAACTCACAGCTGGTGGCAATGAGATGAGAGGCAGTTCTAGAAACAAAGCACAGTTATAATGGGACTTTTTCTCCTCACTCCAAAGATTGGTAGTAACCACAATACCCACACTGTAAAAATAACAAGAGTAGGGTTCTAGTCCATATTTGCTGTTTTATGCATAGTATTTGCTATACCTTATTTGCTCAGTGTGCAAATAAAAAGACAGTCTGAGTGTCTGCAAGCCCTGCAACCCAGCCTCATGTCTAAAACCTCCTATAATAAGAGCACAGTGACTAAGATGTAGCTGACAATTTTGCTGATGGTGCATACATCAGAACAGAGCACAGCTCATTCTTTCAGATTGTAATAGCTCTGCATTGCTAACAATAGAAAATCTTGGTTTGGTCAGTAAACGAAGCAGAAATCTTCAAGGACACATACATAATGTGGATGAAGAAATGCTTTTTTCACACTTTTGGTGCAGACTACATTAACGGTGTAGCGTTATGTTGTTTTGTTCCTTTAGGGTAATGATATTGCTCCATCACAGCCCATCAAAAGCACTTGCTGAGGAATGCCTGTAATGAACATCTTTGAAATGGAGGAGCAACAGACCTCCTCTTGTATATCTTCAGGAAGGCAGCAAGCATGAGTAGACATATATTATCTAAGGCTGGGAATTTAGTGCAGGATCTCTACTGTCATCTAAACTTTAAAAGAGCAATCTGTGTCGTGGATTCTGTAATAAGAAGTAGAAAGGAGCATACATGAGCAGGAGCATAGTCACAGTTGCTTTCTGAGCAGAAAACACAGCAATAAGATGGATACTTTTCTAATGCAACTATAGAAAGAAAGGCAGAGCAATAATCCAACTTGTGAATACATTCTGTTCCTATTTAAAACTGGCTTTTCATCTTACTGAAGTCCTTCAAAAAACTGTTAATTTCCTTATCCAATAAAGTAATATTGAGCAACAAATAGAATTTTAATCTTCTCAGCAGTTCCAGCTGGAGGAAGAAGTCATTGCAGAGAACTCATCTTTATTTATGGTTTTTCTTTCCCTTCTGAAAATGATAATAATAATCCAGCATGAAAAAAAAAATAAAAAATCTTTATAAATCAGATGCAAAATCTAGTACTGTCAGATCTTGCAATTTTAACATGAGTCATATATTCATTCTCCTCCTTTTCCTCCCCCCAAAAAAGACCTAGTTCTGTGAATCAGGTAATGATAGTATCTAATATTTTGAAAGGAAGTTTCCATTCTTCATTCTGCTGTATCAAAGCATTCCAACATCTGGAAGGAATTGAGAAGAACCAAAATGTTTTATTTTAAAAGATGCTTAGTGAGGGACAATCTTCAGCAAGACTAATTTTGAGAGGTTTCCCAGGCTGAAGTAAGGCTGATTTCATATCTGATGTTTGTAAGAAGCAATCAAAAAAGACCCAGCCAAGTTAAGATAAAACATCAATATTGTGTAAAGGTTCCTGTGTTGTTGTATATTGTCCCATGTGCAAAGTGGCTTGTGCTTCTGGTGAAGAAAGACACTAAACCTTAATGTGGTGCTGGTTACATAACTTAAAACCTTTACTCTATAACCTTACAACCTAGAAGATGACAAGATTTCCTTCAGCTGATTCTACTTTTTCTTTCCATCTGTCTACAAGGAAAAGAGAGAAGAGGAAAAAAAGGGAATTCTAACCACTATTAAAGTGCTTTTCTGCTATTATGCTGAAAAGATTTAGAAGCATACTTCTTGCACTATTAAATTGACTTAGTCTGATGGATCACTTTTACAGTTTGGTGTACCCAGCTTTATATGGACCAGTTTCAAACAGATGCTGTACTATTTATTCAACAATACCAGAATGGAAACGATGGATTTATAATCCTTATAAAATCAGTCGGTTGAAAAGGGCAACTTGATTAGTCAGTTTTTAGTATCCATTACACTTTGCAAACTAAACATGCCAGCTGGAAATACATAGCCTGTTAACAAATATCCATATGCCATGTGATACCTTATAAACAATGAAAATGGTCATTTTTTTCCCCTTTAGTTAGAAATGTAATTTACTTTCTAAGTGTGGTTGCGTTTTTAAGAGACCACTGCAATGAGACAGAGCAACTGGAGTTAAAGCTACAGCTATAACACGTGAATATCAGCTGTCATGGTGTATTGTAATTCAGCACAGTCTAAAAATAAAAACCATAAATAAGGGGGAAAAAAAAAGTCCCAAACCCATAAAAGTTAGAGCTGAGTTTCTTAAAGGAACCTGAGGGAGTAGGAATACATTTTCTTTAGAAGGCAAGAGAAAAACAGAGGCAATCATTACAGCCTCTTGCACATGTCTAGACTGTGGATACAGACAGACCTGAGCCGCTCTGTCTCAGTAAGATTCCACTCTGCTCCAGAATTTGTCTGAGGATAATGAAAGAAACATTACTGGGTGAACATTATTTTCAAAGCATCAGGAATCTGCTTGAGCTCAATCCACTCACACAACCAGAATTTAACACACTACATGACAAGCTCTTTTGAATAAGTGGGAGCACTCATTTGTTCCTGATTAAAATGACTGTTTAATAGTGATTCGGTGACTGCTAGAGTCTAGAAAGTTTCCTTTATGACATTAGGTCACCAACAGAAAAGTGACACCCCATGTGCTTTTTTTGCTCTCCAACTGCTGCTGGCAAGTGGAACTATTGTACATTGCTTGGAGAGGGCTCTTACCCCTCTGTCAGCTCAGCAGTATGCTAATAGGGCACTTGATAGTGAGGAATATACTGTCTCTATCTCCCTGGTTATCAGCTTCCCTCTCTTCTCAATCATTACCAAGAGCTTTAAGGGCTTCGGTGAAAGAATACAACAAATGGCTACTCAGCTGTGTATCCCATACCAATTCATAACACATGGAACAGCCTTAGCAAAACAGAGAGCAAGACAGCTTGCAATTCCATGGTAACTCGCAGCCATGTCACAGTCAATACTGTATGATGCAGATGCATTGTTCATCTCTGACAGTTTTTTTTGTTTGTTTGTTTGTTTGTTTTCTCAAAGAATTCTCTCACTCCCCCTAAAGAAAAAAGGAAAGCCTTATGGAAAGCAAAAGAGGTCTGTGAAAAATCTATCACTTTCAAATTGCTCATCAGCAGCAGCCCAGATATATTTAAATTGCAGTTCAGTGCAGTATGCATAAGGATACTTCCTTCTTTATAGGGCACTTGCTCATGTTTATTCTCTTCAAACCTCCCACTCAAACCCTCAAATAGAAGTGCTGTGTAGTGAATACAAAATGTATATAAATCCAGTAAGCATGGGCTAAGTTTTACCATTGATGATTCCTGAGAACAATAGTGATTTGCTGTAGTTCACTGTCAACCTCCTTAAAGTGGCTTAGTGCTCTCAGGGATCACGTGAGAGTGATTCAACAACACGAATGTCTTTGAATATCTGTCTTCTGCTCTGAGCTAATTCCCTTCTTCCAGAATGACAACAACCAAGGAATCAGTATTGAACCAAATTAATGCATATAAATATTTACTACCATGCAGAAGGCATGATCCTCCATAGGTATGTCTACACAGCCAGTTGAGAAGAGACTTCAAAAATAGATACAAGGATGCTGATGACTTCAGAATTTTCCGTCCACACTGGTGTTTATAACTCAAATGTCCACTCTATACATGCAAAAATATGTATTTCATATATCTTCTGGTGTTCTGGAAATGTAGCATGCTCAGCCTCATCACATTCTGGTCACATTAGACAAGAGTTTGAGTCTGTCCAGGGGCTGGGAATGAGTTTGGGCTCATTCACAGATTAATCTAAATCTATAATTAACCTAAAATCATAGATTAATCTAAATATAGGGATCCTAACGTCATTACAGGTAATTGTGAATGGAAGGCAGGCATGGGCTTGAGAATAGGCTCATACCTGTTACTTTTTGATTGTGTAGGCATACCCTTTCAGAACATGCCAGATTTATTTGCTTTAGAAAACTATCCATATGATATTTTAATTTTGTCACAGAGGACATCATTTGGTCATTCAGCCTGTCCCTTTAACAGTGAATGGAAATGTACAGCATTCACAGAAAAATCAAAGAAATTCCATTTTAGAAGCAAGCATGCGTGCACACACATACATATGCTTGCTAACAATCTGGAAATTTCCTTATCTGTATATCAGCTATATACATATGTCTATGTGTATTGATTGTATATTAGTCCTCAACAGAGAGATGGTTTGATCCTTCATGTCATTTGTGGAAAGCTTTCGGTTTTCTCCATGGGCAATTTCCTCCAAATAGTGTGCAAACAATGCAGTCAGAAGTGCTCCAGAGGCAGACAAGGAAGGTAACCTGGTAGCTGAGAAGATGTTATTGGCTTCCGCTGCTTGTGAACAGCTCAACAGCATGGAGTCCTCCAGGTTGGTGTATCTCTATAATCTTGACCCACCTGGAGATCCATGGTGTCGAACCATGAACTTATGAAGACAGCACTGCCTCCAGTGGGTGGGGGAGCTCCTCTTCATCCTCAGCGTGCTGAAGAGTCCAGGACTTGATGAATCCTTTACCATTTCTTTTGTGACAGGCAAGCTTCTTTGTTTTTTTTACTAACCCTCTTCAACCATTGTACAGCTTAATACACATGGGCAAGAAGTGTCATATGCCTTTCATTTCAGCATATGATAAGTAGCAGTCACTTTACACCTTCCTTACTCGGTAGCTTCTCTGAAAATTGCAAAATCAAGGCAGAGACCCCCAGCAGGAATTACAACATTTCTGATTTCTTTCATGTCCTAATCATCTCTGAATAAATGTGATGGATGTCTGCTCTGCTTTGCAGGGATGTTGAAGAAAGTAAGAAATAATTATGAAAGGTGTCCTTAGTTGACCAGGAAAGCTTTATAAAGAAGATTTCACAGTTTGTCTCAGAGATGGTCAGATTCTTGTCTATGTGTTGAGCAAGAATCATTCCAAACCCAAATCATGTATTTATTTCCTAGGAGGATTAGATGCTGTGAGAGAATGATGACTATGCAGTATCATTTCTTACCATTGCCAAATATGCAACCACAATGTCATGAACTGTTCTTTTGTTCCACTGACTCTGTACTTCTTTTATTTTGTCCCTAATGAGACCTCTCTCCCAAGCTAGGGCTATTATTTTCAAGTTTTCTGGCTTGCCTATTTCTTTCCTACAGCTTAGTTTTGATGCATAAATAATAAATGGCCAGCATGATGACTATAGGAGCTTTATAAAAAAAAAAAAAGTTAAGAAATCTTCTTCCTGTAAAAGTTTAGATAAATTAATTCCACTTAAAGAGCAAATTTTAGCTGACTGCTTGACATTAATTAACTTAGCTTTACAAAACCCCTGCAAGGCATTATATGAATTTTACAGCATGCTATGCATTTTACAGATGGGTATGCTGAAGTCCACAGAGGAAGTAAATGCCACTTTACTCTTCTATGCAAACAACTGACCAATGTGTTGATTAAATTGTGTGGTGATACACTCCTGGCAAGTCTTTAGCATGCCCCACCAGGGAGTGACAGGAGGACATTTTGAACAAATAGACATCTATTTTGGAATTCATCCCCCCCCTACTGATTTGCAGCTTAAGTTTGTTAATTTTTCAGGCTCTGTGCAAAGGCAATCTGTTTAAGTTGTGCTCATCTGTTTGTTTTTGTTTGTTTATTTGTTTGTTTAATGGGTGAAAGAAAATTAAAGATAAATAATAACCCTAAAGCATAATTCCTAGAGACATCATACCTCACAGATATCTTCTGTGGTTACGTATACATGAGTGGAGAAGCAAACCTTGACAGGTAACCTTAAGATAAGTTGTACAGCTGTACACAAACAAGTCAACTACACATTGAAAAGCAGGCACTAGAAAGCCCGATACATAAAAATTGGCAAGTGGGTCAGCCATTCATTATTTTTTGACCTGAACATCTTTTTTCTTTTTCTTTTTTCTTTTTTTTTTCTTTTTTTTTCTTTCCCCTTTTTGGTGAGAAAAAAGCAGTCACCATTCACTCTTTCTATATAAATACAATGTGACAACACTTCCTGTTAGGTAGAGAAATGGAGACAAGACTCTTCACACCTGCCCCACCAACCAGTCACAGGGAAGAAGCACACACAGACTGCTCGGTCTGTAAAATACTAGAAAACTCAGGAAATTATTATGCTGATCTCTTCTCTCTGGTGACCAGCAACAGAACCCAAGGGAACAGCATGAAGCTGCATCAGGGGAGGTTCAGGTTGGATATTAGGAAAAGGTTCTTCACCGAGAGAGTGACTGGGCACTGGGACAGGCTCCCCAGGGAAGTGGTCATAGCACCAAACCTGCTGGAGTTCAAGAAGTGTTTGGACAATGCTCTCAGACATAGGGTCTGATTTTTGGGTGATCCTGTACAGAGCCAGGAGTTGGACTCAATGATCCTTGTGGATCCTTTCCAAATTGGGATATTCTATGATTCTATGAAAATATTAAGAGGAAATCTTGTTTTCATTTAGATTCTTGTTCAATAACATAGTAAAAGTTACTCTCCTCATTTTTTTTTCCTAGAGCTGTAGAAAAGTGTGTTATATTATAATTACAAGAAACCAGGATTTAACATTTGGCTTATATTATAAAGCTTAAAATGTTCTTTCTTGGGAATAATATAAAGAAAATATTTAGCTTTGATTTCTGCTTGTGTCAAATGTCATGACTGGGGATGTATTCCAAGATTTCTTTAACATGCCTAATTATACGTAATAACTGCTGGTTGACTGATCACTGTCCATCTAAAATATTATGCAGAATTTGATTCTATGGAGAAGGAGACAAAGGTCTTCTGTAGATTTCATAAGACAAACTCGTCTTGGTGTTTTTTCCCTCCTCAGAAGGCAAACAAGAGTTTTAAGAAAGTTTGCTCCTTCCAGAAGGTATCCTTTCTATTAGTGGGTTTTATTTTGGAGAGTTCAGATGCACTAAACTCTCTTGTATTGCTGCAAAGTATCATCTGCAAAATACTAAGCCTCAACTATATATTATTGCAAAGTGTTTCAGTAATTGATTTAAAGTGATGTGAAGGACCTTCTCTAAAGAAGATTTTTTTTTCTTTTTTTCCCTCTTATTCCTTTAAATGGTTATGTTTTGGGTCTTTCTCTTTTAGCATTACACAGGCTGGATAAAACTGCCCCCAGAGACCACTAGTATCACCAGCAGTTAATTACCAGCAATTGTGTTTGACTCGGAAGTCTCTTCCCTCTAATTATAATGAGCTGGATTAAAGGAGATAGAGAACTGCTACCCTAATATAACTTGGGTAATTAAATTCCAATATTTTAAATTCTACCTGGCATTGCAATGGGATACCATACTCTATTTTCTATCCTTTGACAAAATGTAATTCTTCTAAATACTCTGAACCAGCTGGCATGTTTCAATCTAAAAGTATACTGAATAAAATACAGTAGGGAGTTCCCAGTGTACTGCAGTCCAATCATCTGGTAATATACTTTATTATTCCCTTAAGGTGATAGATAACATGAAAATATAAACCATTTCCAGCAGCATCCCACTAAACATAACAGAGCATCTAATTCAATTTTTGAAAGTGTTGAGCTCTAACTGTTCCAACTGAAGTCTATGAAAGCAAGAGATTCCAAAATCTCATAAAATCAGCCTCATATGCTTCCCTAAAATGCTACTGTGAAGACTCCCCTATAACTATTACCAGTATCATGAGGGAATGCAACACAGGCAAGATGGAATTAGTGGTTAGGTATTTTTTTTATAATCATTGCAGAAGTGAAAGTTACAGGTTGGATGTTACACATATAAGATGAATGTCCTGCCAAGTCAGGACATTTCCCACCTATTTAGAGTAAGTAGTCCAAAGGACTTGTCAAAGAAATTGATTATCATTTGTTTATCATTGTTATTGAACTGTAATACAAAATTTCCATCGATATCTGTGGTGAACTTTCTGTAAAGATGATATTTATTTTATACAGATACATTCTCTTCACAAGAGGAAAAAGGTCCTGTATTTCATAGGAGCTCTGTAGGCGTGTCTCTGTTTGTTCATTTTATTTTGGAGTAAACTGTTGACTAATACTACCTGTCCACATAAACGTTAGATGAGGCCACCAGAACTGAAGGGAGATCTACTTTGTGGAAACAAGATTTCACCCATGGAAGCTGCTTGTGACCTGAGATTTCTACCTAATGGGCAAAGCCAGCCAGGATTTATTTGATATGAATTGTATACTGTGTACTATTGAACTAATGAATAGTCGCTGACGGATATCATATCTAGAGGGTATTTCCCTCTGTTGAGTCATATATTTTTTGCAGTATATCAAAAATGAAATGATTTTTTAAAGGGCCAACATTTTTTTTGAAGACCAATAGTGACTAGCATGCAGCTAAAACCTTTTTAAGGAACAATACAATCCATCATTTCAGACATGATTTTGACATTTTCCAATAACAGCAACTGACCATGCAAACCGCCTGTCCCCAAATACTGACACGTGACCTCTTCCATCAAACAGTTATAACCAATACTGAAATGATGAATTGTTTGGTCCCATTGTTTTAATTATCTTATAAAACCAAGCTGCTATTTGGCAACACTGTGGCAGAAAACAAGAAAAAAGAGAGATCTGAAATAATTTCATACACCCTGGGGTGCGTAATTAAAGACCTCAGCGTTGTGAAACAACTGCTTATCAAAAGGATCCGTGGAAAGAGAAAAGAGAATTTAGGTCCTGAAGAGTACTAGATAGAGAGGTGTTGTAAAATATTACCAACATGATTGTTATCCACAGAAAAATCAGAGGCTTCAGTCGCTAGGAATTTGGTTGCAAAGAAGAGACTAATTTGTATCTAAGAGACAATATTGTTCCAACCCATGGGTGGTCATTCCCTTTAGGGATTTAAATCAGACAACTTTTGAAACAAAACAAAAACAAACAAACAAACAAACAAAACACAAAATAACAACAACGACAACAAAAACTCCTAGCTGTATCATTTTGTATTGAAAATAAATAGCCTGCCTGCCAGGGGTCAGTTTCAAAAGCCTAACTCTTTGATGAGTTAAGCTCCTGCTGTGAGAAACGTAGGATGTTAAATCTTGATCAAGAGGGACAAGGAACACCACTGTGTCTCTGGCCTTTTCAAGAGAGATTAAATTTCCTATTAAGATTTGTAACACTTTGCCAGCTCACTCCTTAACTTGCTTGTCATTTACTGAATGCAAGAAAATGGTCCATCTCTGCGATTCTTGTATGGAAAAATTTCCAGCACAGCACAGGCCATTTTGAACACCAAAAGTCTGAACTTCAGATTCAAGGTAACTACAAGATATTTTAACAAAATGCACTCCATTCGTTACAATATCAAAAAGTTTAACCTGACAGAAAGAGTGTTTATTCATAAAGCTTCTATAGGAATACTACATTTTATAACTTTGTTTAAAGAGGACATCAATCCATATGCATAGACGACAATTTTTCACAGTAAAAAAAAGATGTTGTCAGAACAGCCAGGGTTCAACGAGGGTTCTGACCTCTTTTATAGAAAGTCATGATTTTGCCCAGAAAGCAAGTGGCTTTAACAATACAATTTTAATTATTGGCTTTGGACTTTTGTTTCTTGTGTTACTTTTGAAGTTTTTTTTTCTTTTGATTTATGATTATTATTATTATTTATTATTATTATTATTATTAAACTGTCCAAACAGACATGATAGCAGAAAGAAATCGGTGGAAGTGACAGGAAAGCAAGAGAACAGGCTACTCTCACTTGTGTCAGACTTGTGATTCTCCTGTTTATCCAATCTCAGGAAATTAGGTTAATTTGCAGGGGGGCATGCTGCTTCACTAGTGTCTGAAAGCTCCTAATTTCACAAAGTCTGCTATATATCATTCCTGACAGGTGGCAAAGACAAAGAGCATTTCAGAAACAGAGGGTACCATCTTACTAGAACAAAGTCAACAAACCAAGGGGCAGTAGTCCTTTGACTAAAAATCATATGCTGCTTACTACGGAATGCATGGAATGAAAAAATAGATGGGTAGAATATGATGATCTTTTTCCTTATTGATGGTACTGACCAAGCAAAATAGAAAAAGAGATAGTTATCTAAAAAGAAATTTGCTCTTTCAAAACAGAATTATCTCCAGCAAGATGTTTTTATTTAGTGGTGGTATTGTTTGGAGACTTAATTGAAAACTCGGCTTTGGTTTGGCATGTTTTTCTTTTGGTTTTCCTATTTTGTAAAAATTTTGCCTAAAGATAAAGGGAAAAGACAGGCAGGCAGAGAAATGTTGTAGTTAGGCAGAGGATAAACTGATTAAAATGGAGAAAACTAAATTACATTAAAGTGCTGTGACATGTTGCAGGACAGAAAGAAAAACAAAACAAAACTCTGGAAGAAGAAGGGATTTATTACTTTTTGCTTTAAGAAAAATATGATCATTCTTCCTTGCAGATGAAACATTATTTTAACAGAACTAATTTTCCCAGTTAAACAGCTGGAAACTTGATTTCTTCTCTGACTGCTGAAGCTCCCAAGGAATATAATGGTTTTGGAATATGCTGTGAGAACATCAGAAGTAACTGGGTAGAACAGCCTGGTAGCACATTACATCCAGAAATTCAGAATACAACTCAGCTCAGTGTGCAACAACATAAAAAACAGACCAGTGGTTCACTGATTCTATAACTACGATGTTAGTTCCTAGAACTGCATTGCAGAGAGTTAGTTAAGCAGTACCATAAAATATTTTGCATCTCATCACAAAGCAGGTAAAGGACATCAAGAAATCTCAAGGTAATGACCTGAAACAACAAACTCCAAAGATATTTTGATTATCCTTTCTCTTGTGGGGCTTTTTAATATCCCAGGCTTTAGTTATTTTCTGGACAGACCCATACTTTTTGCTTTAATAAGGAGCAGGATAACATGTCACATAGAAGCTCCATGTACTGGCTATCAGATAATTTCCCTAAATACCGCAAAGCCATTCTGCTCAACAGAGGGCTCTATGTAAATCTGTGTAGGTGTTTATATTGCCCACAAACTCCAGGTATTCTGAGAACTATTTTCATTCTCCAGGCAAAAGAACAAATTACTTCTTTAATAATTTCAGGATAAACTGGCAGAGTTGTTCCCACTCTTTTAGGATAAAAGGAAGCTAGCTATAAGTAGCCACAGAAAGCAAAAATATTTTTATTCAAACATTGTCAACAAGGAAAACTCTCTTGAAAAACACTAAGTGTGCAGCAAGCAGGGCTTTACAATTAATCTTTTTACTTCTCCTATGACTTCCAGGATCTTCTTCAATAACAGTTGAAGAAAATCCACAAACATGTACAGAGGAGGAAAGGAAAGGAAAGGAAAGGAAAGGAAAGGAAAGGAAAGGAAAGGAAAGGAAAGGAAAGGAAAGGAAAGGAAAGGAAAGGAAAGGAAAGGAAAGGAAAGGAAAGGAAAGGAAAGGAAAGGAAAGGAAAGGAAAGGAAAGGAAAGGAAAGGAAAGGAAAGGAAAGGAAAGGAAAGGAAAGGAAAGGAAAGGGAAGGGAAGGGAAGGGAAGGGAAGGGAAGGGAAGGGAAGGGAAGGGAAGGGAAGGGAAGGGAAGGGAAGGGAAGGGAAGGGAAGGGAAGGGAAGGGAAGGGAAGGGAAGGGAAGGGAAGGGAAGGGAAGGGAAGGGAAGGGAAGGGAAGGGAAGGGAAGGGAAGGGAAGGGAAGGGAAGGGAAGGGAAGGGAAGGGAAGGGAAGGGAAGGGAAGGGAAGGGAAGGGAAGGGAAGGGAAGGGAAGGGAAGGGAAGGGAAGGGAAGGGAAGGGAAGGGAAGGGAAGGGAAGGGAAGGGAAGGGAAGGGAAGGGAAGGGAAGGGAAGGGAAGGGAAGGGAAGGGAAGGGAAGGGAAGGGAAGGGAAGGGAAGGGAAGGGAAGGGAAGGAAGGGAAGGATAAGGAGATAGGTGTTAGGTTTTATTTCTCCCTCTCCCTCTCCCTCTCCCTCTCCCTCTCCCTCTCCCTCTCCCTCTCCCTCTCCCTCTCCCTCTCCCTCTCCCTCTCCCTCTCCCTCTCCCTCTCCCTCTCCCTCTCCCTCTCCCTCTCCCTCTCCCTCTCCCTCTCCCTCTCCCTCTCCCTCTCCCTCTCCCTCTCCCTCTCCCTCTCCCTCTCCCTCTCCCTTTCTCCTTCCCTTTCTCCTTCCCTTTCCCTTTCCCTTTCCCTTTCCCTTTCCCTTTCCCTTTCCCTTTCCCTTTCCCTTTCCCTTTCCCTTTCCCTTTCCCTTTCCCTTTCCCTTTCCCTTTCCCTTTCCCTTTCCGTTTTCCCTTTTCAAATCTGCTTATAAATACACACAAAAATATCTTTTGCTGTATGGAACATTGAGGCTTTATTAGACAAAAAACAGAAAATATATGACTGTGCTCTCCCTTATTTTCAAAGCAGCTTGGGATTTGAGAAGAACACCCCCATCTCAACAGCTGAAAAATGCTTCTGCTCACACCAGGATGGTGAAGATCATGAGCAGGGAGGAATCACACTCTGTCAGCTCTGCAGAGGCAAAGTCTGAGCAGACAAGCTGTTGATCTAAGTAGACTAACACAGAGACACTCACAGAGGCAGCATCAGGTGGGTATAATATATAAGGGCAGTCCAGAGAGCCTGGAAATACCCTGGACTCTAAAGCTTTGCTAAAGCAATGTGGTATGAATGGAGCAGACACTTGTATGTTCCTATTTCTATTCCAGGGATCAATATAAAGTGTTTAATGTAGGAAACTTTTAAAAAGTTCCCTCTGTCTAATTTAGTATTCATGACATTGCTGCAATTGCAGCCACCACTGGTAAGTTGTTCTCTGGAGTTGTAAGGGTGTGGGGACAGGCAGGAAAAGGTTGTTCATCTGGAATCTGATGTCCTTGAAATAATTGCTGTTACTTTTAGTACACAATGTGATGGAGACAGATTGTTTTTACACTCTTCTCATGTCCAGATATTTCTAAAAGGAATACAAATGAGAGTTCTATAACAGAGACTGCCACAACATCACAACCTCTACTGTACAAAATGACATGGTAAACCTGCACGATGGAGGTTAATAACATCAGTGGATTGGAGACTGGACTGTCTTTTCCAGCATCTACCTCTGGGTGTAATGGAAGGGCATGGTATGAAGTACAAAGGTGGTACATCTTTTCTGGGAACCAAAAAAAACCACATAGTACTGGGATATGTCTATTTCAGTCAACTGAAGTAGCAGGACCTGGAAAACTGAAAGGTTTGGTGGTGGTAGATAAAAGGAAAACAAGAAAATGAAAATGAAGTTTGTATTGTACTTTCCGAAGTATATATTAAAAGTCAAAAATGCCAGCTATTTCCTTCTGCCTTCGGACTCCTCATATGACATTCATAACTTGCAAAAGATTAGGGGACAGGATCATGCTACTGTCTTCGTTCTCATTCACTCTGCAAAATTATTGTAGCTGAACCTACACCCGTAGAGAACAAGATGTGAGATAGGAAAGTGAAGAGAAAGTAGAGGGAGGAAAAAGGTGTAAAACTCCCTGTGCGTGAGTATAAAACAAAGCTCCTTAAAAAAAGGTCTGGAAAAGAAACAGAAAACAGAGATGTGACGGATGAAATAAAGAACAAAAAAGGCAATCTTTAGTAATTCATGTAACACATGCAAATTACTCATGAACTCCAGTCAAAAATGTAGGCTAGTTTAAAGAAAGACAACTGGGGTAGACAGGAAGACAGCTGATGAGAGAATGACTGACATCTAAACAAACGGAATTTAAGAGGCAAATCAGAGGTTGACCCAAAGCACTGGGATGTTTCCATCCCTAATCTATTTATTGAAGAAAACAAGCATAACTTGCTAACATGTCCTTGTTTCATCTGGGGTAGAGTTAATTTCCCTCATAGTAGCTGGTATGGTGCTGTGTTTTGGATTTAGGGTAAGTGGTGTTTCAGTTGTTGCAGAACATTGCTCACACAGAGCTAAGGACTTTTCAGCTTCTTGTGCTGCCCTGCCAGAGAGGATGCTGGGGGTGTACAAGAAGCTGTGAGGGGACAGAGTCAGGAAAGCTGATTCAGACTGGCCCAAGGGATATTCCATCCCATATAATGTCATGTTGGACAATAAATATGGGGTGGCTGGCTGGAATGGTGGAGGACAGCTGCTTGGGGACAGGCTGGGCATAGGTCAGCAGGTGGTGGGAAATTGTATTGTGCTTTGCTTATTTTATACATCCTATAATTATTATTAATATCATCATCATTGTTATTATTTCCCTTCCTTTTCTGTCCTATCTAACTGTCTTTATCTCAACCTATGAGCTTTTACTTTTTTTCCTGATTCTCTCCCCCATTACACTGGGGTGGAGGGGATGTGCAAACAGCTGTGTGGTGCTGAGCTGCCAGCCGGGTTAAACTACAACATAACATTGTTAATTTTCCGCTCACCTGTTTGTCTGTGTGTTGTTGGAGCAATACAGCGGCTATCTCAAACTGTGTCTTCTTAACACATTCCTTTGTTTTTAAAATACATTTTCCATGAAATGATAGTGGGAAACATTTTGATGTTTCTATTTATTTTCCCATGAATTTTTGCATAAAATCAAAATAAGAAAGGTGCCAGTTTCTCATTTTAGCTCAGAACAGAATGGCATAATTAATTGGTTTGGGATCAGGTTTAAAAAATAGTGTAAGCTAGATGACTTTTCTGGGACTATAATTTTATATATATATATGGGTGACCTTCTCTAGATCCTATAATGATTTTCTTTCAGCTGCAACCAGAAATTAGATTTTGAGACTGAGTTATTTCTTGAGAAAGCAGAGTTGATTGTTTCAGGCTCTCTCCCATCTTTCTCCTACCTAGCTCCTGCTATTCAAGAGCTAGTGAGTTAGTAGAGACCATAAACCAGTGACCTCATTAATAATATCTTATCCTCCCCACACCATGCGGATGTCTTTGTTTTTTGTCTAGCCACCACTCCCCCCCCCCAAAAAAAAAAAAGTGCTGTATCAGCACTAATGTCTCCAGCTCTGTGGTCCACTAATGTCTCCAGCTCTGTGGTCTGTTCTGTTCATCTTTTGCAGTGACATGTTCCTACTGGTATTGTTGTAAGCCAGCAATTCCTTTTCTTTGCCTCATTTCTCCCTGACCATTATTCAAAATGCCACTTTCCAGCACAGCAGCACCATCATCTCTTTGTGTTTTCATGCCTGCACCAAGGTGGGCATGTCCCACACCCAGTCTGACAACTGCCTGCGTGCCCACACACTCTCACCAGGCTTAGTGTAAGTGATGGTTTGCCAGACTTCTCTGTTTTCTCCTGTATTTGCTAGTCGCTCTGCCCAAAATATATCACTCACAGAAACTCTGCTGCAGACGGTTATTTGAGCCCATTATTTAAGCTCAGTAGGATATAAACAGCTAGGATGTACTTGCTAATGCTCATGGGGAAAGGGAGAACTTACTGTAAGAAAATAGTAACCCCAAAACACTGCCACTCCACCCCATGAAGTCCCCATATGGTGAGAGAAACCAAACCAAGAGACAATTTGAAGAAGATCATCCCACAGAGTAATTTCCTTGTAGTGAAAACTCTGACACAGGCTGTCACAAACATCTGTGAAAGTGGTTCATCCTTCACAAGTACTTATGTTTTTGCACCAATATTAACAGAAAGCCAATCAACCTGTAGAATTTTCAGCAGGAAAAAATGGAACAAGTGTTGCTTTCAAACTTATATACCCACTTTGCCCAATCATATGGACAGTTCCACTGAAGTCTCAAAAAATTGCTACTGTCCAAACCTAGACATACAGTTTTCAGGTTCAGGAAGTGTAGTTTTAGCAAATCAATCCAGTCTGTTGTAGGAAAATGCCAGGGCAGCCTATTCACACACACACACAAACAATTGAATTACCTATTATATATAAAATTACAAGGCATTCTAAAAGTAAATTAATCCAGGCAAATCAAATATGTACTTTATTTTAGTAAAAAAGATACTAGGTTTTTGGGTCACTATCTTATTCTTTAGCGGGCTATATCACAGAACTAACATGCATTTTTATAAAATTGCCACTATCTCACAAAACATATATGTTCTTATTATCTTCTGCTTTGCCTCCACTAATTTGATCTCGCACTGTGTTTGGTGTCTCCACATACACCTTGTACATCTTTGAGCTGGCACCAACATTTCTCAAAACAACGTTAAGCCAAAAAAGTGAGATTTTTAAAATGTTATTAGGAAATTGAAGAAATTGAAATCAAGCAGCTGCAATGAGAGGGAAAAAATGAGGAAATGAATAATTTTGAATTCTTAAGGAAAATATGAGGAGTTTTTTAATAAATTTCTTTAATTAAGGCCGTTATTTTCTACTAGAATTTCTTAAATAATAGAAAATAAACTATTGTATTGAGAAGAGGTTTCTAAAAATAAATTTAGGAATAACTTTCCTGTGTTTTGGTATTTTCCTTATTGATTTCTTATTAATACAAATAACTGTTACTGGCAGCTTGAGCAGTTTAACTTCTATCTTCCTCTCCTATTAGGTGTTATCTACTGCTTATATATCATAAATTAGTATGTCTGAAAGAAAATAAAATCTCTCAGCTCTAAAATTCTTTTATGAGAGACAGCAGTAATTCTATAATACATACAATAATAAGGAAGCATAATATGTAATGAAACACTATAATGACTGAAAAATAAATAAAGAGGCATACTGTAAAAAAAAAAAAAAAAAAAAAAAAAAAAAAGACCAAACCTGATGTAGGAAGCTCACTACTGTAGCTCTACTTCAGTGGAGTCCCCCAGGGCTCAGTACTGGGGCTAGTCCTCTTCAATATCTTTATCAATGACCTGGATGAGGGGATTGAGTGCACCCTCAGTAAGTTTGCAGATGACACCAAGTTAGGGGTGTGTGTCAATCTGCTCGAGGGTAGGAAGGCTCTGCAGGAGGATCTGGATAGACTGGACCGATGGGCTGAGGTCAACTGTATGAAGTTCAACAAGGCCAAGTGCCGGGTCCTGCACCTGGGGTGTAACAACCCCAAGCAGAGCTACAGGCTGGGAGATGAGTGGTTGGAAAGCTGCCTGGCAGAGAGGGACCTGGGAGTACTGGTTGATAGTTGGCAGCAGTGTGCTCAGGTGGCCAAGAAGGCCAACAGCATCCTGGCTTGCATAAGAAGCAGCAGTGTGGCCAGCAGGTCCAAGGAAGTGATTGTCCCCCTGTACTCGGCTCTGGTGAGGCCACACCTCGAGTACTGTGTTCAGTTTTGGGCCCCTTGTTACAAGAAGGATTTCGAGGTGCTCGAGAGAGTCCAGAGAAGGGCAACGAAGCTGGTGAGGGGTCTGGAGAACAAGTCTTACGAGGAGCGGCTGAGGGAGCTGGGCTTGTTCAGCCTGGAGAAGAGGAGGCTCAGGGGCGACCTTATCGCTCTCTACAGTTACCTTAAAGGAGGCTGTAAAGAGGTGGGGATTGGTCTATTCTCCCACGTGCCTGGTGACAGGACAAGGGGGAATGGGCTAAAGTTGCACCAGGGGAGGTTTAGGTTGGATATTAGGAGAAACTTTTTTACCGAAAGGGTTGTTAGGCATTGGACTGGGCTGCCCAGGGAAGTGGTTGAGTCACCATCCCTGGAGGTCTTTAAGAGACGTTTAGATGTTGAGCTTAGTGATATGGTTTAGTTGAGGACTTGTTAGTGTTAGGTCAGAGGTTGGACTGGGTGATCTTGGAGGTCTCTTCCAACCTAGACGATTCTGTGATTCTGTGATCACTGCCTTAAAGTATCAAGATTAGACAACTTTTTTCTATTTTAAAATATGGAATTAATATTTTGTGTTCCAAGATTGGCTATTTAGTAAAAGTGCTATAATTAACAGGACTAGGGGACAAAACTTCAGCAACAGTGCAAGCCACCGGAGCTCTGTTAACTACAGTGCCACCACACAGAGGCATAACTAACCTACCCAGTCTGTTCATTACCTGCCTTTACAGTGAGCTGACACTGAATACTAGTTGATTTTATCATGCTTGTGCATATACACTTACATTATGCATTTTCTAAAAATAATAATTCCTGTGCCATATCATTAGCAACCTTCCTCTGCAGAGATGAAATACATAGGTGGGAAATGAGAATTGGATCACCCCCTTGCTGTTTGGAGACAGTCACTGTTAATGCAAAGAAGCTCCTCGTTCCCAGGTAAGGAGGCAATTTCTGCAGTCCTCACTTAAACAAAGCTCTTAAACAAACTCCTGAAAATCTCCTACTGGCATCCGAGGGACACCTTGTGAGAGTTACAGTCTCAAAATTCCATCAACAGGAGAAAAACACTCACTGTACTTCAGGCTAAGGATGCTGAAGCTGCTTTAAGGACTGCAGCTACTTGAAAAGTATAACCAGAAGCACTTTACTATTTGCAGAGCACAGGGAGAATAAGTCTTCACACTAATTTGTGAGCTATACTGCAAATGTTGATAGAAATATCTAAAGCTTCTAAATATCATGCACAAGTATACTGTGCAGACTGTAGAAGCAGTGGGCCTAACATTTATAGCTGTTGTTAATATGAAGATCAATTATTGTTTTACACATAGGTATTAAAATAAATAATATATATATATTTATATTGATGTTTATTTATTTATTTATTTGTTTATTTTTAACCCATAAAAGGCAGCGTGGAGATCTGCTCTCAGTGAAAGTTCTGCCCAAATAAAGGGCAGGCATTGAGGCAGCCAGCATCTTTATGGCTCTAGGTATTTTGTTATTACCCTCTTGAAATCTGAATCTCACAGTGGTATGCTCTTGAAAAGTTTCAGTTACCAAAAAGAAAAACAATATTGTGGACACTATAGGAAAAAGTTATTTTTTAAATACTAAGTCAAATGATGAAAGATATATTTAAAAATTCAGAACTGGAGTATTTTGACCACTCATATGATTTATTAGTGTCCAGATCTGACACAAAATAAAGAAGCAGTTGCCACTGAGAGCGCAATGCATGGAAGTCCCCACCACAGTTTATCCTGCCTTTTGGCACAGATAAATTTGTTCCAACCTCCACATACATCAGTAAGAGCTCCTGTGCAATCCTCAACTTCTCTCTTGCCATTTCACAATAAAGATACACAAGTATAAAATTATATTTTACGTGAAAAATGTGAAGACCTGTAAACATTAAATGCAAGTACAATGAGGAGATTTATAAAGAAAATGGATAGATAGTATTTATTTATTTCAGATCAAGCTCTGCATCAGTCAGGCACTGGAAAATAAAAACAGCCTGTGACAGGCAATAACCTGTTCTGATGGCACAACGGCCCTTGTAATGAAGCTGCAATCACTCTTCTGATCTCCCACAGTTGTGTTTCTTCTTTTCCCTCTTGAGGATCTGGCACTTCCAATCTATTCTAATTTTCATTATTCAAGGCTTTGATTTATGCTGCTTTGGCTATTGTACATCTTGCCAGAGGAAGGAAGAGTCAAGGATTTGAGGTGGAGGGAGACACAGCTCTGACATGAGGGTGAGTAACAGAGAATACCAGAGATTAAATTATTCTGATGGGTACACATTTAGCTTGTGTAGCTCTGTAATTATACATAATATTTCTCCTTCAGTTCTGGCTGATATAAAATAATAATAATAATAATAATAGTTATAACAATAATAATAATAACACTTTAGGATAACTCATTTTATGTTCAGAATAACACGTTACATTATTTTTATTGTGCTATATATGTTATTATTATAAAATATAACACATAACATGTTATTCTATAACAACAATAATAAATAATATAATTATACAATTATAATAAAAATAATTGTTGATATTGATGTTTTTGTTGTTGTTGTTATAAAAACTCCATGTAAAAAGATGGTCCAATGCAAAGACCATCATGCTGAATTTGCAAAATTGGGACATCTGGGTTCTGGTCCCTGTGGCATCAACATGACACCAGACAGTTTCTTCCTTATGCCTTTTGTTTATTCTGCTTTGTTAACAAGGCGTACCAAACGATGAACAGACTCTTTAAAAGTTATGCCTCAATTAAAATTTCTCTAACTGGGCTGACTGAGACACCATTCTGTCAATTTACAGGTTGCTGGTGTCCTGTGTGTATCCCATATTCCTTTTGGTCATTAACTTGTAAGGCCAAGGCATTTTAAAAATGTCCATACAAGTGTCCATGTAGGCAGAGATCACCAATGCTCCTATCCATGACTGCAGTGATTACACATACAACATATATTAATTATTTATATTTCATGTTTCAAGAGAAAATCATGCACTTTACCCATCAATCATCTGTCTTTTCTTAAATGGAAGGATTCCTCTGAATTCTGACTTGGTAACTGCTGTAAAGGCAGACACATAGAGACTGGTATCAGCAGCAATTTTAATCATAGATGGCATAGCAGTTAGTACATCTGGAGGTGACGCTTATTTTCATCTGACTGACCAATGCTTCTTAAAAGTGCATTGCATTGCTTACTTCAGTAACTGCCCAAAGCCTGTCATCTAAGAACATAAAAGTCACTGAGTAAAATATCCCCTGTACACATTTTCAAATGTGCTTCTCTGTATTTTCAGAATACGTGATTAAAAGTTATGTTTGAGAGAAGAGGTATTAAGAAATCTAGGTGAAAGACATCACAAAAGATTTATCAGTCTTTGCTCAGACTGGATCCTGTTTCATTCTGTCAGTGTTTTATGCCAGATCTTGGGACCTTCATTCACAGCACATAGCAGTTGACTTGACAAATATTTCTGGTGCAACTCTTCAGTACAATGTACTACTCAATATGAGTAAAAAAGCACTAGCATCTGGCCCACAATGAGCAGAAGAGACAGCAGGTACATATAAACAGTGATGTTAAATCAGCAGAAATGTCCTGAGGCTGGAAGCTCTTTGCTTACATTGCAGGTCCAAAAAATTCAAGCAAGGGTCTGACAGAGCAGCCAGATGCTGAAGCGAAGGAAACCACGAGACAGAAAATAACTTCTCAGGGAAGCCAGGCCTGTTTTGGGTTGGGTTCACACACATTGCCTTAGAAATGCACATAGGCAAGCAGGCTTGGACTTTTGGAGCGGAATAAACCCTCTGTCAGTGTGGAGGAGATGTCACACAACTTCTATCCTGTGTGGCAGTAGCCCTGGTGTAAGCAAAGAAAGTATCTCCAAAGGTATTTTCTGTTACTGGCCACCATTGCGCAATTGGTAAACACAACACTGACCTGCACTTGGTCTTAATGACTCTTGAAAATCATTTACTGTTAGCTTTCCATTTAAAAAGACAAATGGATGATGTGAAATAACGCCTTATCTAGCCTTAAACTTTTGTATAATATGAGCACCAGAGGTATTGAACCAAAAGATCTTGTTGCAAGCCAACATCAGGAAGAAGCTGAGGTATGGAGTCAGAGATTTGCAATAATTATCTAATGTGGAAAAAAGGGACAATAAATACAACCTCTGTTGAACAGCCCATCACTCTGGTTTTCTCCTTTCTCCAAGATCTTTCTGGTTTTATATCTGTCCCCTCAGCTATGCCACACTTGTGACCTTCCTGGTGCAAAAAAGAACAGTTGCTGGACAGCTTACCTGCCTGTCCCACCATCTAGAGCACCTTTGGCTTTTGCTTATAAATACTGAGTCACTAAATTAGAGGTGAGAAGCTGTGTCACATGAGTTAGGTGAACACTCAAGTGCCAAAAATACCAAATTCTCAGTGCTGAACACAAAAAAATCAACAGAATCTCTTGACCTTGATATGATCATTGAAACTATTAATCAGACTGCTAAGCTTAGCCAGCACACTTGCAGATGGACAATTCAAAATACAAGGGGAAAATGTGCAGTGGACTAATTGTTGACAATTAACAAATTGTTCAGCACTGATCTTATTTTATTTTATTATTTTTTTTCGGGGATCTGAAAGCAAAAGAGAGCACGAGCTCTCTGATGGGAGTAGTGTCCAGTTATCACTCAGAACTGATGGAACACCTGTTCTCAGAAAAGCCTGTCTTCACACAACTGTTTTGAGGTTATTGGAAAGCTAAAAAAAATAAATCCTTCATCTTTCAGGTTAATGGGAATCAATAATTTACTGCCATTTTCCCACATAGAAGCCTACTAACTATGTCCCCATAATTACCATTTGTGTTGGCATTGCATTCCAGTACACCAAGCCTTATCAGATGGCTTGCTTGCAAACAAATTTCTTCAGCATCACCCTGGAGAATGTCACGAGCTCAAAATGACTACATAGCAAGGCTGAGCAATGAGGACAGCAAGCTGGAATATAAGGAAAATGTGTGGTTTTGTCCCAGATCTATTCTTTACCTATACCCTATACAACTTTCTGTATCCTGCATTTCCTTAGACTTATAGGTCAGAGGTAACAACCAGACAATCCCCATGAAAGAGGACAACTGAAAAATGTTCAGAACAGTAACAAAATAAAATGAATGTGTGATACCAAGCAAAACAGTACCTGCAAGTGTGACCAGGGGTTTTCAGGTGATCATGTAACCCATTGACTTAAACAGCATGTCATTTGATGACTGTCTGATCTGTTTCTTTTCAAAGAATGGTAAGAAGTGCATGGTGGAAGGAAGAGGTTTATGGAAGAGGGAGCAGTAAGAAAGAAAGAACCTGAATAGAAGAAACCGCTGTTTACAGGTTCCTTTTGGATGGCAACTGAAATTAAAGAAAGACTGAAAAACTAGAAAGAAATCTGAGGAGAGAAGCTTTCCTCTCTCTTCTTCCCATCATTTACTCACTTTCTCTCTCCAGTTTTGGTTACCAAAGTGTTGCATTCCCTAAAATAATAAATCTTTTACTTTTTTTTTTTTTTAACTGCTTCTTACAGTTAAATGTTTAATTGCAGAATTGATGGATTATGAAAAAAAAAGTAAATGTGGAGCAACTTTAACAAAATCTACTCTTTGAAGAAACATTAAGAAAAGAATTATTTGATTTTTAGATTATGTCTTCAATTAAGCCCTTCATTCCTCAGTGTGTGTCAGATGGCATAATGAACTATACATAAATAACAGTAATAGCAATTGCATGACATGATCTGATGTGTTGTGCAGAATGTGTTTTTATTTTTGTATGTGGACTTTTTCTCTTTTCTCCTTGAGGGTCTGTAGGTAGTAATTGCAGCAAGTAACAAAAGGAAAAAAAAATACATATAGGTATTTGTCATGGTTTTAGCTGGGATAAAGTTAATTTTCTTCACAGAGGCTCATATGATGTGGTGTTTTGGATTTTTGATGAAAATAATGCTGATAACACCAATGTTTCAGCAGTTGCAGAGCAGTGCTTACAGAGCCAAGGACTCATCAGCTCCTTCTGCTGCCCCACCAGCGAGGAGGCTGGGGGTGCACCAGGAGCTGGGAGGGGACAGAGCCAGGACAGCTGGCCCAGACTGGCCAGAGGGATGTCCCATGCCATGTAGCATCATGCTCAGCAACAAAAGCTGGGGTAACAAGGAGGAAGGGAGGACGTTCAGGGTGATGGCATTTGTCTTCCCAAGAAACTGTCCCACGTGCTGAGCTGTGCTTTCCTGGCAGTGACTGAACTCCTTGGTTTGCTTTTCTTGTGCACATGGCTTTTGCTTTACCTAGTAAACTGTCCTTATCTCAGCCCATGAGTTCTTGCAATTTTACCTTTCCAATTCTCTTCCCCATCCCACCTGGGGAGAGTGAGCAAGCAGCTGTGCTGTGCTCAGCTGCCTGCCAGGGTTAAGACACAACAGTATTATATCAAATGCCAGGTATTCATGAGCTAAGCTGGCTAGAAAGGGTCTGGGCCCACACCTTTCAGCAAGCAGGACTGCAGGACTGAAATCAAAGCTGGGACGGTATATATGTCATTTCCTATAAGAATGCAAATGCCTATGTCATCATTTTTAAAATTTTATTGGAGAGTGCTTATTTAAGTAAAGACCAGCTCTGGTTTTCCGTGCTGTGCAATTCACCTTGGAGTTCAAGCTCTCAGCCCTTTTCCCTTTTTCCTTCACTGTAAAGCAAAAGCAATGATGTTCTCACTTTCTAGCTAAGAAATTCTTCACAAAAATGTACAGGCATTCAGGCTGGGACCCTATCAACAGCAGCACTGGAGACACACTTTGGGTCTCTGCAACTGAGTGCAGATGGGTTCCTGGTGAGATCCTGCCTTGTTTTAAAACGTCTCCCACTCCTTTCATGCATTTTTCTTAAACACCCTTCGAGACCCAGCTAGCCAGGCCCTTCTATCAGAGCAAACATGTTTCCAACTTACAAGGACTGGATTAGGCTGCTTCTGAGGCTGCTCTTTAAGCACCCAGAGGGGTTGCTGTAGAGCAGCAAGAGGTCTGGCACTCAGGATACATATTAATCCTCTCACATCATGGCAGGGAGGTTCGGGCTGAGCAAAATATAGTAGTCTTTAAAATGGCTGTGCCTGTACACACTAGGTGAGAACGTGCTCTTTTAGTGTCCATAATGCAGCAAAATCAGAGTGGGATGTGCACAGCCTGAATGTCCCCCTTACACACACCCATGGCTGATTGTTGCAGCATAGTAGAATGGGTTAAATCAGGATGCAGGAGAGAGTTGGCATGACGACTGCAGAAATCTTCTATGTGGCCTGTGCAATAACTAATCATTACACAATAAAGGGTAATAATTATTTCTTAATGCTGCAGTGTAGAAACAGGCTTCGTAGCAGAGCACAGCATGTTGAAGAGATGAGGTGCTCGCAAATTCAACAAAAATAAATTGGTGTGATCCCTATTACAGAAGTCTTAGTGGACTTTCAAAATGAATAAATGATTCATCTTTATTTGCATATTGTTTCTTTTCTGTCTATGTGATCAGATGCAAAAATATTTCCTTCCTGTCTGTTGTGTTTTTATTTGTCTTACTTGGTTTCCAAAGGAGTAAGATGTAATAAATGAAACATTTGTACTGAGCTCTTGCTAATAAATAAATAAATTAAATAAATAATAATTAGAACAACAACAAAATAAAACTAAAAACAGACCATTTCTGTTTTCCTCCTTGTTGTCATCCCTGTGTTGTGTTAACATTTCCAGAGGGTTAGGAAACAAGCTACCACTGCTACCTCATCCCTTGAAAGAAAGAGATGAAGAATTTTGTTGTTGTTATTCTATCTACCACAGCTGGAATAAACGTTAAATTGCACTTTTTAACCTGTTAAGACATGCAATCAGAAATATCTACTACTCCCTTACAGGCATACTCAACACAGCATCTAAATGCAAGGAATGCATTTCTTTTTTGCTTTTGTGCTGTATGTGTTATGCTGTTATCCTTAGCATGGAATCACTACATCCCCAGCTGGTCTTGTCTGCTGACCTGCAGTGAAGAAAGTTTCAAGTGTTACTTGAGCAATGACCAAAAAAAAATAAAAATAAAAAAGAAGGTGGTGGTGGTAGGGATCTAGGGGTTAGGGACTGGTTCTCTGGTTCTCATTCAAGTCAATAGCAGGAAAATCCCATTTGAGAGAGGAAGTGGCCAGCCAGGCTGTGATAAGAGCACATAAGCAATGATTGCAACAGCCTCTAGTGAGAGTGAGTCTTCAGAAACTGCACCCTTTGTTCAGAGCAGATGGAGCCAATGCTTCTCCCCAAATAGAGGTACATTTGAACAAAGAACATCAGATCTCTCCTTTTTCAGGTAATAAAGCATTCCTTCAGCTCCAGAGAAGTCCAAGGGAAATTCCCACTGACTTCTAGGATGTCAGTATGTTATCTTGTCACATCTTCCCATGATAATAAAATGTTGTTGCTGGTTTGCGTAGCTAAGAGACCTTTCCTCAAAATTTTGCAGCCTGCCTTTCCCTTACATCTCTGTACCATCCCATTCAGGCTGCTGGGACAATGTTTTCAGAGCCCCTGGGACAGTATTTTCCCCTCATTGCTCTTGCATTGTTAATCTCATGCTGCTATCCTCATCATCTTGCAACTGCACACCTTGATAGCCTTCCTGTGGTCAGCTCTCACGGGCAGTGATAGTCACCAGCCTGAGAATCAGCCCTTTTCCCACACTTTCATTCCATTTTAGTTAAAGTTTTTAGTTTAGGCAAGTGATGGAATAATGTGGATGTGAACATGAACAACTGACCACAGAGTCCCTGCCCCAATCAACCCATGCTCCAATCAACACTATCAGTAAGTAGTGACAAGCTTCCGGGGGCTTGAGTAGGACCTGGTGAAAACCAGACAACTACTGTGGGAAAAGTGTAGTGGGGAGAACCAGACGCTGCAAATCAGAGGATGCCCAGCAGAGGTGTGAAAAGCCTGGTTACCCATCTTCCCAGCTAGCCACTGCTTGGAGAGCTTTCCTTTTCTCTTCTGTCTCTCTTCTTTCATTGTTCCCTGGTTTATTTTTCCCCCACTTTTTTTTTTTTTTTTTTCACAGTTAGAGGCAATGAATGCCATCAGCAATGAACTCCTCTAGTAAATCTGCACATATGAACTGTCTCAATATCAGTTTTGCAAAACAGCCACAATTTATAATACCTTAACATGCATCATGTGTTGCTTTACATTATTTATTTGGTTTACATACTTATCAACAAGTATGTGACAGTTTATAGGAATTGATAATTTACAGGCAAGAAAGAATGCTAAACAGTGTTAAACTGCTAGAAACAGTGTTTTCCTGGCAAAACAAGGATGCATGTCCCCAAACTTAACTTCTTTCCCTTCTCCTTTTTTATTTTTTTTTCCAGAATGTCTGGGAGAGTGCCACTGAAATATTCATCAAGAGAAAAATCCCAACTCACTGGGGCCTGCCATAACAGTATATCACCTACCTGTAAAGTTGCCCACTAGCGTCTAAATCCCACAAAAAAAACCTCCAGAACAAAATGCATTGCTAATTTGCGTGGTGTGGGCCTGTCTCTCCTTTGCCTTCAGTGTTTTTCAGTCATCTATATGTATATAAAATAGCTTTGAAGTGTAGCCCAAGCAGAGCTACAGTATTTTATAGCCTTGTGGGTAGCAAGGAAAGAAATTAGGTTCCAGATAGAATGGAACCAAGCCCACATTTTCCTTGAGATTTATTTTGTTTTGCTTGTTAAAGATTTTGGCTTAAAGTTAAAAATATTGTACTTAAACTTGGATTGGTAAAGCTATAGCCAAAACCACACTGTAACAGCTTTATTTTTCAAGCAAGTAAAACAACTAGTGTTTTATTTATTTATTTATTTATTTATTATTATTATTCAGTAAGAAATGTGGGAGATTCTGCTATAATGAGTGGAAATCTTATTTTAACTCTGCTGTTGTGTGGGTTTCTTAATAAACGGAAAGCTTGACCTGCTCTTTTCAAGGTTGTTGAGCTCACATTTAAGTTCATGCCTTTAGTTTGGCCCTTACTTGCAGTACAAAGCAATCCTGCATAGGTGGAAGAGCAATGTTGTGATTTGGATGGGACCGTGACCATGATGACAAAACTCTGACCTAGAATTCTTTGCAGTAATCCACTGTCTCATTGCTTGCAGACATAAAAGACATCGACAAAGCAGAGACCATCTTCAGGAAGTACCTCCATTACCATATGGTCAGTCTTAGTTCTCTATTCTCTGGTCTTCATGTGTTTTTTTGAGGACTCACTAGTTAAAAGACAATGGTCTAAATCCTGATACAGCACACAAAATTATACCATTTTGAGAAGGCTATGATTTTGGAGCTTTCAAGTGAAAAGGAAGAAGTCATCTCTCTTTTGGCATTCGGGAGGCATAACTTCTTCTCTAACAAGACGAAAAATTATATACATGCAACTGCCAAAGGAGACTTTCTCTGTTATATTTACAGGGATGCAAAGGCCTCTTAATGCCTGTCACTTCCCTTATTTTTGGTGTATAAAGGCTGTTTGATCCATTTATTTTGTTGTTGTTGTTGTTGGAAATAACAAACTGAATGAGAAGAGAGATTAAAAGCTGAGCAGCAACCACATTTTCCCTTTACAAACCCTCTGTTCCCCTACAAAGGGAACACAAGGACATTAAGCTGAAAGAAGTGAGTCTACAAGGAGGTTATCTCAGGCTGTTATATCAGTTACAGACAGCGGAGTAGGAATGCGCACTCTGTGGCTAGCCTTGAGATCTGCCTGGAAACCACATGTATATTAAAATTCTCCTACTGTTACAATGAACAAATAAAACACAGTATTTTTGAATTTATTTGTAGAAGGTATTTCTGGGGAGTCAAGTTAATTAAACTAATCTCCAAAGTGTTTTATGGCTGTTTAGATAAGCACCTAGCCAAGAAGGCAACAAATTACTGGTGAGCAACAAAAGTAAAACAATTTGAACATTGTCCAGTGAAGACAGCTACGCTGAAAACTTTAAGTAATTTTTTGAGTTCAAGAGCAGCTCTCCCCAACCAGCTTGCCCATTGTCCTCTCTCGAAGTGGCCAGCAGCAAAGAGCAAGATAAAAGAACAGGCATGCAATGTTACCACCTCAGCATACTTTTCTTGGGTTGAAGCAACTGGAGGTATGAGGGGCTCTCTTACCCTGTGTCTTTATTTGCATCACAGAGCTGTTAACAATATGTTTTTTTCAGCAGTCTGTCTGGTTTGAGAAAGATCAGGTCTGTGTTATAATTTTTATATGTAATAAAAAGAAACCAAATGTTTGAAACATGTTACATCATTCAATTCTTTCTATGGATGCTCAAATTTGGGTAAAGTTTCTCAAGTGCAGACTGTTACATAAGTGCTGCCAAACTAAACAAAACTAAACATGGGCAGACAAAGCATAGGAGAATGCACATGTTACTTTGTACAATTTCTAGGTGAGAAGCTGAGGTACAGAAGGTTGGCTGGGTTTGTCCAAAGCCACATAATCAATCTGCAGTGAAACTAGGAATTCAGCCTTCTCATGATTGTCCAAAAGAGCAAATAACAATATTGTTCATGTCTTTTCTTATGTGCCATTCCCACTCCCGACTTGGATTTTTAAGAAAGTTTAAAGGAAATAATGTGGACTAGCAATTGTCAAATTTACCATTCAAAAGAATGACAATACTTGACTTATCAGGGTTTTTCAAAACTAGATATTTTGCATTTCCTTGTGCTCCAAAGTAGATGATATACAGTCTCACTCTGTGCTAAACAAAGAAAGAAAGATAGTTACAGTCTTTCCTCAGTCAAAGCAGAGCAAATGGTTTTCCTCGTCTATGTTCTTTTGCCTTTATTGCTTCTTTCTAATTATATATTTATTATTATTATTTTTTCCTTTACTGAACTGCATTGCAAACTGTGCAAAATGAATAAAAACAGTAAGATATTCCTTTCAGGGAACTGCTTCTGATGTCAAACCTTTCAGTAAAAAATTCGTACATTTACTCCCAGTGGCTAAGATTGTGAAAATGACTTGCAGACATCAGACTTTTTTAATGAGAGTTTAACAATGAACCCTTTATATGTTCTTTCCTTCTAGTGGCAGCTAAGTGTGCTGGCTATCACAAATGTCAAAAGCAGAAGGGTAACTTATGTTACCTTCCTTCTTCCCCGCTTTTCCTTATATTTAAGAGCCTTTTACGTTTGGTTAAAGGAAGGAACTTCAAGATGCCATGTTCATATTCTCACTGCTAGGACTCAAGGTCAAGCATGAGAAGACATGGCATTGCCAGGTTAAATATAGCACTTTGGTGATGGTGTCCCTTTTTATGTCACTTATGTTCTGACAGCTTTCATCAGCTGAGAATTCACTGTTAGAAAAGTGAAATTAGTGTGGGTGAAATATGCCAGCAACAGATCAGGAGATCAGTTTTCAGCTTAATCTCAACAGATAGCAGAGAAGACATCTTCCTGACTAGACCCCTTCTCCTAAAAGCTATTATTCCTCCAACATCCATGTTGAACAACAGTTCCAAAGTTCAGTGAAAGTAAAATTGTCCATAAGCTTGCTTGTTCCATAACAAGCCCTTCCCTGAGGTTACTAGCACCAGCCCTCATCTGCTTTCATTTCCCACACATATATTAATCCACTTTCGTGCAATATTATGTATGAAATGGAGTAAACTGAATTTCCCACCATGGCAGAATGCTACTAGAAACATAGGAAAGTGAGAGGGTGAGGCAACCATTTTTTATACATCATGTGGCCTATGTATGAATTGAAGTGTGAATCTACCACAATGGTGATGATGGAAATCCTCAAGGACCTTGGGTAATGGTGGAGGAGAAAACAGTAACATCCCTGTCCACACATATGTTGCTCAGTTCATGAGCCCTGTTCTCAAAGTCTACTAACTCTGTTTTATGTCAGAAATGTGTGTTGAGCTAAGGGGTATAAGGAGAACCAACAGGTCCATACAGTTTTTGTGAACAACTCTAATGCAGTGTATAATCTGAATGAGTTCATGGCATTGTAAATCCCACTTTGGCAATTTTACACGTAATACTGACTATGCTGAAAACACACAACTGAGAAAAACCCCAGGACCACATCCAGTCATTAAACATTACCTTCAGTTTCTTTTTCTCTCTTTCTACCCTTCCCCCAATACAATCGGATAATGAGAACTATTTTTTTTTTTTAACTCGTAAAACTGAACTTGTAAGTAATTTTATCCTTTTACTCATCAACAAGATCAGAGGCAATTAGGAGCTTTGGTAATTTTTTATTGTAGGGATTCTGAACATTTTAATTTGTCCTCTGTTCTAAAGAGAAACTTTTTGGATAATCAGCTCCTAAAAGCTCAGTTTTCCAACACCCCAATGCAAAGAAAGCCCCTGCGGATGGAGTCTGTCTCCTTCTGTTTTCATGTGGCAGTACCACAGCCTAAGCTCAGTACCTGACTGCAGCAAGTGAATCCTCACATTGTCATAAGATCAGGAAGACTTATTCTCCCTACTGCAGGAAGCTGAGCCAAAGCCTACCTAAAGATAACAAGAGTTGCTCTCTAACCCCAACAGGCTTTACGTCAGACCATTGGAACTTGAGAAAGGTCAGACAGGAGGTTTGTGGCATGGTCAGGAGCCTGTCTACTTGGTCTCAATCCAATGTGCTGAGCATAAAGTTTAATTTAAAAAGCATAACAATATATATTTTTAATTAAATCCTGCATTAGCATACTTTGTCCAGGAAACACATGGGATATTCAATGAATTGAATGGAAAGAGATCAAAAAGACAACTAAGTCAAATAAAATAGTAATCCTGGGTAACTTCACTCACTTGTACAGTGGTAGGTCAACAGGTACAAATGGATTAGGAAAAAAAATAATCTAGGTGATTTTTAGAATAACTGTAATACGTAACAGTACATGTTCTTAACTTAGTCTTAAGTAGCTGAAGAAATGATGCAGTCCAGCCACCAAATAGTAACGAGCTTATTACTATAATAGAAGACTGATGTTAAAACTGGAATTAATTAGAGAATTACTTTAAAAAGTACTGGAGGTAGAAACAAAATAGAAAAAAAAAGAAGAATGAAAGAAAAAGTAAAATGTATAAATTCAAATCAACAGAGATATTACCAGAGAGTTTCTGATTCAAGGAAATCATGCAAAAAGCAAACTGAAAGACAATAGAGGAAAAAAAATATGTTTTGAAATGTTTAGATCCAAGACATTTTTTGAACCAAGCAACGAGCTTTCACTTGTTCACACTTCAGCTCTGGTGAAGTCCTTGGCTAAGGGAGGGAAATTATAATAAATAAATAAGTAAATAAATAAGTAAATAAATAAATAAAGCCATGTGTAAATGAAGATGGCCAAGGATGCATGGACAAGAGTTGGCATGTGTGTACGGGTAGCTACAGGATATTTTTGAAGGGTTTTAAATTCATACAGTTTGGGATGGAACCAATGGGACCTGTTGGACATACAGGGGGTAATGGGAACAATTAATGGCCAAAAGGATGTTGCAGAAGTTCTGAATGGTCCATTTGGGTAAAGTATCCCCAAAACAGATGCTGTGCTAATGTCCACACTGGACCTATTTTTTTTTTTTCAAGACAAGAAAAGATGTCAGCTGACAGAATGTGAAATGTTGAAAGGGGAACAAACTGATAAACTAAACAGCAACATGTCACAAGGACGTCATGGTTATATATACAAGGGTTTGGAAGGCATTTGAAAATGAAGTGGATGAGCTGATAGCAAAAATGTGCAAGCTGTTATTGAAGTCAGATATACTACAGAAGACTTGGAGGGTGAGAGCTAGCATAGCTATCTTTAGGACAAGCACTGGAGTGATTGTAGGTATTATATATGTAAATGTCTTATTTCAATTCCAGACACATTTATTGAAACTAATAAAAACTGGAATTACCTACAGGAGAGGAAAAAAAAATCATTTTATTTCAAATAAAATGTTGTGTCTTCTATACATTCTGTGAAACATCAAGCTAATAGACCAGGAAATATAACCTGATAAATATATATATATATATATATATTTTGAGAAGTTTCTTTTAAAGAAGTTACATCATTGTAGAAGAAGTAGTTTATTATTTCTTGTTGGAAATTGTCTAAAAGATACAAAGCAGGAACTACACATGAACAATTATTTTTCACCCTAAAAGATTAACAACTGTGTTGTCCATGATTTTATATCAGGTATAATTTCTTTACTGAAATTACTGCTGTTAGAAAAAGAGAGTAAGGATGGAAGCATTTCAGAATATGCTAATTAAGTTGGGTGAACTTGAGCATTCTGATAGCAAGTGGAAATAAGTGTTGGCTGATATAGAACACACATGAGTAAAAAAATAAGAAACTTTCCTAGATCCTAAACCATCTCTGACAATTCAAGGAAAGATCTTGGTATAACTACAGGCAACCCAGTTATAAATTTTTCTCAATCACAATAGTAGTCAAAACAAAACAAAACAAAACAAACAAAAAAAATCTACTGTACAGGTGGAGTAAAAAAGACTAATATTAAAACTGCTAGTGTATAAACTAATAGTCCTCACCTAGAAAATAATGTCCACTTTGGCCAATCCACCACCAGAAATGGAGATGGAAGAATTGGCAGTATTTAAGACATGCAAAGTGACAGAAAATCTTGAAATTGTCTAGGTGAGAGAAGAAAAGAACAAGAGGGTTCGTGACTGAGGAAACGAATGGCACCCGTACAATGAACTGGGTTCTCCTATTGGCATTTCCACATCATATAACAGAGAGGTAAGGATAATATTGAAATACAGCTAATTTAAATAGATCAAAGGTTATCCGGAGTGTGGTTTTCCCAAGAAAATGTGTAATTAACCTACTGAACTGTCTCCTACTTGCTATCACTAAGGTAGTAAGCTCGCTGGGAGGCAAAACTAAAGTAGCTGTTTATCTGGCCAGTGAGAATATCTGCAGTTCATTCAGAACTGCTAGAGGTTTCCATTTGATGAGGAAGGTGGATATCTGTTTTCATTTGGAAGTGGTCTCTGGACAGTGAGCAACCACAAACTGGTAGGTATTAAGATAGCATTTTAATTAAGGACAGTAAATTTATCTAGGGAAGCATTTCCTGCACCTTCTTCTGAGGTATGTTGTAACGGGCACAGATACAGACATAATACTGGACAGGATAAAACACCTGCCTGATCCAATGCTGCAGTCATTATGTTCTAATGTTCTTTAACTAGATGACTGATGCTTTTTTGAATTGGAAAATAATGAGTAATGATAACAAATAACACAATATCCATTAATTATTCATGCTAACATTCATGAAACTTTTGAGATGTATGAACATTTTCATGAATAAATCATTGGTTACCTGCTTGCATGAAATGACCTCCATAGTAGAATGAGCTTGCTGCCACTATTCATGAAAAAATTTGTGAATCATTTTCAATATATGACCACTTTACTTTCTAATTGACTAAATATGAGATAGATGAGTATAAAATAGACTTCAATATTTGAAAATGCAACTGCTGGCTGTACCAGAAACTACTGCTGGCTGTAACAGAAACTTATTTTTTCCTACTGATAAGTTTTGCTAATTTTTATTTCTTCCATGCTGGATTGAATTCCAAAAACGAAGGGTCTGATCTTCATAGTTTGAAGATCACACTGTCTCCCATGAAAACAAGAGAGTTTTACATGTTCAGACTACCTGAGAATCCTGACCCAGCGAAATTACTAAGCAAGATAATTCTTTTAAATAACTAGGTTTATTTTATCTCCTTGGTTGCCAGCACTAATTGTCACAGTGATTCAGAAGAAAGATCTATGAAGATGATTTTTTTTGTCCTGTTCTAACTCTTTTTACCTACACCTGCCCACAGTTAACTCAGTGCTTTTTTTTAAGAGGATGAGGAAAACCCTTGGAGTCTCTGGTTTACAGAAATTCTCACCTCTCTGTGTTGTGGCTTCTCTTAGAGATCTTTATTGCCATCATTTTCAGAAGTGCTCCATCTCATTCCCAATGTCCATTATCACATTGCATATCCTTTTTGGCAGAGTCTAACGACTCAGCTCTGTTCCATGAACAGTTGGCAAAACACTGGAATATTCTAATTACAACACTTACTATGTTTCTATGAAAGTCAGATCCTGAGCTCCATTGCACTAGAATAAAACAGAAGTAATTAAAGCCAAGGGAGTCACCCTTGATTTACAGGAATATAAATAAATCAGAGTCTAGCCCACAGAGTCAAAAGAGATGCTGAGATCAGAGGACCATCTCTTCAAAAGGAAACAGGGAGAAAGCTTTCACCAAAACAGCTGGCCCTAAATGATGGTACGCTTCATTTTTTCATTATCATACCCTTAAAAAATGAATACATAAAGCACATGGACTACTGAAATCCCTCTGTGCATTTAAGTTTCACTGGCAAGCATTCTCTAGGAAGTACCTGATAGAAATGAGATAAAACTAACTTCACTCTGCACCATTCTCTTGGGACTTAAAATCATGTTATATGAGAAATGTCTCTTTGAAACATCTGCTGATATGTATCTTTCTGTACAGTGAATAGACAGTGTTAGATATAGGTAAAGATACAGCTTTAAAGGTAGGATAAACAGTCCAAAATAACTAGCAACACCACAGGCTAAAGCATTTTACATGGAAACAAGCTCAGGGGTCATGGGAAAAGGACAAAGCCTTTTAAGACAATTCAAGGGATGTCCCCATCTTTTAATTCTGCCCACTTGTGTAGGGAAATGCAGGAGGATGGTGGGATAATTCACTAAGCATTCCTCACTCAGTGTGGTACGGAGGGCTAGGTAATGCAGTCTACTAAGTACAGGAGCTTGATGTTCAGCTGGTGGGATGAGGACAGGAGGGTAGATAACTCTTGGCATATCTTGGACAGTGACAGCTCGAGCCCAAGAAATGTTTTGAAGGTCTTGGCAAAACCAAAAGCTGTCTGTCAAAATATAGGAACTGGTAAAGATGTGTTAATTGTCTTGTTTAGATATAACTTTTTTTTTCTTTTTTTTTTTTTTCCTTTTTTTCCCAGTTCTCTGTGTTCGGTCCTCTGTGCAGCCTGTTTCTTAGAGAAGTGAATCCACATTTAGATTTAACAGGGCTTGAAATGCTACCATCTGATTTAAGCTTTTTAAGATTTAAGACTACAAGCATTTGTGGAAAAAGTTATCCCTGTCATTCATATGAGCTGGATCTAAGTCTCTTCAGCTTTTCTTATCCTGATTACTATTACCCACCCACCCAAAGATCCCATAGAAGGTCAGGGCAGCATTTTCACAAGTGAGTAATCCTTTTCTGTGCCTTCAAATCTCTGAGAATTAGTTGCAAATTGCTGCAAGTTGTGAAACTCAGTCAGAAAAGTCCAAAATTTGTGAATCAATGACTAGATATAGGCTCTAATTACTTCCTACCAGTTCCTCTATAGTTTAACCCCTGTCATGGAACTTTAAGTGTTAGGCTGTGTGTGACCGAACCAGGATCAGCTGAACCCCAACATGCCTTCTTTTGCAGGTTGGGATTTAGAATAGGGAAGAGAAGGCTGGAAACAGACACTAGATGGAATGTTCTTACCTCATACCACTCGTTTCTTTCTGCCCCCTCTAATTTTCTATCAAGCCTTGCATCCCCTGTGCCCGTGGATGGTCTCCCTCGCCTGCCTCTGGCACTAGAGGGCGTGGAGATCTGGGCTTTGGGACAGAAATCCAACTCTCTGCAGGCCCATACTTTACCTTAAATTGAACTCAACATTCAAAGAGGTTTTGATTTCACAGAAGGGGAATCTGCTTCATTATTACTAGTTTGTCTGCCTTTCCCATGCTGCATTGCTATGGAAACGGGACCAGAATATAAGTCTTTTGCATGTAGGTCATGATATTACTGGAGAAGAGTGATCCTGGGTGATTGGGTGAGTGGGTTACAGGAGCAAAATGGGGCAGAGTAAACATCTGGGACTACATCGACAACGGTAGGGGAGTTCATAGTAGATCTCCCGAGAAGACTATTGAATTAGACACATAATGGGTGAAAGATCCAAGCATGTGAAGCAACTGAGAGACAGAAAACACACACAGGGACTCAGTCCAGAGGTGGAAAACAAAATGACAGAGGGACATGGGACTGAACATGCAGGCAAAATAATGCTTTTTTCATAGATATATTTATTCAGTGGTGGCCATGGTTTCTCCCTTCTTTCGTCTTGATCTCCCTCCCAGGCAGTGGCATGGCACAGCACTGCTTCCACCACCTCCACCTCCCCAGGACACTGCTGACCACGGGTGGTCCAGATCTCCCCCGGCTCTGGCCAGGTGCAGAGTTACAATCATTTGGGTGTGAGTTATCACTTAAGATTTTGGTTTTAGGTAGAAAACTGTGACTTCTCCTTTTTATTATTTTGCCCTCCCTCCAAAACAACTGCAGTGGGCCAAGCCCAGACCCACTTCCGATATACTAAGCTTCTTTCCCAGGTGGACTGCAATGCAAAAATCATGGAGTGACTTAGTCCAGGGCAGAGAGAGCACCTCAGCAGGGCACATGCTTGCCAGATCAGTGAGCCCATGGCACATCTTCTTGTTCTCCTGAAGCAAAAGCAAACAAGGCTGCTTTTGCAATCCAGAGGTCCTGCAAAGGGGAAGCTCGACCAAAGTTATAATCAAAAAGAGCCTAAAGGAGAGAGAGCATACTCTGTGCAGCATAACACAGTTTATAGACGAGTCATCGAAAGCGTCTGGTGTCATAAACTGTATAATTGAGGCTGGCACGTATTTAGACAGGAGCTGAGATTGCAGGCAATGCAATACCATAAAAGCAGACAGTGTGCCTACTTCTGATCTCCCCTATTAACTTTCCTCATTGTTGGTCTTTTTTTTTTTTTTTTTGACCACAAAAGCATGCTGTCAAGAAGAGGTTGGCCCTTCTCCTTTATTCCCTTATGCAAAGTGAAGATCTTTTTCAAATGAAGGGGCAACCAACACGTGAAAGCACACTCGTTGACACATAAGTGGGGAGACAAGCTATTCTGGCTAAATTCTCCTTTCTCTAAAGGAACTATAGCACATGAAAAAAGTAGGATAAAAAATAGGTCTTACAGGGTGAGGGCAGAGTCCTTCCTCCTTTCTCCACTGAAGGGGTGGAGGACTCGCCCCGAGGCCCGTGAGAAGGAGCTACAAGCCCGGCGGCTCCCGCGGGCCCCCCGGGTCCCTGGCAGCGTCTCCACGAAGCTGACAGCAGGGCCGTGCTACGGGGAGAGAAGGCGCCCACTGGGAGCAGCTCGCCGGCGGGGCAGGGCCCTTTGCAGCAGCCGGGAAAGCACTTTGCGCCCTCAGAGCCTCCGAAATGGCTGGACTTGGACGGGGAGACCAGGACGCCGGCGCCCCGGAGCCGATTCTGGGAGGATTTTTTTTTTCCTCCCTCTGCCTGAGCTGAGCTCCCTCTCGAGGCTCGCTCCTTCTGGCCACCAGCACCCACTCGAAGCCGGAGGCTCGGAAAAGGAGCCGGGAGGCACGGCCGGGACCGGCTCAGCCCTGCCAGCTGTTCAACCGGGCCGGGGGAGCGGGGCGAGAAGGATCCGACCCTGGCATCCTCCCCGCCTCCCCCGGCCCCACCGGCCACTGGACCCCAGGGGCACCGAATCAGGGAAGCGGGGTCGGAACCGGGGAACCCTCGTACCTTCCCCGCCTCCGGGGCCGTCCGAGCCCGTGCTCCCCCTCCCCGAGGCAGGAACAGAGACTTGAGGCCGCGCAGATGGGCGCTAAGCCCGGGCAGGCGCACGCTCCCCGGGAGGGATGCTGGGGGCGAGAGACCGCGCTGACACGGCGGAAGTCCCCTTCCCTTACAGCCCGCATCCCGCATGGCCCCCGGCAGCGCAGGGATGCCCCGGCTCCGGCTCTGCCCTCCCACCCGCCCGCCAGCCCGCTCCGAGAGCAGGCTCGGCTCCCTGGGCACGGCTCCGCTCCCGGCGCCCGGAGACATTTTGCAGGAGTCGCCAAAAAACATGTCACATAGGGATTTGGGAAGGGGAGCCCAGGAGATGTCTCTGTGTCAGAATGCAGCATTTACATATAAAGCCCTTGGACAGCGCTTGGAAAATGTGAAGATCTCTCTAAATCAGGTTACTGCGTCTCTCCTTCCCCGCTATACCATGCTCTATACCATGCCTGCCTCGATTCCGGGATAAGTATCGCAACTGTAACTCAACAGAGGAAGGCTCTTTGCCTTCTCTCTTCTCGCTGCCACCCCCAGGTGACCCGCACCGTGATGGACCCTTTCAGCAAAAGTTTCTCCGCGTTTTGTTATGTTCCTTCTATCAGGAAGCAAAACGTAAGCTCCTTTCTTGGACATTATTTTCTTGGCGGGAGCTTTCCTCTGACAGCAGCAGATGAAATCGTAGATGCGGTGAAGAAAGGGAGGAGGGTAGAGGACGAGAAAGAAAAGGGGGGGGGGGAGACTGAAAAAAAAAAAAAGATGGAAAGAACAAGAAAAAGGAAGGAAAAAAAAAAAGAGGAAGCGTCAATAAAAAAGCAAAGCTTTCCTACCTGTGTTCCAATCACCAGAAGTTGTATCCCATCCCGCTCCAAGCGGCTCGTTGCAAGCGGCGGCTGCGGAGTGGCCCCGGCTCTGGCGGCGGAGGCATGCGGGCTGCGCTCACCAGAGCCCGGAGGCAGCAGCTTTATCTTTCTCTTTCATATCTTCCAAGAGGAGGGAGGCGGGCTGGGGTGGGGGAAAGACGGATTACTTGGTGCTGTGATAATGAGGGGAAAGAATAACAGTTGGAAAGCTTTAAACGAGAGGTGGCATTGTCCGGGTTGGTGGAGTTTTTGTCGCTCCCTCGCTCGCTCTCTCCCTCCCACACGCCCAGGCACACACATATACACTAACACCCTCCGTGGCACCGGCCCCTGGGAGTCTCTGCTTCAGCTCAGCCAAGTTGAACTTTCAAATATATATATATACACACACGTACATATGCATATATATACGTAGAGCGACACTAAACCTAGCTTAACGGCTTCGACAAACCTGGAAAAATTACAAATAGTGGATGCTGGGACTCGTAAGTGAGCTGGTAATAATTCATACGTCCCCCAGCCCTCCTAAGGAAATGAGGACAAGCTGCCACCTTCATGGGGGTGGTGGCGAGGGAGGGGAACGGGGCGCCTAGGGGAGCATCTCGAGTGGATGTCCAGGCCAGGGGCTGCAGCTGCCGGTTTTGCTCGCTGCCCGCCGGTGCGTGGTGTGTGCGGGGAGGGAGGGGTGAGCGCGAGGTGGGCTCGATTAGCTGCAATGGGCAGGCAATTTCTGCAGAGAACATTTACAATTTTCTTTCAATATGACAGGATTAGTTGCTGTTGAAGGCTCTCCTCCAATAAGATCGGCACTGCTCTCTGATTTGGTGGCTTTGCTGAATAGAAATTACTGGTTCTTGTTATCTCTCAACACACTCTCCCCTCTTCCTCATCAGACACTCCCCTTGTCCTCATCAGAAGTCTTTATCTACAATTTGCACATCAGAACTGATTTTTTTTTTCGGTTACCTCTTCCACATCTTTCCCCGCAACGCTTTCTCAATTCCATGATAGCTGTAAGTCTCAAGTGATATATGGGAGCAGAAAGAGATACAGGTTTTACATTATTGCAGTTACCGGAGTCTCCCCTCACTGTGGAAAACACATTGCTACACTAAATCCAGTTTATTTTTTTAAACTGATTATCGTGCTTAAATATTCATGGGATGTTGCTCCCCCGGCACAATGACAAACGAATTAGAGGAAAGAGATACATTTTGCGAACAACAGTTAATTCTCCTTGGGTGTAAAGCATTCCCTTTTAATTAATAGTCATTAGGCTGAGAAGTATTTACTTTGCTTAAGGGAACTTGCCGGTTTTAATGGAAATAATCTAGATATAAAGATCTTTTGGTTTGCTTAGTCTTTGTTTTCAGCCCTTCTGGACTGGAATTGATTTGTGGTCCAGGGTGGTGCTTTGTCCCTTGGAGTCAGGGCTGCCAGGGTGGCAAACAGAATAGGGGTCTCAACTGATCTATTGTGTGAAGAATAATAGGGGAGAAGTGGAGAAAGAAGAGGAGAGAGAGAGACACTTTATGAAGGTGACCCCAGCTTCTGTCTGGGTGCTGCGTGCCCTGCCTTCCCCAGCCTAGCTTCCTTCATGAAGGGTCACCGGATCCACTGCCCAATCACTCCCTTTCTCTTCAAAAAAACCTTCACTTTGCAGAAGTTATTTCTTGGCCTGGGCTTCCCCCAGAGAGAAAAGCTGCCTACACTATTTGCATACATTCAGCTATTGTTCCTGGAAGGACCTCAACGGTGGTTTTACCCACGAGAGAGTGGTGTGCTTTCAGGGTAGCAGGACTCAGGGAGTAGTCTGTTGGGCCCTGGGGTGGGTATTTCTCCTGCCCTGTGTGGCAGGGTTAATTCATAGGCAAGGAGCTCTGAGTTTTGGAGGAACACATGTTTCAGTGTTACAGAAGTCTGTGTTTGTCTGCCTGAGAGAACTTTCAGAAGGTATAAATGTTGGATCACTTACAGCTCTTCAGGGACATCAGGGCAGCTGGCTCCTGCACCTATTTTTCTTATCTTTGCAGAATGTTTTGCCTGGACTTCACTGCTGTGGGGACACCTTAGATGAGATTTCTGCCAGGAAGGGAATCTGAAATTGTCACTGGGAGGTTTGAAGCAAGCCTCAGTCAGGCTGAGACCCTGTGGGACTGTTCCTTAGGGGCAGAGGATGGCCACCCACACAGCTCAGCCTCCCTTAAGCCTCCCACAGGCTGTCTCTGAGACCTTGGCACTTGAATGAATATTTTAACATTCATTAAGCAGGATCATCATCAGCTTTAAAAGGGACAATGTCCGCCTCCTCATCCCCTTATTATTATTATTATTATTATTATTATTATTATTATTATTGTTCTTATTATTTTTCCCTCCCAGAGACGTTGCTGGTGTTTGACTGAGCACGTTGATTCCCGGAGATTTAATTAGAGCTCAATAACAGCCTGCACGGGTCAGCCCCTCCCAGAGCGAGGAGAAGGGAGGGGGTGACAGCACACGATGGCAGCACAAGCACCCTGGCAGCACACAGCGCCCTTTGGGACTGTCCCTCCCTTCGTCGCAGGGAAGGGGCACAAGGCTCGGCACTGCCCGCTTCCAGCACCTCGCCGCTTCCCACGGCCGCAGGGCAGGCGGGAGGTAGCTCCTGGATGGGGATGGGGCAGGGGGTGGGGCCAGGCACGGCTCTACCCAGCTGCAGGGGGCTCTCCAGTGCCACGCTGCTCAGAGTCGTGGGGGCTCTCGTCTGCGGAGTGGGAGGGCATCCTCCGTCGCTGCAAGCGTCTTCCACGCCGGGGAGCATCTCCCTTCCCCGTACGCATGCCCTCAACCCCCATCCGCCAAAATCTCCCATGGAAATCAAAGGCCGGTGCTGAAAACCTTGCCATGTGCCGCCCCCTCCCTTGCCTCGTCTGCAGCCCTCCTGGGGAGAATGGAAATTTCAGTCACCCCCCCCGGAGAAGCGTGGTGTGCGCCGGGCTGCCTCCCTGAGCCCCCGGAGCTCATAATCTCAGCAGCTACATCTTGATGGCACCCGGTGACTCCGTGGTAGGCAGCGCCTTTTAAGTTTGACAGAGCATCTGTTATTACCGGCTCTTCTTTTTAGAGCACTGAGTGTTAGCCACACCTCCTAAGGGAGAAAAAAATGCTGCTCCTAAGCTTAAAGCGTTTAAAACGCACATCCCACCCCGCTCATGCGAGTCTTTTACAGTGTGCTAAAGAGCTGTAGAGATAAATCCATCGGAAAATCACTGAGCAAAGCGCTTAGCCCTTCGCTTTCAGAGAAAAAGGAAAGTGCATGAGGAAGCGAGTATTTGCTAATGATGATCTTCCCCTTTCGCTGAGGGACCGAGAGACACTGCTGGGGAGGGGAAGCAAAGACAGCAACTTTCAGCAAAGAGATTTCCAAAAGAAATTGCTTCCGTATCCAGTGGTGCCAAGGGATCTCTAGTGAGACTTCGCTGTGGGCCATGTCCCTGCCTTTAGCTCCACTTGTCGCAGAGGCCCCCTTCCCCAGGTGCAGAGCTGCCTCGTTGGGGTGAGCTTAGGAGAACAAGCCCCAAGGGTGTTACGGCTTGGGTGGGTGAGGGGCAGGCAGGATGGGTGTCCCTGGGGACCACCGGCACAGTGATACTTTCTATTATACTCAGGGGGTGTGGTACATCTTCTGTATGCTTGGGGACCAAAGAGACATCTTCAAAGCATCAAGGTTCCCTCAAGAGCCAGGGATGCTCCCAGAGGGGCTGGGGACAAAGTGTCCGAGGCAAATCCCAGGGGAAAGGAGCAGCTCCGAGAGCACAGCAACAGGCCACAACAACCCTTTTCTTTCTGCTCCTCTAGGCAAGCAGTCACTGTCACATTTATTCGGGGCACCATTTCCTTGGAGTTTTTGCCAACAGTTTCAGGCCAATGGGACTGGGAAGAACAAGGAGAAGCCCTAATCTCTCCATGAAAGAAGAGATGCCTGAAAGCGGGGACTTGACTCAAGGTGGCAAAAGGCCCAAAGCGAGAGCAGAAGAGAATGGTAGTCACCCAGCAGGGACCAAGGCTGCTACCCCTGACCCCTCCTGGGCACCCCAGTGTCAGCAGCACTCACCACGAGTCGTCATGCTCTTCTGCTGCTATTTAGCCCTCTATGGAGCTTCCACACTCATTTGCTTCCAGTGTTGTAACAGACAGCTGATTTGAATGGTTTTGCACACGGGCGAGGCAGGCATAGGACAGGTGATGAACAAATGCTGGGGAGAATGAGACAACAGCCCAGCAAATAATCATGACAGTGTGGACCACAAAGCAAGAAGAAAAGAAGTAACAAGCCCAAACTGAGGCAACAGCAAGCCAGGCTGCATGCAAATAAATCACCAATAGACGCTTACCCGCAGAAATTAAATGAGTTAAACAAACTGATAGTCAACCCTTTAACAGTAAAGGGCATGTAATCACTTAACTGTGTCCAAAGCAGTGCGTCCATAGGAGTATTATAAAACACAGTTAGGATCTGCCAGGGGAAGGCACTGAAACATTGACATATCGCAGCTTCCAGCTCACTAGTGCTGGGGAGGTAAGAGCATCCTTGTTTCTCCTTCCCAGGAGAAACCTCTGGGCCCTTCAACACAGCTAGGAAGGAAGTGTGTTGTTTTCACAGTCGAGCAACATCAATTACTGACTTACTAACAAAAAAGCATCAAGGTCTTATTTCACTTTTCTCTGCACAATGATGGTGTTCTCTGAGCCCCTTTGAGTCTGAAAGCCTGACATACTAGGAATTATTTAGAACAGACCACACTGATGAAATTGAAATTCTCTGCGGGTTGAGACGAGGGTCAGAGTCAAATTTTCAAAGCCAAACTGATTCCCTCTCATGCAGGGCTGGTAGGTGGCAAACTGGAAAATCAAATCTACTGCTTTATTAAAGTTAAACACAGTATCTGGAAGAACATCCCGTTAGGCATAATAAAGCTGACGGGGCATATTTTAAAGTAAACATGCAAGTAATTTGTCTACCAATAAGACCCTAGAAATTGCAGATCTGCACTTTTGTGTGTAGGAATAAATGTTATTTGCAAATGTTTCAGAATTCCAGGTGAGTGAGTAAGCTTATAGCTGGGCAGATCTGAAAGCTGTTTCAGAACAATCTGCAAAATGTGTTTGCTGCTAATCTTTCTCATTTTTGTTCAGTCCTGGAAAGACAACTACTGAAAATGAAGAGAGTATGTTCACAGCTGTCAGAAATACTTCTGAGTACTGACAGACATGTCGAAGGAGAAAACAGACAAGAAGGAAGTACATGAAAGTATATGACCTCAATTTATGTGATATGGGAGTTAAATAATATTAAAAAGGAGGCAAGCAGTCGTACAATTATATTTATAACAAGATATGCTTCATAGCTGTGGCACAAGACTCTCAAAAGGCCAAGAGTTAAATGAAATCCTCTCCAAAGTGTGTGCATGTGTGTGGGGAGGTGGGTAGGGGAGTATCAACAGCATAAAAGTTTTCCTTGACCTTAAACATAAAAGAACAGAACGTACTTGAACCGAACCTCAGGGCTTTTTAGCTTGAATTGTCTCTGATTGGGAAAAAAAATAAAAATAAAAAAATCCTGCACCAGGCAGAGCTGCAGGAGTCGTCCGAGGAGCACGGAGCCGCCTCCTGCAGCACCTTGGAGAGCGGCCGGCATGCAGCGAGAGGTGTCTGTGTGTTTATGTCTGTGTGTCTGTGTGTCCGTGTGTCTGTGTGCCTGTGTGTCTGTGTGCACACACACACCCCTATGTACATATGGCTGTTACTTGTGTACGTTTGCAGCTATTTAGGTAAATGCAAACCAGCAATCAACCGCACATCTGGAGTGTTGTTCTTTGAGGTCACATCTGCTGTTTTTAGTGCTGTATCCCTTGGAAGATGACTGCTTGCAGCAAGCTGGAGAGGGCTGCTTCCATGCATTGCATATACCCATTAGCTGTAACCAGTGGCTTGAAATGAGGAAAATTTCACTGTGTTCTTTACAAGTGCTAGGGAAGACTGAAAATACGCCAAAGAACTCAATAATCTGAACCTTGGGACTAATAGTTCCTTTCAGTCCAGGCTTCAAGTCAGTAGCTATGTAATTGCAAAAAATATCGGTGGAACTTTTCCGCACAGTCTCAGTCAGTAGAAACCTGTCCACTTCACTCACGTTATACACAGGGATAGAGTATGCTCGTAGGAAGGCAGGTGTCAGGCAGGCCACGCACTTTTTATTTTAATTAGCTAGGAAAAACCAAGGGGTATTTCAAATGGAAACTTTTATCAGATAAGCTAGATCCTGCTAAAGTTATGTGTAGAACTCCGGGGACTCCTGAGAAGTGCTGAGGACTGCTGGGCCTGTGTAGAGTTTTAAAGAGTCACAGTTCTGTGGGAAATATTTACAAACAAATATTATTTGAGAAGAAACTCAAGAATTTGTCTTCACCAGGCATGAAGTTGAGGGCTCTGGTTGCCCCTTTAAGTACTTCAAGCCCAGAAACCAAGTCTCCTGCAGTGTAACTCTTTAGGTACTTCCCTTTTGTACTGGGACTCTGTCACAGAGCTTGTGCAAAATAGCTCTAGTGCTGATAGTACTTACCCAAACACACACAAAGAGTGAATGGCTGCTTGAAGTCCATCCAAAACCTATGAATCCTGAAACAGAATTGCTGAAACTTGAGTTTCCAAATATACATATATATATATATATATATAATATATATATAATATATATATATTATCACACTACTTCTGCAGGTAGCTCAAATCCATCCTGATAGAAAATACAAACAGGAAAATGAATGAAATTCTTCTGGGGTAGTGGGAATTGTAACTCACATATCCTAGGTTCACAAAGAGCATTTTGCCTTGAGATGTTCATTTTCTTTGGCTTTTTCCTCTTGAAACTGTTCTATTTTGTGCCTATTTTGTCACTTATTGGAGCAGTGACACTTATAGAAAACTTTAAACTTTATTGCCTGTTTAAATGGCTTAACTTCATGGTGGTCACATATACTCAGCTGGGATCAGAATTCAAACAATAATAATAATAAAATTTATTTTAAAAGCAGACTTAACAACAACCTTCTATTAATTATGTCAGATAACACCTTCTTCTTAGTGCCTGATGGGCTGTTGATTTGAATCAGAGTGAAAGGAATCCCATTTGTCATATGTGCTGGGGCAAATATGGTCAGGAACAATACCACACTGGCTTATACTTCTCCTTTCACCCACTGGTAGAGACACAAGTGACACACTCACCAAAGCCTTGAGAGATGGATGTGTCTCTCTAATGAAGCTCAAAATTGTCTATTTTGTTCTCCCATGCAGAAGGGCTTACTGGCTCAGATGAAGCTCTGTGTTGTTGTGGATGCTCTACTTTCAGTACCCAAACTGGTATCTTCTCAGTCACTGTAGAGCATTGTGTGGTGTGCCAGATCTGAAAGAGTCAGCCTGGAAATTTCTGCATCACAGTCCACCACCCTCTGTAGATGTGACCTTAGAAATAGATCTTTTACTTGTTTCCTTTACTCTTCAGAATGAGTTCCACGTTTGTTGTCTCTACAATTTTCACTTCTTTTCCTTTACAGCTGAGATTTCTTTAGAAATCTTTGGTGCTGTTCAGACTCACAGAGCTAAGGAAGTAAAAAAATCCCAATCTGTAGACTGGCAATAATAGCAGTCTTTCTCCAACAATGACAAGAATCAGGTGTTTCTATAGAAAGAGTAAAGTATTATCTACCATAAGTGAGAGATAACCTGCTTCCTCTATGAAGTCTCCTAATCATAGGAGTTTAGAGATGCATAAGTTCTCCTGCACATTTTTTGTAGTATTTTCTACTTCTTATTTTAGCATTAGCTACTGTAGCTTAGAATATTGCAAATACGTCTAGAAATGCCCTGTTCTTCTCTGCACTTTGTGAAGTTTTCAATCTCAAGGTCATCCTTGACTTGAGAGCTACTGTGTAATTATATGTTCTACAGTTCAATTAACTTTGTGAAAAATGTATTTTCTGTTATCAGTTTTGAAGCTGATACCCTTTAATTCAACTGATGGCTCCCACTATGTTTTTGTATCTCAAGTGGCAAGAAAAACAATTTCCCATCTACATATTGGGATTATTAATTGGATCTTTTCTTTATTTGTATTCTTTTTCTTTTTCTTTTTTTTCTTTTTCTTTTTCTTTTTCTTTTTCTTTTTCTTTTTCTTTTTTCTTTTTCTTTTTCTTTTTCTTTTTCTTTTTCTTTTTCTTTTTCTTTTTCTTTTTCTTTTTCTTTTTCTTTTTCTTTTTCTTTTTCTTTTTCTTTTTCTTTTCCTTTTCCTTTTCCTTTTCCTTTTCCTTTTCCTTTTCCTTTTCCTTTTCCTTTTCCTTTTCCTTTTCCTTTTCCTTTTCCTTTTCCTTTTCCTTTTCCTTTTCCTTTTTCTTTTTCTTTTTCTTTTTCTTTTCCTTTTCCTTTTTCTTTTTCTTTTTCTTTTTCTTTTTCTTTTTCTTTTTCTTTTTCTTTTTCTTTTTTTTCTTTTTCTTTTTCTTTTTCTTTTTCTTTTTCTTTTTCTTTTTCTTTTTCTTTTTCTTTTTCTTTTTCTTTTTCTTTTTCTTTTTCTTTTTCTTTTTCTTTTTCTTTTTCTTTTTCTTTTTCTTTTTCTTTTCTTTTTCTTTTTTTTCTTTTTCTTTTTCTTTTTCTTTTTCTTTTTCTTTTTTTTCTTTTTCTTTTTCTTTTTCTTTTTCTTTTTCTTTTTCTTTTTCTTTTTCTTTTTCTTTTTCTTTTCTTTTTCTTTTTTTTCTTTTTCTTTTTCTTTTTCTTTTTCTTTTTCTTTTTCTTTTTTTTCTTTTTCTTTTTCTTTTTCTTTTTCTTTTTCTTTTTCTTTTTCTTTTTCTTTTTCTTTTTCTTTTTCTTTTTCTTTTTCTTTTTCTTTTTCTTTTTCTTTTTCTTTTTCTTTTTCTTTTTCTTTTTCTTTTTCTTTTTCTTTTTCTTTTTCTTTTTCTTTTTCTTTTTCTTTTTCTTTTTCTTTTTCTTTTTCTTTTTCTTTTTCTTTTTCTTTTTTTCTTTTTCTTTTTCTTTTTCTTTTTCTTTTTCTTTTTCTTTTTCTTTTTCTTTTTCTTTTTCTTTTTCTTTTTCTTTTTCTTTTTCTTTTTCTTTTTCTTTTTCTTTTTCTTTTTCTTTTTCTTTTTCTTTTTCTTTTTTTTCTTTTTCTTTTTCTTTTTCTTTTTCTTTTTCTTTTTCTTTTTCTTTTTCTTTTTCTTTTTCTTTTTCTTTTTCTTTTCCTTTTTCTTTTCCTTTTTCTTTTCCTTTTTCTTTTTTTTTTCTCTCCCTCTGTTCCACTGATGGTCTCTGTTGTGTTTTTGTTGTTGTTGTTTTCTCCACACTTCATGGCAATTATTTTCCCCTCTCTGATCCTCCTCTATTATCTTTCTTGAGGCAAAGTTATTTTATAGCTTGCATAATTCCAGATGAAACCACACCAGTCAGATAGATCGTCTGTATAATGTTCTAATATGATTACCTTATATTATTTCATAAATCAGTGTAAACCTTTTTGTTTAAGATCCCTCTGCCTTATTTGTTTTGCTGAACACTGAGTACATCTTTGCTAACCTGCCTGGAATTATATCCATGTCATTGGTATGTTTAACTGAAAAACCTCAGCAAATTATATTAACATATATTTTTTCTCTTCCCAAGCTTCTACTTCTTTGTATTTATCATCATTGAACTTCATTCATTGTGCTGTTGTTCAGCCACCAAGTTTATTAAATGTATTCATCTTTTTACTTTTACTTTTACTTTTGCTTCCAGTCCAACAGAAAACACCTTCTCAATTCACTGAACTACTCTTTGAGTCTCCTTTGTCAGAATTAATATGTAAACACTTTTATTACTAATGGTTAAGTGCTACATTCTAACTCTCATTTCCTTTACTGTAGCATATTATTCCTCTCTTATCTGCTTATTCTTTGAAAGAAAAATAAAACTCCACCAAAAGCAGTTATTCAGTCTTTCCCTTTTTCTTACTTCTAGCATCCGCAATGAAGTTGTACTAACTTACCTGCTGTATATCTGCAGATTCTCAATCTTTAATTTGAGAATCAAGATAACATTGGTAAGTTACCATCACATATTCCACAACTCACTTCTTTGCTCTTAAATCCTGTGCAGTTTAAGAGCAGTCTTAATCTTAATCTTCTGTGCAGTTTTGAATTATAGTCAATAACACATCCCTATAAAATTTAAAAATCTTTTTTTTTTTTTTTCATTTTCATTATTGTCACAGAAAGAACTTAAGTATTGTCCTAAGCATCCTGGAGAATTTAATTTTGCCCTTTATTGAAAACTGCATGCTACACATCAGGGGTGAATTATGCCTAAGAGACAAGACAATAAGACATTCTTTGTTTCCTTATAATGTTTTAGGCTATTTCCTGTCAATAAGATATGTTTAATAATGGCAAAATTAGTAAAAATAACAACAATTTCAAGTACAGTTTGAATCAGCAAACATAGAATATATAGACCTTCTGGCACTATTTGCATACTGTACTTCCTAAAATTACCTATTTTTGCATATCTGTGCAGCAAACCATTGGCTGAATTGTTTTGCATGGAAAGGAACAGACTCTTGAGTAGACATGACAATAGCTTTGTAGCTTAGTCTGGTATTAAATCAAGCATAAGCAGTCTCTCTAATATGCCTTTTAAATTAGGAGTAAGGTCTCAGCTGAAGTTCTATATTGCTGCAATGATTATTAAGAACAATGAATCATGTGTGGCCAAGTTCAACCAGCAAACCAAATGAGCTCTGGAGCACTCCAGAAATGTGTCATACAGGCATAATTTTGATATTGTTTGGTGACCCAGGAAGACTCTACATCACAATATATGGTAATCTTACACAGAAATGGAGACCTGGATCTGACAATGTCCCATTCCTGTATGAACCTTTAGAATGAGTAATAGCTAAAATCTACTTCTTTTCACACATTCTTTCACCTTCTAAGTTATCAGTGTGGGTTTCTGCTAGGTCAAAACAGTGTTTTTTCATCAAATTAGCTTTTCTACAAGCAATACTAAATTACCATAATTTTCACACTTCCTCACTGTACCACACACCTTTTAATGACTGAATAGCCTTTGCTGAGAACAATTCCTTCTTGCACCACTTGTAGACCCAACAAATAATATAGCAGAACTTTCTATAAGTCCTGTGGGGAGTAGAAAGTATACAGGTTTGTTTGTTTGTTTGTTTTCTCCACAGCTGATAGAAAGAAGCTTTTTGACACTAATGACAATTTTATGTTGAAGTAAATCTAATGGTATTTAATAGTGGCTTACTGAATATTTGTGTCAGTGTTTTTCAGCACCTTTAAAAAAAAGTCACTACCTGATGTAAACTTAAGAAAGTATGCAGACTATTAATATTATACTCCTGATTTGTCTCTTCAGGGAACAATGAAACTTAGCCCCTTGAACTACCTAGCAGAGTGTGTTATTCCAAGTGATTGTATCTGTTTAATTTTTCATGACTGCTTCTGAAACATTATAGCTACCATTAGAGTTAAACCTATGCGCAGCAACTGACCCAAGAAAAAAGAATACTTTAATAAGTTTTGGGGGAGAGGTTTTTTCTCTCCTATTTCTAAATGAAAGACAATCCTAGGTCTGTGCATACTGATCACTTTTGTAACACCCAGGGAAGTTCTGTGATGATTCCCAATGGTCTAATCAGGATACCAGTTCAAGAAAACACTTAAGTGACTGCTCAATGTTCAGCACAAAATTGTCAATTTAAAGGTTAAGAGTTCTTCAGTTGCTCTCCTGGAAGGCATGTTTAATTCTGAACTGGACCTCAGGGACTAAAGAACAAGCTCAGGAGTCACGGTTATTGCTTTAATGAATCACTTAAGCTCCAGTCTTCAAAACATTACCTTCTACTGTATACCATAGGTATACAGTATCTAGGCTCCAAACATAAGACTTCTCTGTTGAACTGTTGAGTGTTTAAAATGAGTGTTACTGTCATGCAGTAGAGAATCAGGGCTTTTAGATTTCAAGTTAATTGTTAAAAAGCTGAAGCACTTACAAAATATAGACTACAACCTGTCTTGGCTTTGCTTTCTAATCTGTAAAATCACTACTGTACTTACCTCCCTCAGAGGACCATTATGAGATATTATTAATTAAAGTCTGTCAAGTAATACATGGAAAGGTACAAGTGGAAAAGGTGCTGCAGCAGAAATTATTAAGAAAGCAGCAACCAGGTAAATATCTATTTCATTTGATGTATGGGCTATTTGTTCGTCCTACTCTTGCCACTGATTCAACAGAGTTAAACTTTATATGCTTGAATATTCATGAAACATTCAAGTTAGATTCAAGCACAATTAGCATGACACCTCTATGCTGGTATCTCATTGAATGAGGGTCCATGTACTGTACCAGTAACTAGAAAAATCAATAACGTAGTTTGGATTGTTCTTTAAATCAATGAAAAAAAAATCAGAAAATTTCCATAGTTTATTCTCTGTGAACTATGTATTTTTTTTTTCAAAATAGTTCTCTATATTAATGGATTTGTGAATATCAGCATGTTTTATAAACATATATATATATATATATTTCTCTGACAGTATTTTCCACTTATGGTCTATGCTGATCACAATTTTATGAAATGGAGATAAAAATTCCTAGACTATCTTTGTCATCAGAGCTAGAGGCCCATGACTGGGGAAGAAATGACTTTCCATCTGTAGTCACCGAAATTGTAAGGGAATAGTTGTATCAGCCCAACATTCATAAGTCCATGGGGCTTGATATGATTCAACGCAGAGTGCTGAAGGAGTTAATGGATGTTATAACTGAACCCTTCTCAAGAATTTACCAAAGGTCGTGGGAGTCTGAGGAGGTCCCTGCTGACTAGAATCTAGCTAATATTACACCCTTCCACAAAAAAGACATGAAAAATGTCCAGGAAACTATAAACCTGTTAGTCTAACCTCAGTCAGTGGAAAAGTTATAGAAAAGATTATCCTGAGGGTTACTGAAACTCACTTAAAGAACAAAGCTATTATCAGACATAGTCAACATGGGTTCATCAAGGGAAAGTCCTGCCATGGTAATTTAATCTCCTTCTATGATAAGGTCATCTGCTTGGTGGATGAAGAGAAAACAGTGGTTGCAATCTTTATGGATTTTAGTAAGGCTTTTGATATTGTCCTTCATAGTAATCTTCTGGACAAATTATCCAGCTGTGAGATAAACAGATTCACATTACGCTGGGTAATGAACTAGCTCAGAGGTAGAGCTCAAAGGGTTATAGTGAATGGGGCTACTTCTCACTATCAGATGGTCACTAGTGATGTTCCCCAGAGCTCAATTCTAGGGCCAGTCCTGTTCAGCATTTTCATCTATGATTTTGATGCAGGAGTGGAATGCCCCATCAGCAAGTTTGCTGATGATACTAAACTGGGAGGTGTTGTTGATTCCCTAGAGGGACGAGAGACCTTGAAGTAGGATCTAAACATGTTAGAATATTGGGCAATCATCAATGTCATGAAGATCAACAATGGAAAATGCTGGTTGCTGCACCTGGGATGGAGTATTGCCAGACACAGGTACATACTGGGAAATGAGTGGCTGCAGAGCAGCTCTGCAGACAGGAATCTGGGGGTGCTAGCCAACAGCAGGCTCAATGTGAGCCAGCAGTGTATCCTGGCAGTCAAAAGGACAGGTTTGTGAGGTGCATTAAACATAGCATACACAAAATATGTCAAAAGAGGTGATATTCTTGTTATATTTAGCATTGGTGCAGCCTCGTCTTGAATATTGCGTTCAGTTCTGGTTTCCATAATATACTTGAAAGATAAGATACTCAAAAAGATCCAGAGGGGGGCAACAGAGCTGGTAAAAGGGCTGGAAGACATGTCCTGTGAGAAGAGGCCAAGGACAGCAGGGTTTTCTAGCCTGGAGAAGAGAAGGCTAGAGGCATCCTCATTGCTCTCTACAACTTCCTGAGGAGGGGAAGTGAAGAATGAGGTATGGGTCTCGGTAACCAATAGGATGCAAAGGAATGGCACAAAGCTGTGACAGGAGAGGTTCACACTGGACATTAGGAAAAATTTCTTTACTATAAGGGTGGTCAAACACTGGAATAGGCTTCCTAAAGAGGTGTTTGATGCCTCATGCCTGTCAGTGCTCAAGAGGCACTTGGACAATGCACTCATTAATATGCTTTGACTTTTGATTAGCTCTGAAGTGGTCAGGCAGTTGGACTACATGATCTCTGAAGGTCCCTTACAATGGAACTATTGTATTCTAAGTGATCTTTATATCAACCTCAGGATTTTATACACCTATTATTTGTACTAAGCCTAAACAAAATATGCTGGAGAACCAAGACTAAAATCTCTTTCTTTCCAGACAGGTAAACATATGCAGAATAGGTAGAGCAGAAACTGTAATCCTAAACCAACTTGTGGGCCTCTGAAGGATAAACTGGCAGGTGTAATCCTGCAAAATAGACCAGTTTGAACCATATTTACTTGTAGACTGCATGGCCTTGAACCTGATACTTGGGCCTTTCTGTAGAAGTTTAAGGCCTGAAATTCACAGAAGATATTTCAGTCATCGGGCAGATGTAGTAATTTTAATAAGAAACCATAGGAAGAATGACAGATTGAGCTCATTCTTTCTGGCAATTTACATATCACTAGATTAGGTTTCAGCCTCCGTGTATGTCTATGGGTATGGATTTGGGACTTTTGGCCGATCACTTTAGTTTCTGTCTAAACGGTCGGTAGCTAGACCAGGTGTAATGTCCACACTGGGATGAGGGACTGCTGAACTCCAGATACCTGCTGATGTATTTTATACCCTGGGCTCAGATCATCCAGACTTTGAGTAGGAGACCTGAGCTTTTTCAGTAGAAACAACTATGAGCTGGATCAATAGTTTCTGTGTTTGTATTTTTCTGTCTACCTTTGTTTGTTTGTTTTAAATAGAATTTCCTTGTTGATATTTTAAAATCTAGCAAAAATTAAGTTGTTATAAGACAGTGTTCATCGAAGATTGCTGTCATTGAAACAAATAAAGTGTAGTACAGATTATTTTTCTCTTGGACAAAATAGGTAAATGACACTGAAGCCATCTGAGGACATGTTAACAGTCTGTGGCAGCTCATGGAAGAATGGCTACATAGGGAGTCACAGTTAGATGAATTCAGAAAGAACTAGGTAACATCCACGTGTGAGTCTGCTGTGGAAATTAGAGCTGTCCAGAGAATGGTAATTTCACTTAACACCTATCAGTGTTCCATGACTTATTTCTATTCTGCACTGGAAAAAATGAGAAAAATGAAAAAAAGTTTCTTATTCTGAGAGCCTTGTGTCAAAACATCAACTTGTGATTCTAAGAAGTCAGCCATTCAGGAGGAAGAGGGAGGAAGGCTTTTCTCCCTAATCAATAGAGACCAGAAAGATTTAGGTTCTCAAAACCATCTGCAATGAAAACACGCACAAATAAATATATGGTTCAAAAAAAATTGGAAAAAAAAAGAAAACATATTCTGTACAGAATACTTCCATTGATTCGAAATAGTCGACTCTGGCTATTAAGACTAGGGACAGTAAAAATAAGGGAGAAGAACAGAACTATTTCAATAATTTTTAACGTGACAGACAGATATATATAATATATATATATATAAGATGTCTTCAGACAGATATATAAATATATACATATATATAAAAGTTAGATGTTTTAGTCCTACTTCAACAATTAAGAAGGTGACACTCAGAGTTAGTACTCTGATTCCACAGCAGGCAAAATAATTGATCAAGAAGTAGGTGCCAAATGGGATTTGTGTAATGAACATATGATCTGTGTAACCACAACACCTCTATGGAAGATAAATATTTGTCTTCACTAAATCATACAAATACTACCCGGTGCTTTGACCCCTCCATGGTATAATTAGTGTCATTACCACAAAATGAAAATGCATTATCTTTGTTTGTGACTCCAAGGATATGGGTAATTAATACCCCAGAAAAAGAAAGATCAAGAACAGTTGCTATTTTGATATAATTTGTTTTCAGGAGAAAGAAAATACTCATTAGCTTAAGATAAAAGTGAAGTGTGTTTGACCCTCCTTAATTTTACAGTGATCAGCTAACTGGCATCTTTTCAGCTACTTTGGTTCACAGAAAAAGTTAAATAATCTTCTTATCTCTCCAGTTCCTCTCATGCTGCATGATGAACATGGATGTGGGATGTTTTATATCTGACATATTTTTTGTGGTCTGGACATTTATTCCCTTTTTGTCTGTTACAAGATTTATTCCACCTTTTCCCTCAACACAATGAATTTTCATGACCTCTTTGCTGAGTAGCACTTTTATCTGGACATCCTTTATTTAAGAAGCCACCATCCAGGATTTAAAGTCCTGTCCAATTAACCAAGTTAGCCAAAAGAATTTGCAGGTAGCATTGTTAGAGTCTCAAGCTCCTTGTGCCTCTCTGGATCTCTGAATGACCAGCCTCCTCTTTCTTCTGGGATAAAGATTCTCAAAAACAATCATGTTCAAGCATAGTTTCAAAGAACTATGCTAACATGAACTAATTTACCCTGCCTGAGTTAAATAATAGGCAGCTTGTTTTTGCATCTCCACTATACTGGGCATAGAAACCAGTTAAGTAATATTTGCTCCTAATTTTAACCCATTAGGCCATACAACTTCTCAAAATAGCAACCACAGAATGACATTTGCTCTAAGAACCATTGTCAACAAGCAGACTGGTTCCACAGTTAGTGACTGTATTATATACCTGACCTTGCTAGTGCAGTGTGTACTGCTGTTTACTAAAGTTTACAACTGTTAGGCAGGCTACACAACCCTTACGCAGGAGCTACAAAGCAATTCAGCATCAAAACATCCACTACTAGTGCACTGAGAAAGGATATCGTTCCCACAAACATTTCTGAGAGAAAATGGTAATCCTGGAAACAACAGCACAGCACAGGGCAGCAATCACTTGAAGTGGTAAAGCATTCTGTGCTTCCATGCGAGTATTTGGGAGTAGAGGCAGAACTCATCACTGATTTCCAACAGAGAGAACCTATTTATGAACATGTTCATACCTATCCAGTCTGTTCTTCCTATTGTATAATTACTGTTTATCTCACTGAGTTACATCCTTTTTAATAGGCAGTATCATTACAGTGGCTCACTCTCATATACAGTGAAAGACAGCAAGAAACAATCACCTGTTGTTTTTATTAAGATCAGCTCAGCTCTGAGAGAGCAGCAGAGGAGGTATTCTGATGTTCTCTGCCATATCTAGTCAAACTGTCATATGGAACATTTTTCCTGCATTGATATTTTTCTGTTTAACTATTATGGTCTGCTTTTTATATTACTAATGAAAATAACACTAGTAACAGTAATAATACTAACATGCATGTCATCATCTGCAACTTCAGTAACAACATGCCCTTACAGATGAAGAAACCAACACCCTCCACTCTGAAATTCCTAGGAATTTATTTATTTTTATATCCTAGGGGACAGTAAATCTACTAATTAAGTGGGTAAATGGCATTGATTCAAGAACACAACTCTTTTTAAGAAAGAAAAAAACTGTATGAAAATCAACAGTCTACTTAGTCACGGTACATTCTAACCTTATTAAATTGCTATTGTTGTAAGAAGAACATGATAGACTTATGTATAGAATTAATTTGACAGAATGACTGAGAGATGTCCATCTCTAATGTGAGAAATTACTGGATCTTCCTGCCTCCATCTGCATCTTCCCCCACTTCCCTTGTTATCTGTCCCTCTTCCATGTATTGCTGAATGCCTGATGTCTAGATGTCTAGACTATAAGATTATAAGGCAAAAGTTTTCAAACTTCTGTATTTTACGTATCCTAAAAATAATAATAATAATAGTAATAAAAATCCTAATGGAGCTGCAAATATAATACTAGTGAGAACAGATTTGATTTCTTAGCTATATTTCTTGCATTCCATAGAAATAGCCAAAGTATCTCTAGGGGAGCTGTGGACCAGAACCTTAAAAACAGAGGCATAAAAGATGAGTTTTCTGTACCTTGAGGCTACAGCCAAGAAGAAATTTGGTTGTTATCTGATCAGTAGAGATTTTGGATTTGAGAAGGCTGTTCTGGCAGTATTAATGTAAGACTATGGTAGCAAGATATATTTTGTAGAAGAAAATAGATGCGGTCTGACACATAATGGAGAGAGAAAAACACTATTTTTATACTTAGGAGTGTAACAAGGTTTTTTTTTTTTTTATGTTGGCAGGAGCAGGTCTCAATGTCTCAAGGCAGACAATGGGCAATAACATAATATACGAACTTTCTTCTCTTTATTTTGAAGGGTAAAGAGAGCCTAAGACTCAGCTGAAAGAAAAAGTCCACTCTCCATTATGACTCTCCCTTCAGAAAAATATAGGGCAAGTTGAATGTAGGTATGCATAGTGTTTTAACAGGTTGCAAGAACAACACTTGATTAATTTAGTGTGTATTCACTCTTACATTTTTTGTTGTTGTTGTTTTAAATATTTACAGATCTCAGGAGGATATTAGTAGCAGCAGCAGCTTAGAAATAATTCAGTGACTGTCTTGCCCTCAAAATATGGCTCTTTGCCATGGTGAAATAGATTTATGAAAAAGACAATATGTATTGTTCCTATTTTGGCATATGTCTGAATATAAAAAGGCATCACTTGCATTTGTTTTTCAGAAACAGGCCACACTACAAGATTAAATATGACTACAGCTCAATGGAGATTAAAGATGAGATTGAGGTACTCAGTCATTGTTTATATTTGAAATCAAATTTATATAAATAATTCTAGTCTTATTTAATAATGGCTTCAGAGGAGCAAATTAAAGCATTGATAGGTCCTTGGGTAAAATCTTTGTGGGATCTGTCTGTGCATGTCCATGCATATACAACTAGGTGTTTGCATGAAGAAGGAGACATCTGTCTGTCTGTCTATCTACCTATCTATCTATCTATCTATTTGTTTTCATCTAACAGTAAGTGTCTTAAGGTCTTCTACATTTTTCCTAGTTCTGAATTGCTCCTGACTTTTCAGCAGACATTTCTGAGGTTGGAACTTGTCTGAAGATCCCTTGTGAATTTCATAAGAAATTTAAAGTGTCCATGGGAAAGCAGTGCAGACAGTATGAACTTTCTCCTTAAGGTAAAAGGAAGCAGTAGTGCGGACATGCAGTGACTGGCATGTTTTCAGAGGATACTATCTCTAGCTCTTATGGAACCATTGTTGTCACTGCTCAAAACTGCCATATGGCATGCTGGATACTTCTAGAGTAATTTTCTATGTGCCATATCCAGTTCAGATATTGTAACAGCTCAGGTGAGTGAAGGGGAAAGACTTATTTAAGATTTATTCTTAACAAAAATGCTTCTTCATCTGCCAGAAAGATCTTTCCTACTGAACTTACCAGTCAACTCATAAAATCCTAAAGTAGCCCATGATTAACTAGTAGGATGCTCCCATTCATTGGAACAACTATAGTTTTGGATTAATGTAGCTTAACTATTACGCACCTCTCATTGATTGCACAGAAGTAAAATAAGAAAATAAATAAATAAATAAAAAGAAAATCTACAGAGCACACATTCAAGAGTTTCCCAACTAAAATAGTGCTTAATTATATCTAATAAGAACTAGTCCTTTTCTTGCATCTTTCTAAAATACAGAAGGTATTGCCTCCCACAGTGAGTGAAAAACCTGAGCGTTGGGTTACTGAAGAGGAAAGTGGTTTCCATATCAGAGGTGTCATCTCTACTTTCCTTTCTCTCTGTGTGGTAGAGATGAAAGCACACTAACAGAGCTTCATGATCTACTGCCTTCTCCCTCTGTCTTAGCAGGTGATTTTAAAATGCTGAAGTGTCCAGTGATTTACAAGGTCCAGATGTCAGCCCTCAGAAAAGAAAAATATTTTGACCAGCTGCAAGTTCTGCTGGAGGAATGCTTTTCCCAGGTACATAGCCTTGACGGATGAACTGCTGCTGGCAATGGTGAATGGGTACAAAGCCCCTCAGGGAAGCATGCTACTGCTCATACCCTCAGAGCAACTCTATGTCATAGAGGTAAAATAGCTTCTATTTGGAAACTAATGGCTCCAGCTAGGATACACTTAAAATCTGTGCTTGAGGAAACACTATCTATATAATAACCATTTCAGTTATTTACCCTCATGGTAAATCTCACAAAAGCTCAGAAAATGTTGACTTTGCATACACAGATCAGAGACATTTGGGGGGTTTCTAGGACTCAGCAATTGCAATCATGATCAGAAAAACTTTTGTGGCCTTTTCCCTAGGAGTGTGCTTTAATTTCAGGGGTCTACGGGGATCTTAAATAATATTTGCTTCACTGAATTAGATGTGCTAACAGAAACTTCCATGACACCTCCTAAGGAAACAGTGGGAAGGAATTTGAAAATGGACTGTTCATTAAAAGTAGTAAAGATGTCGTCCATACCTACCATGCATGCTTAATTACTCTTGGCTTGAGCACACATGGCCATGACTAAGGTGCACTGGAACACTGGAATGAGCTGTTCCATACATTTATAACAGTTTCCTGGGAATTCCAGAAAGGGCATCAACACATTTTCTTTCTTTTTTAGGTTTTAATTATTTCTAGTATGTTAGATATTTATCTCCCAATGGATTAATTTGTTTGAAGCAGCTACTGAATGTTCCCAAAGTCTTGTTGAGAATTCTCTGATGAATGAGTGTAAAACTTCTAAAGTTTGTACTAAAGGGCAGATCAATGTAAGAGGCTTTTAGCTGTGTGTCTGAAGAAATGTGTTGGGTCAATTTCATTCTATCTTTGAAAACAGAATCAGAAATTAAAAGAAATAAAGCAATTTTATTATCAAAGAATGAAAGCAAATATATGGAGCATGATTTCTCTGCTAATTGCACTGGTTTTGCACTAGGGCAGCTCCATAATAATTTTAAAGAAATTATTTTCAGTTATTGCTAGTATTAGTGGAGGAAGAATCATGGCCTTTTGTCTGAGAAGATTGTAATAAGATGTGCTGAATACTTGCCATGCAAAATATTTTATGTAGGTTCAAACAAATTCTTAAGACACACTTGGTTCCTCGATTTTAGATTCTTAATTGTATCCACTGTTACTTTGATTTGCAAGAACGTTTTTGCAAATCACAAACATCTCATGCAGGTTCATGAAAATAATTCTAATATGCTGGATTGTACAATGAGACTTTACATTTACCCTTTTGAAAATTCTTTCACTTTGCCTTTTCATAGAAGTTCAATTCCTTCAAATACACAGGACAAAAATCACTGTATACAGTAATCATGTTTTTATTGAATATAAATCATAAGAAAGACAAATCATCAATGATTAAATAAAAATGAAAATTGATGTACTGTTGAAAGACTAATGTGTCTGGATAAAGTCTTCAAATATATATGTATATAGTAGGGATAGTTCTGTGTGTTGAGAGACAAACTCTTTCTTGTACTTGCTGTCATATCATTACTTACATGGACAGCTAAACAGGGTCTACAGGTCTACAGTGCAGAAAGTCATTTGCAAGAAAGACAATTCCTGCACAAATTCAAAGCATACCTGGAAATGAAACTGAAGAGAGGGGGTATTCTGTTCAGAGAGGGAAAAAAAACCACAGTTGATCTGAAAATAATAATAATAATAACAAGCAGTTGTTTTTGTTTGTCTGTTTGTTTTATTTTGCAGATACACAGCAATATTTACCATACAGCAATAATATGACAGACCTGTAACAACTTTTGGTGACTTTGTGGTCAGAAGGTCAAATCCTGTCTCAGTTAATGTGAATTGTAAAGGTGTCATTTATTTATACAGGGTCAGCTTCTCATCTGTAGTCATGGAAAAGACACTTCATTCTTTTTTTAGTTTTGCAGCAAAAGATTACTTTTGGCTCTGTTTCCAAACACAGGAGATAAACAGTTTTCTTTCAAACCACGAAAAGTAGCGTTATTTTTTCATTTGTTTTGCATAGACATATTTTGGAACATAGAAAAAACAACTTTTCTATTTCTGATCCCACAGTGCATCATTCATACCAGGAAGATTTAACATTTATATCTTTTTAGCAGCATCACCGTGTTTACTCTCCTTTACTCAGAATATTGTTACAAACTTTTAATGGAATTTGACTCACATTTTCAGAGCAATAAAGTCACCAAGAAAAGCTGTTCACATTACTGTGAAATATATATATATATATAAACATGCCACATTTTTAGAATTCTTTTACTTTGTGGGGGAAAAAAAGAAAAAAAAACCAAAAAAAACACCCTCTCTACTTGAGATTTCTAATTAATCTTGTAAATCCAGGTATACTATGATAAAAGCTGGTCAAAAATATTCATATTATAGACATTACTCCCGGGTTTGTCTGGGAAAGAAACTGCAAGTGCTTACTAATCACAGCTCTCATCAAGTAGTTTCTAGCAGTAAATTTCAGTATATGGCAGCTCCACACATAGCTGGCTTTATTTACATATCGATTGTTCATAGTGTGTGTGAATATTTTTTTAAAGTCGTGGTAAAGTTTCTTCTCCTTGATTAAATTAATGAACATTTTAGGGTTGGCAAATAATACACAAGAAATAGGAAATAGGAGAGTGAACACTTTTATTTGTATAGAAAGATCCTTTTTTTTTGTGTGTGTTTGAATCAATATTTAAGCAATGCACAGCTAGAACTCAAGCATCCATGCGAAATGCATGAAAGACAAGAGAAGCAAATGTTACGGAATTCAGAAGCTTCTAATAAATAGATTGAATTATTTGGATGCTGTTTATACAGCCTGCAAACAGATCTAACACAAAGCTGCCTAGACCAAGAAAACAGAGTTAAGAGCACTAGAAAGATCTCTTCTTATACTTGCAGTAACATATCTGGTATCACAATATCCACACCTTTTCCCAAATATCAGAACTTTCCCTGGGGAAGTGGATTGCTGTCATTGTTGGTGTAGAATTGAAACACTTGGTTACTTTAAGGAAATAAGTTCTTGAGAACGACTTTTGAGAGGCTGGGAGAATGCTGTAGAAAAGCATAAAGTTAAATAATGCTCATAATGTTGAAAAGGATGGGAGAGTCTCTATGGATGTTGGGTTATTTTAATATTCCAATATCTCAAGTAGGATTCTGTGTCAAAATGCCAGATCTGCACATCCTTTGGTCTGAGATAAATATGGTTATAGAGCCAAACGCTGTTGCCAGGTCTCAGTGCCAGTGATCTAGGGTAGTGACTCATTATTAGTATGCCCAGGATAAATGAAGACTTTCTAGAGGTGTGAGAATATTGATTGAAAGTCCAGTACTGCCAATGGAATGACTCACTACCAAGAGTTCTAAATGAGGCTGTTCAAACTGGATTCCTGGGGATATTACTAATACCCCATTATATGTCTTGGGCCCCTGCAGAAACGTAGCCTTCTGTCTACTTGATGAAGCACAGAGGTTTCTGATAGAAATATCTAATCTGATATTTGTATGTAGCTTAAATTCCAGTAGCTAATTACAATGAAATATGCTGGAAACTGAGCTATGTTCTTGGAGATATCTCAAACACATCAGTGATGCTGTAATGCCATTTGCTCATGCTTTGCATTTCCTTATTTAAAAGGACACACTAAAACCTACCTCCTTAATAAATGAGGTTGAAGCAGCAACCCATGGCATTAGGAAGGCAGGAGGTATTTGCAGAAAGTGCATCAACTTTGTTGTTTCTGTTTGGTATGCAAAAAACTTATCCATAACACCAACATCTTCCAGCAGGCAAATAACTCAACAAAAACTATTTAAGAGAAAATTGTTAACAATTAATTGCATGCCTCAGAGCTCAGGTTCCAGATGTGGGCATAATGGCATTGAAAGCTGAATTTACAGAAGCAAATAATTAAATCTGAAAGCTATTATTTTTAACATGTACAAATAAAGATGCCAACATCAGAAAGACATGGAAAAAAAAAAGTTGTCTCTGCTTTTCAGTCTACACTTCTCTACCATAAGGGCTGCAAATAAATAAACACAGAATATTTCAAAAGGATTCATCCATTGATGGGGTGATGCTAGGTCATTTGATGAAGATTGTAGATCAAAGGAATGACATATAAATATGTACCATAATTCTAAAATATGTAAAATATATAGAAATATAAGAAAGCAAGATGAAAGAAAGAATGGAGATGGACACAAGTTCATCATTAAAGAGTCATATTAGGGTTCAGGTCCTGACACTTTAATAAAAATATGCATATTGTTTTCTAAAGCTAGAAAGGCTACTGATTTTAAAGGCTACTGATGAATACCGACACAGCAATAACTATTTTTAATAAAATAACTTGGAAGCACAGTACTGAATTGTGAAGGCTCTATTAGCATTGATAATAAACAAGTCATTGACTTGTATGACTTCATAACAATTTATTACCATTTAATAAACTATTTAGAAATAGTTTATTAACAAAACCATAACAGAATTGGACCTTAATGGAAAAATGTAACCAGTGAAATATTCAGACTACAAATTAAATGAGAGCACAAAATAAAACAAATCCTCAGACAGTGAGAATTAGTCAGAATCCATTTAAGTCAGGAGAGGTGGACCAGTTAATGTCAGATGATTATGTACTTCTACAAATTTAAGTCTTCTGTCCTCTCATTAACCATATAAAAGCTAGAGATCTTAATGCACTGAACTGTACAAAACCTTTGCATAGTGAAAAACGCTTTTTTTTTTTTTTTTCTGGTATCACAGAAGGAATTTGGAGGTGTGAAGAGGTTAAGTGATTTGTATAGGTCATAAAACAAATAAGTGGCCGAGCCAGAAATAGATCTGGTATGTCATGACTCCTGTACAGTAACCACAGAACCATCTGGCTTGCCAGAATAAATTCACATTTAATTACATGATGTTCTAAGGGCAAACAAAAATGTCAGCATAGGTTAAATATCATCTAATAATTTGTCCTCATAGCAGTTCATCCATAACGAGCAATTTTGTAGCCTTATCTCTTATTTGTTGCATCATTATTTCTGTTACATGATTCTTGAAACAAAACAAAACATCATCTTTGTATCTGAATGCAAATTCAGAAGGTGTAGTGCTGATTTGGCTGTGCTTTGTCTGGATGTACAAAAAAGAGCCTTTTCTTGATCTGTTCCACTGCTGCCCAAGCAACCCTGAATGTGAATATCAGATCACTTGCCCTTAAGGCTCTTTCATTTGTTAAATGTATTACCCTGGGAAAGAAAACCCACCTGATTTTTATTGAAAGCAGTTCTCCTGACTTGAAATTCTGTTGGGCCCCTCTCCAGCACAGACACGAGTGACGGGACCTGCTGTCTGTAGGAAACAGAACCACTCAGCCACATCAGAACCCAGTACTGACCAACTCATAGGGATGTCTCCCACTTATCTTGGCTGAGTTTGGAATTGAGCTACAAATCCTAAACTCCTTAATAGCAGACTCTCTTTCCCCACTGTTTCCCTGCTCCTGTCTCCTCTCACGTCGCTCTCCAGCACCACTTAGTACAACTAGCAGTGATCTTTTCTCCAGCCCTTATCTGAGGAGTCAGCTTTCATAGCTGGGTAACTCTTACCCTCTCTACATTAAAACAATAAATCTCAGAGCATGTTTTGCTGAGATATTCTCTTTGGCTGTAATTTGGCCTTTTACTCCTTTTCACTTTGGCCTTTACTCCCACTCTGTATAAATGTTACCTTGATGTTAGATTTTTTTTTTTAAATATATATATATATATTTTAAAATTCCCTGAGCACCTTAGAACATCTCATTGCAGAATATGAAAGTGGCCATAACATATTCTGTAATATTAACAGTGCAGGAAAGGCAGTACATAAAATTAAGGGAGCAGAGCTTCAGACATTGTAACTAAGTTACAGTAACCCAAAGTTACAATGACTTGCCCCAAATGAGGACCTGATTTACAATAAACAGTAACAGCTGGCCTCTGGGCTAAGGTGACCTTATTTCCTTTTTATTGTGAAGCTTAGACAAAAGCTGTATGTGATTTCTCAAGGAAGGGAGAGAACTGCAGACTTTTGTTGAGACAAGCTATCCTTACATATGCCAATCACATCCTGCCCAAGTGATAATTACCATAGAGTATGAGAATGTACCTGTAATCACAAAGTGAATTAAACGTATAAATAAGTTTCATGCAGGTAATTGCAGGCAAAATGAGAAAAAAACAGAGACAGCACAAGAGAGAAACAGAAAGGCAAAATGAAAATTAGAAAATTAGAATTTGATGAAAGGTTTTGAAAATTTTCTACCTTAATTGATGACTTATGTTCATATTTATATAATTTGTGAAAAAATGAATTGGAATGGAAATGAAAAGAATAATTTTTAAGATATATTTTTAAATTAATCTTCCTGCCTGCCTTTGCTGTAGCTTTATAATTATCCATCTGGGTTTTTGCAGTTAACCAGAAGGACAAGATTCATCCTCAATTTTCATTCTCACCTGGCATCTTCTGTTCTATAAGACCTTTTGACAGTTTATTAAAGGCCTGGCACCATTTTCTGCTGTAGATAACTGTGCTGTGGCCAGCATTCTGGGCATAAAATCTTCCAGGTGACTGTTATGCTTTGGAGATACCGGAACCTCCACCACATCTTCTAAATATGACCTTCAGGAAGAGGGAAAGGACTTTTCCTTCTCATCTGTTCCTTGGTGCTTATTTGCAGAGTCCAACCTACTAGGTCATTCAAATGAAGCCTGTGGTACTGCTATATCTGCAAGTTAACAAATCTCACTGTCAGAGCCTCCTGCTACTTTCTTCTTTCTTTGTGCCCTGCAGTGTGACTATGCACTTCGATTCCTCCAGGCCATAAACCCCTTAGAATTACTTTACATTCTTTTTCCCATTTTCTTTGTGTGACCTCCATTTCAAGGCTTCTTCTCTTCTTTGAGGCAACCAGGACAGGCTTGCTTTCAGACTCTACCAAACACACATATTTAGTAGCATGAAGTCATCACTGTTCAACTAGTAAGAGGTACATGCTGTAAAGTCTGATAAAATACATTTCTAGGACACTTAGTGGGCTTTAGCAGCCCAAAGAGAGCAATAATGGGGGTATGAAACAACCAGATTGTCTTAACTAGAAATGGGGTTGCTAAAATTTGCATTCTTCACAAATGAGTTGAAATCAGAAAGTGTATGAATGTGTGGGTGTATGTATATTTTTCTATATTTTGAGAAGCAATTTCCCCAAGGGGGTTACTAAAGGGAAGAAAATAAAACAAAACAAAGAAAAAAAATAAAGGAAAAAAGAAAATAGATAGCTCTAGCACACGCTTAGCTTAACAGTCTATCAATAATGCAAGACAACTTTATTTTTTTTGGAGCTCCCTTCTTATGAACTGTATCCCAAAATGCTTTACAAGTTTAAATAATACAAGACCGTGGATATTACATTGTATAAATTACATACAAACATGGCACAAAGAGGATGCCTGTAGAATACATTAAAGACAGATAAAGGCCAATAACAGAGAGAAGAGAGTGAAAGAAATTAAGAGGTGCAGGCAGGGGAATGGAGAGATGTTTGCAGATGAGATCCAACAAGAGACGGAGAGTTGATGAGGCAGAGATACTGGGAGGTTGTTCCAGATGGTAAGAGATTGTAATCAGCGACAGAGTGGAAGCTTGTGTTAAGCAAGCAGAGAGAAGAGGCAAAGGAGAGGAACACAAGGTCTGTAATGCATTAATAAGGCAAGCACTTCACAGCCTGTGCCTGAGATGGATGGGAGGCTCAGGGATTCCTCTGGAAATGGAAGAGATATGAACCAGTGGGTCTGGTACAAGTACAAGAGAACGGACAGCATTTCCTTGGCAGCATTGCTGCCAAAAAATGCAAAAACCTGAGAGAGGATCTATATTTAAATCAAAGAAATGTGGAATTTGATGGGAAAGAAAAAGCAATACTCTATCTTCAGACATAATTTATTTACTAAGTCCAGGTGCAGATCCAAAAGAGGTAGATACAAACAACAACTAATTCCCCTCAAATTTTAAAGGCTGTTCATCTGGTGTGGTTCCTCAAATTCCCTTGTTATTTCTGTTGTGCCTCTGAGCTACTCTTGTTAGTGGTTTCCCTATGATAGTCTGTTGCCTACTGGATAGTAAATATATTCTGGACATTTTGTATTATATAAACAACTTGATAATTATCATCAGCATTTTAAAGGGCAACACATGTTGAACATACGAATCTAGTTGTGCACAAGGGACTTGCATTCACAAATATGACTGGTATCTTCAGGTTTATTATTTTCATTGACTGTTTCTGCAGGTGTAAAGCTAAAGGATGTTAAAAATTGGGTAGGTTTGTTTTCTAACCTGTGAACCCTGACCTCACAATGACTCCCCAACCCTTCCCCCCCCCCCCCTTTTTTTTTTTTGTCTTATAACACTAACTGTTGTATATTTGATTTGATCTTGTCTCTGTCCTGATGGGATTATATCTGAACACTAAAGAATATTTCAGCCCTGTTATCAAAGGGTAATGGTATGGTGTATCACAAAGTCTGAGGCTGAGATCTTAAGAAATTTTGTTTTTCCAGAATTAGTGAGGTGCAAACATTCCTGTGCCACTTCCTTCAATTCAGCCTTATGCCCAAACCCAACATGAGGTCATTTCTGTTCAAGAGAACAACTTAAGAAGAGTTATTGCTGGGCCAGATACTTTTCAAGTTATTTTCCTAAAAAATGTAGTCATACTCTGGCAAAAGTAATTTCCAAAGAAACAGCCAAAGTGTGGTAATCTCTTGAAAGTCTGTCTCCCTATCTTCTTCCCTCCACTCTTCATACAGCAGTTGTCCATTTTATGGACAATTAGTTTTGTTTCCAAACCATATGTAATAATTACTTGCAAAGTGTTAATGACTGACTCATAATGAAGAGAGTAGTAATACTAGCATTGATTTTTATCTAACAAAGAGAAAAGAGAATAAACGTGCAATAGTCTATGCCATTTTTCCCATATGTTTTAAAACCAAACTGGTAAAAATAGAGAAGGTATCTGATGCAGGTTTCATGCATGTGCAGGGAAATATTTCAGGTAATACAGAGATGTAAATATCTACCAGGGACATGTCAGGGTATGTCCACCTTGCAAAGCTATATTTGTGTTTGAATTTCTTTTTCTTTTAAATTACTTGAATGTGAATCTAAAATAACAAATAGCTTGAATTCCTATACAACACGAAAATAACAATTAGCTTGAATTCCCATATCTACAAGCAGCACTCTGGCAAGAGCCATGAGCAATATTTCTTAAATAGTGTTTAACTTGGATTCTGTCAGGCAATGGGAAAAACAAATGGAAGAAATTAAAATGAACCTTAGATGTTTGGCCACTAGCTCTGGGGTTTCAGAATCCCTGATCAGGATGTGGAGGTCTTCTAATAATCAGTTCTAAAAAGTGGAAGCAACGTCTGAAGTTACATAAATGAAATAAATCATTTTCAGAAAAGAATGCTAGTATGGTTCTTATGTTTAATTGATCTGGCACACACAAACTATCTAAACCAAGTGCCTGGTATAGCTCTAAAAAGTCTTCAAGTGTTGTTGTGTATGGAGAACATATTAATCTGAGCCTTTGGACAGATGGTTTCCACTTAGTGGAATTGAAGATAATGATGTGCAAACCAAGGCCATAGCCTGCTACTCAGAGGATATACAGGATTACTTTGTCCTGATTTTTCTAGCATGATCACAGTAAGTTTAGGAAGAATAGAAATTCTCCTTACTTGTGAATTTTACCTTACACAGACAACCCAATAAATGTCAATGCATGGCTTGAAGTGCACTTAGACTCTTAAAGTAGGATATAAACAAGACTTAACTGATACCTATACTATTTCATGAGGGACTACTAATTTTGTAGAGGTATAAATTAAATATTCTGAGATCATTCTTTTCAGAACTATTTCCACACAAGAGCATTACATTGAGGAAAATGCAAGGAAACTACAGCTAAGCAGAACAGGTTGGTACACTGGAGAAGAATTCAGAGGATCTACACAATATTGAGCAAATCACAGTATTGCACTCTGTGTTCCTTCCCATCTGAATGTCTATATTCCACAGGGGTAACTAAACTGATCTGATATCTAAAGCACTTTGGAAAGCACTATCCAAAAACTCTATAACAAAAAGTGAATGTGATCACAAATGGTGATAGATGCATCTTGGGAAAAAAAAAAAGTTTCAGACTTTAAATATAAAAACATAAATTACTAGGCAAGTATTTGCAGAATTTTCCAACAAGGTCTTCAAGTGCATTTATGCAAGGAATTGGTTTATTTTCAATGAGGTTGTCAGAAATAAGTGTCACAAATACTCAGGGATACATTGTATGATATCTCTGGGACAAAGTAACCATTTGCTGCTGCCGAAATGAGAAGGTTATACTCCATGCCCTGCATTTAATTGCTTCTCTCCCCTGTCACACATTTTATTGTGGCAACTCACACTTGTGAGCTGCCTCATAAAATAAAATAAAATAAAATAAAATAAAATAAAATAAAATAAAATATCTTGCAAACTAACACGCAAGAAAAACTCTTGAGCCTGGAGTGTTTTCTGCAGGATTAGTGTGTTTATTGAGATAAGATAAGGTCCAGCAAAGATCTAAAAATAGAACCATAAGTATGTTTTCAATAGTATAGGGAGGGGAGAGGCTAAATAATTGTTTATCCTTTTTATGGAGGTAGAGTTTCAGCTTTTTTATTCAGTTCAGCTTTTATCACATGACTTCATTCTTATTCACATCACACTGAAAAATACTAGCCTTGTACATGGTGAAGCTGTAATTTTGAAACTTGTTCACATACACAAGAAGGGTCCTATCACTGGTCACCAGAGAGCAGAGATCAGTGCCTGCCCCTCTGCTCCACTCTTGAAGAAGCCGTAGGCTGCCATGAGGCCTCCCCTCAGTCTCCTCTTCTCTAGGCTGAACAAACCAAATTACTTCAGCTGATCCTCATACATCTTCTCCTCTGTACCCTTCACCATCTGTGTTCTCCTTTGGACACTCTCTAATACTTTTACATCCTTCTGTTGTGGTACCCCAAACTGCACACACTGCTTGAGGTAAGGCTACACTGGTGGAAAAGCTGTGTCGGTGAGGTCTGGATGGATATTAGGAAGTTTTTTCACCGAGAGGGTGGTCGGGCACTGGGATAGGCTCCCTAGGGAAGCGGTCACAGCACCAACCCTGCCAGAATTCAAAAAGCATTTGGACAATGGTCTCCGACTTATGGCTTAATTTTTAGGTAGTCCTGTGTGGAGCCAGGAGCTGGACTTGATGATCCTTGTGTGTCCTTTCCAGCTCAGGATATTCTATGATTCTGTTAGTGCTGCTAGGAGACCAACAATCTTGTTGGATTCAATCTACAGTGAAGTGAACATCTATCAGCTCTGTGACTATTTTTTTCCTGATAAATCTATCCTGTTTGAGTCATCTGAAGTAGACCATACAGACCTGAAAATAAACAGCAGGGAGAAAAGCTAACTTGCAGAAAGATGGTAGAAGTACATCAGTGTCTTCTATAGTCTCCACAGGAATAGGCTGACTCAGAAGTGACACTTTTTTGACTCAAGAATAGAATATTTACATTATGTGTGTCAAGGATATTATAAACATCAAATTAAAGGCAGACCAAGTCAGTCCATGTTAACACTGCTACCTGAACAGGATCCAGCTATGAGGAACCTAGCTGACTGAATCATCTTTAGCAACAGGAGCTCACAATGCTTCAGGGCAATGTTAAGCCTGCAAAAAGAGTGGCTTGAGGTGGCAGAAAGAATTCCAACTCCAATCCTGAATTCGTGTCCATTAAAAGCAAATATTCAACCTTAAAACACAAATGAAGATCAAAAAGGAGACCAAACAAAAGCAGGAGCATCAACAGCTTCCCATAACCCTTTATAGCTCCCTGGAGTGATTACATCCTATTTACTTCCACTTCTTGCAGCTCTGTTATTATATTCTGCCACAGGGAGGAAAAACAACAACAACAACAACAACAACAACAAAAACTCTTTAATTATCCTTCCATGCTTTTTGCCAGCCAGGCCCCATGTCCTGGATTGAAATCAATGTTAATGGCTTTTGAGACTCCAGTATAGATATGTTTTTTAATTGATGTCTCCTCTTCCTCCTGCTGACCCAATTCTCATTTTCATTATATTCAAAAACACATTGATGATCCACTCAGATCTGATCAATTATTTTAGCTCCTTTCTGCAATAACTAAATTTAATAGTGCTTTGCTGGCGCAATTTAATTACTGGCACAAACATCTGAAATTTGTGAACAACAGCTGAGCTGCAGTGACAGAAAGCAGGTGGTCTGGTGGCTGTTAGGATCCAAGTGGCAAGCAAACCAAAACAATGCAGGTTATCGGGTAGACTCATTACTACAACTCTGCTGTTTGAACCTTTTCCTTATACATCAGCTGTAATCTTTATTCCGTCTGACAGGGCAATGGTCATTACAGCCCTCCTCTGTGTGACTATTTATAGTTACGGAGAAGGCACATATTAAGAAATTACCATGCTAGGAAAGAGGGAATGGAGCAAAACTAGAAGAGGTGTCTAGAATGACAGTAAAATGATTTGGGAAGCTGGAGGTAAAACATATAGAGAACAGACGTACAAATATTTCCCTGTAAGCAGATGGTGAAGAAAACACTCCAAGGGTCATTGCAGCTAAATAAGTTTCAATTTCTACTTCATTATGCTTTGTGACTCTATTTTCTGATGGCCGTTGAGGGTGGAGCCTATGCTGCCATGTTTCCATTCATTAAAGTGCCCTTTTTATAATGTTGCCTTCTACAGAAACTGATGTTGGTAAGAACTGGATTGTTCTGTTGCCTCTGTTTCTTCATCAAGTTTGGTTGAAATTAATCAGTAGTTTCAATAGTAAATAGATGTGGGGGGGGGGGGGGGAAGGATCTGGAGATTGCTGGAAACCTACACAAAGCATGACTGAAAGCATGAGTCTTGTTTGCATAGGTTTCAAATCTTCAAAAGGTTTCAGGCAATGATGAAAGGGGTTTGAACAGATAGCTAATGAATAATATAGGAATATGTTTTTGGGGTGCTTTGCCTTTTCATGCAAAGCAAGAGATTGGGTGATAAAGTCAAAAGGACTGTCAATTCAAAATGGGGAAATGCAATGGATATTTTTATGTATATAGAGATATATAGCATATACAAATATCCATATATCCATATATATGGATAAATACATAATATATCTATCTAATGGATAAATACTATCAAACAGCAGTTATTTAACCTTTGATCCTCACTGTATTTGGAGAGAGGTAGGGAATAGCTTTTTCTCAAAAGAAAATAGTAGGCAGTTACAGTTGGTAGAGTGAAGGAAACAAAGTTCTTCAAAACCATATCATAATATTTCCTGCAGTTTTGCTTCTTACATGGTCCTGGACACTACCAGACATGGATTTACCAGGGTGTTTTCCCCTGTGTTAGCACTGCCTCTGGTCCTGTTTCATGCAAAGCAGTATCCTGTTTCAATAGCGCCTCTTCTACGAGCGCTGTGGCTCTATGCAGCTGTGCTCACCTGCCATTGGGCCCACCTACCATTGTGTTTTTTTATTTTGTTTTGTTTTGTTTTGTATGACAGACAGGAAGGCAAGGTCACTGAGATGATCTGATTCCCCTGATTTCTCCAGACCCAAGATGTTCTGAGTGTTGCTAGCCCTCCAGCCCTCCAGCTGCTTTTCCCTGGATAACAATGCAATGAATCACACTCCCCAAGAATAGAAATATCCAAATGAAAATCCTGTAGGAGTCTTATGAAAGATCTTATTTGTCATCAATACCAGGCAGAGAAGCAGGAGCACTCAGTCCCTCCAGGTCTTTCCAACAAAGTTTGCTGACTACTGCAATAGGAATGCAGCCCACTAGAAGAGAAAACAAGTTCATTAAAAGACTTCCTTTTATTCCACATTATGCTTTAAAGAAATCATAATTGTTACTGTTACTAATGGATTCAGAAAATTTAACTAAGGCTCAGGATGAGTTTTTACCAGGTATTGTCTAAATACAGGATAAAAAAACACCTGTTACCTAGTCCAAGCAGTTTTGTAGTCTGCTACAGGAGATAACAGGTGAATTCAGAAAGACAAGGAAGCAAAAGGAAGCCCTGAGACAGCGCTGTGACAGCGTCATAAACAATAGCCTCAATATAAAAGTCAGCCTGTTTTATTTTTGTTTTGGTTTGATTTTTCTGTTGTTCACTTGGGATCTAATAGAGGATTTCTGGATAGCCATTTCAAAGTTTAGGAGATTATATGGGTGGAGACATTCATTTGTCTGAAGCATTAATAAAGAATTTTCTAGCTAAGTTTCTGCTCCCTTTATTGTTCATTATTTAAGATTCCTGTCCTCAATCTGGATTATTCTAGACTCAAGAAAAAGTCCACACATCAAAAATTCATCAAAACTGGTTCACTCCTTGCAGCTGACGAGGGCAAAAATCTGATAAATCTTTTTTATTATTATTATTTTATTTATTTATTTATTTTTCCATCTGGAATTTAAAAACCACTAACACTCGTGGCTGATGCAGAACCCAAGTCAAGGGTACAACACGGGAATACAATGATGACTACTAAATGGAATAGAATAGTCATCAGAAAAAAATAAAATACTCAATATTCTTAAAATGAAATTCAGATACCTGAATGGAAGTCTTGCCATAACCTTTGTGCATTTGAAAAAACTGATGGGGTGTTGCCAGTTGTTTGTATACTGTTCAGCATTGCCTTTGGAGAGGAAATGTCCTTGCTTGAGGAGATCTTATATATCGAATTCATGTTTCAAGCCACTGAAGATGAAGAGATAATCAAGGATGCTAATGGTCACAGTGAGGTGTGATAAATCTGGACAAAAGTGGTGGTTGTGGGCAATAAATCCAGCAACTTGCTGGGTCTGGCTTAGAGCCACTTGAGACAGGCTGATTGCCAGCAGTTTTGAAGGTACGTGTAAAATGAAGCATCCTCCAAGTTAATAACACTCATATAATGAATATAATCTTTTATTAGTGCACGATATCTATGACCAATGCAAAATTAGTCTGCCTGAGTGCATGAACACGTGTTCAGATGGAGATCTGGAGAGAGCCAAACAGGGTAATAAATGCACCTGCAGGCTTTTATTTTCCCTCTCTTGGCTTCTTCATTCCTTGTTCAGCAGCTGTATTCTCAGAAGGCTGTTTAGTCCTGAATCTGTGGTGTCTCATCATGAGATTATATAGTTCTACACTGTCGGCAGTGGGTGGAATTTGGCCATATTAGGATCAAGTACTGGGGCAAATTAAGGAGGTCGTATACTAAGGGTAGTTTGGAAACCAGTGGCACACATATAAGCACATTCCTCTAGGCTGAAGGCAACTGTGCTTGTAACCATCAGTGTTGGCTTTCAACTCTGAGCTGAAGTTGGGAAATCACTGAATTTGTCATCTTCATTTTCCAGGATAGATAACTCCTTCTCTATTACTAGAGAACACTTGGGCACTATACAACCTGTGCAAGAGCAGCGGAAAGTTCTGCCAACACATGTGCGCACCACAAGACTAGGATCTCCTGAGGATCCTTCAATAAATCCTCAGGGTAGTTTGGTGCTTAGCATGCCATGACAAGCTAAAGAGTCATGGAAGTTGATTGCAGGGGAGACATTGTCCTTGTTTCCTGAAGAACTTGCTGATGTTGGTCAGGGAAGGAGGAGAAGATGGATTCTTTTTGTAAAATCAAATCCAAAGCTTTGTTCTAAAAAACCCTTTGTAGGATAGCAGGGTTCGAATGCTGAATAGAAATTTCTGTTGTGGTGCAACTAGAAGTCTCATGGAGCCATAGGCTCATTCCATCTCTACTGATAGTGTATTGCTGTGCCGTGATGAGAAGATACCCATTCACATGGGTGTGTGAGATGCCTCACTTTCCTACTCTCCAAAGACAGCCTTCTGTCTGACATGGGGCTCATAGTACCTCAGGAGTGCAATTCTCAGTGATCTTTTTAAGTGCTCTGTGGCCAGGGCGGCAATGGTTTCCTGCCCCCCAAATTGGAGTGGTCATCATGTTTTCAGCCTTCTTCAGTTTTTGATGCTGTTTTTAATTTTTAACCTACACTAGTGTTAATGTGGTGACAACTGAGCAACAGTTTCCTAATTCACGTGACTCTTTTGGAAAGATTTGATGTTTTTATCTCATCCATATAGTGCTGTGGATTAGTCCTCTTCTGAGATTCAAAGTCCACCATGTTACCAACTGCTGAAGAGTGGATTAAGTGTCTTGTTACTATAAATGACAAAACTGCACATCCTACATGTGTTGAGGAATTTATGTAGGAAGACATTATACAAGACGATGCAGAAACAAGAATAAACCAAAATCAAAACCAACCAACCAACCAGACAAACAAACAAAAAACAAAGTCACCTCAAAGGCAAAAAGGATTCTTGAAGTCTTACTAATGCACTTCACATGAAGAAAGCTTCTCAGTGACAAAGGTTTTTGGGCCATTGGAAATCATTACCACAGTGATATATCTGTCAATTCATAGAGCAATTTATAGGTAAATAATTATTATTTACATATCTGTCACATCTTTATTCTCCTTCACTGAGATTAACAGTAGTGTAAATCAACCGATTAATGAGATTACAATAATATAAATTAAAAAGAATGGGATCTGGGATTTCGAGGGTAGGAATGCTGGACACCTAACCTAATATTAAAGGACTATGATCTTCTAATTAAATATTTGTTTCTAAGAGTAGAGTAAAACACTGCATATGTTTAGAAAGGATCTTGGCATTCTGGCAGCATAGCTGAAAGGTGAATGTCTGTAATGGACAGATAAAAATGGTCAAATGACTTCAACTTTTCAACTGGGTTTTTGAATCAGAGAAAGTGATTAATTGATCCACAGGCTACTGAGGATACTACAGGTGAAATCAATGGAGATAAGTAAAAGGTTTTAATGGTGGCATTTTTAATGATTCCCACCTGCAACAGCTACAAGAGAAAGTGGGAAAAGATACACATTAGCAGACCAATGAACATGTTTTGGGGATTTAATCACTTCAGTATCCATGCCACATCCAGACTCCTGTGTTCACAACCTCCACTAAGTGTCTTTCTGCCCTTTTTTTGTTTGTTTGTTTATCTGTTTTCTTAGTACTTTCCTATAGCTGGAAACCTTTCCATCCCTTCCCTTTTGCCTTGGAGAAGCACGCTGGCAGCAAAGGGAAACCCCAGTAGCTCAGATTGGAAGAAGAGCTGGCTGATAAAGTTAGCTGTACTTCTTCAGTCTTGTCCCACACTGAGCTGTTAGTGGGACAGGTGGAATAGCAGCAGGGTCAAACACCCTTTGAGGTGACAGGATCAAGCAACCCCTCTAAGAACCATTGTTTAGCAGGTAGACATATGTTGCTGTAATATTTATATGAGGGTGAGGGTCAAGCTTTTCTTAAAATAAAATTATACTTGTGTCTGTGAAATAATGACACGCGTCTAGGACCTGAGGCACTAAGTATGACTCTGTATCATCTAAATCTTAGTTTGTTTCTAAGGAAAACTAAGGACAGCTTGCTGCAAGCAGGAAATTTCCAACATTGTATTGTCAACATACTTGGGGATAACTGGTTTGTTTGTTTTCTTCCACACCCACATTCTTCCAATAGAATCAGTATTTAGGAAGCTGCACTAAACATCAGATGGAGCAAGCCCCCTGAGAAAGAGTTTTAACAATTCATAACACAGGATTGTTAAATGAAACCTTTGTTTGATTTTTATTTCTATATTTTTTCCTTTCTTTTTTTTCTTCTTTTTTATTTTATTTTTTTTTTAATTTTTTACTGGACAGGTTTCATGTTTTTAATATCCCCAGTCGGAATTAGGAAGGCTGCTTCAAGAACCTCATTAGCATTCACTTTGGCAGCATACAATAGGATCTTACAGCTGCCCTCTCTCTGCAGTATTTACTAAGGCAGATGCAAGAGTTGTTATCAGAATGCTAATAAAGCAGAGAACTGCCATATCCAGCAGTCTGAGAAGGAACTTTCAAAGCCTATGATGTCTCTTTCAAGTCTCAGTGTTTCCCAGTTATTATCATTGGACCCTACTCTGATTGTACATGTGCATTTTGCTTTGTTTGATGTGACATTTATATGCGTGCATTCATTTCCAACAGTTGCTCTCTGTCTAGCACTACTTAAGCCTTCTAGTTTTCAATTTAGTTAGACAGATTATCTGTTGCTTAGAAGATGGAGACATCTATCTCTATGTGTAAATTATTTTATCATGTGGAAAGCCTAAGAAATACACTAAGCAGTGTCTTTTTTTTTTTTTCAGAAATGACTGAAGTCATCAGGGATATGATAAAGCTGGAAAAAGGGGAAAAAATGGATAGATAGGCAAACATTAGGCACATCCAGATGTAAATTCTCTTTCCTGGTATGATCATTCTTTTTTTAGGGGACAGTCTTCCAAGATTACAGTTGGTACAGATCAGAAAATATAATGACATTTCACCTGTTTTATGCCACACATAAACCACAGATTTCAAACAGTGTGTCAGTATTTTTTTTATGTTTTATTTTTAACGTGGTACAAGAGATTCTAGCCTACCATCACAAATGACATTCACTTCACAAATAATACTTAAGAACAAAATCAAATTATGTAATTTTTAAGTTCACCTGTCAGAGAGTAATCTACTTTGGAAAGCACTTTGTAGAAGTTAGATACTATTTAGAAAAGGACTACCTATCTCAAAAAAATCTTCATAAGAAATAGAGTCATTTTTTTCAAGTCTACTTTTCTGAATATATGCAGTTGGGCCATGACTTCTCCAAACAATTCGGGAAAGCCACCGGATCAATATGGTTATTGCTGACCTTGTAAACAAAGTGACACTGGGAAGACAAAGATGTGAATTCCATTGTAATGTCCAAACCACGAGGGACAAATATTTTACTGAAGTAGTTAGTAACAAGCCTCACACACACACATCCATGTATGTATAAACAAAACAAGGAGAAAATTGCTTACTGCCTAGAGAAACAGCATATATTAATTTCATATCAGATTAGGAGTGGACTCTAATAACAAAATGTGTGTTGGAGACCAAACTCTTCCAAATACTTTGTTCCAATATGAGTATATCAGATCTAACCTCTAAAAAGAATTGGAAAGATCTGCCACTTTAATAGTTTGACTACACTTGTACAGATGATCATACCAATTATATCTTACTGAATTGAACTGAATTGAGGAATGAATCATTGGTTGCAAGCCAGATCCTAGTGTGCAGGTGTCCACTTCAAATAAAATATGTCTATAAAATTTTGGCATCATACCATGTTTTCCTTGTGTGAGTATAACCTGTCAACAGAAGCCAGCTTATGACTTAAGGAAAAAAAAAAAATATATATATATATATATATATGGGGAGATAAGAGCAAAACACAAAGTTAACCTGCTCCAAGCCCTCAAGGTGTTATTTGTTTCAACTTGTTTTAACTGAAATCCCACTGATATCAGTGGGGGCTTTCTGTTGCCTTTGGTGTGGATTGTTGTGTCCATTCTTAGACACAGACCTTCTAAACAGAGCCATGCTAGAATCTAACAATGTGCGTCTTCCAGAAAACTAATCATTTGAACAACCAGATAAGCAGAGTGAGAAGGGCACCTGAAGTAGCCACAGTTCTGATAAAGCTATTCAAGTAAACTGTACATTTAGAGAAGCAAAATTCCCCATGTACTCCAAGCTGTGGTCTGGTCTTCCCAGTTGGATGAATGTAATGTTAGACATAGATTAAAGCCTTACAGAGTGGCTGCCAAGAATGTTTCATGGTACTTTATAGATAAGGAGCACATCTTAGTATACAGTGTAATTGGACACCATTTCTACCAGTGACAAGTTCAGTTTGTAGAGAGAGGAAGTATTTTTTATAAGGAAGTGTAAAACTGTCTTTGGACAATCTCTTCTGCGGAAGTTAAATAATGACTCTAGAAGGTAAACTCCTCCTTTATAATCTCTAACTTGTAATTTTGTAATTCAAAGTAATTTTAATATTAACACTAAATTAAAGACTAAATTTCTGTTTCACATGTCAACTGCAAAAAACAAACAAAAAAACAAACAAAAAAACCCACCTTGAAATCTCAAAATGGTTATAACATGCTGTGGTGGTTTTACTCAGCTGGGCAGCTGAGCTCTACCACAATCACTCTCTCACTCCACCTCCTCAAAGGGAAAAGGGGCGAAAATAGAATGGAAATGGCTCAAGGGTTAAGGACTGCGAGATCACTCTACAATTATCATCACAAGCAAAACAGACTCATCATAGGGAGATTAATGTAATTTATCACCTATTACTAACAAGAAAGAGCAGTGAAAAACTCCAAACTAAAAACACCGTTCCCCCTTACCTACCCTCTTCTACGTCCTCCCGCCAAGCTGTGCAGAGGAACAGGGAATGGCGGCTGTGGTGAATCCCTAACACTTTGTCTCTGCCACTCCTTCACAGTCACTCTCTGCCCCTGCCCCAATGTGGGTCCCTCCCACAGGATGCCAACCTTCCTGAACTGACCCTGCAGGGGCTTCCCACAGGCAGCAGCTCTTCAAGAACTGCTCCAACATGGCTCCGTACCACGGGGTCCATCCCCCAGGAGCAAACTGCCCCAGCACGGGTCCCCCACGGGTGGGCTGCAGCTCCCCCCAGACCCCCTGCTCCTGCGTGGGCTCCTCTCCACGGGCTGCAGCTCCGGCCCGGGGCCTGCTCCTGCGGGGGCTCTCCATGGGCCGCAGCCTCCTCCAGGCCACATCCACCTGCTCCACCGGGGGCTCCTCCACGGGCTGCAGCGTGGAGATCTGCTCCGTGTGGGACCCATGGGCTGCAGGGGGACAGCCTGCTCCACCAGGGGCCTCTGCACAGGCCGCAGGGGAACTGCTGCTCTGTGCCTGGAGCACCTCCTGCCCTCCTGCTGCACTCACCTTGGGGTTTGCAGGGCTGGTTCTCACTCCTTGCTCTTCCAGCTGCTGTGGCACAGCAGTTTTTTTTTTTCCTTTCTTAAATATGCTCTCACAGAGGCACAAACAACCTCTGTTACTGGCTCATCTCAGGGCAATGGCAGGTCTCTATTGGAGCCTGCTGGATATGGCTCTTATCTAACATCTGGACTCCTCACAGAGGCCACCCTTACAACCCCCTGCTACCAAAACCTTGCCACGTAAACCCAGTACACATGCTTCAAAGTTCTCTAAAGAAATGATGTAACAAAGAGCTGCATGAATTTACGCTAAAACAAATTAAAAACAAATAATTAAAAATAATAATATTAATTTCAATTTTGTATTTGGTTGTTGAAGTTTCTGAATCAGGGATGGGAAGTATTTTAAAGTTAACATTATCTGGAAAGTGCTATGCAGATACTTCTGAGGACCAATATTACCTCTAGAAAAATGTATTTGGAAGCAAACAACTAGTCATTAGTGGGATTGCAATAGTTAGCACCAGATTCGTCTACTACTGTGTAGGCTACAAGTGGCCCTGCTTGAACCAGATCCATCTCTACTCATTCCTCATACATCATGCTACATTCTCATTGCTTTCAGAGTGTACTTAGTAATTATGCTGGTGTGAGCACAGAATTTGCATCAAAGGGGCTATTTGTGAAGGAAATTACTAATTGCACCGTCCCTAGACATAATAGAACTATAGTGACCTCATGAAAAGATCATACCAGTCTATGGAAACAGCCAGGAACACTCTCATTGTGAATGTGCTGACAAGCATGTAAGTCCATCTGTGCCACTGATGCATCCAGTTGGCCACAGACATTTTCTGTTCAAGATAACATCATGAACTCTGTTTCTCTGCATTCAAAAAAAAAAAAAGAAAGAAAGAAAGAAAGAAACAAAACAAAACAAAGCAAAACAAAACAAAAAAAACCAACAAAACTCAACAAAAAATGAGTAGCAAGGAAGAAGGAAGGAAGGAAGGAAGGACGGAAGGAAGGAAGGAAGGACGGAAGGAAGGAAGGAAGGAAGGAAGGAAAAAGATAAATACAATCTATCTTCTTCCTAATGAGAACAAAAAATGAGTAGCAAATCTGTTGTGTTTACTAAGTCATTTTCTTTTTCTTTTTCTTTTTTTTTTTTTTTTTTTTTTGTGGAAAGCTATTTCTAATTGCCACAGTCACTGTTTCAGGCATCTGACTTGACTTCAAATGGTCATTGAGCATTGAGGGGAAGCCTACCACTGGGGACACAGCCAAGGAAAAAACCTTATTATCAAAAGTACCCTGAGGATACAGTGAAGGGAACTAGAATTAGAGACTTTTTAACATGACTCACTTTTAACTATTACTGATGATGACTCCTGCTTAGTGATACTAACACTTTTTTTTTTGTTTTTTAAGCAAATAGTGCTTGTTTTTAAAAGTGTTAATTCTTCTCAATTTTTGCATAGCTACAGGTAGGCTGTTTTTCAGCTACCTTTTATGAGGTATTATTTAGAAAATAATCTAAAACTTCAGTTTCTTTGCTGCTTGAACAGACAGTTGACATCATATAAACCTGGACCTGAGTCTTGAGGAGGCTGAGAAATTTTTTTTCTGCCTCAGGGAATTAGAACACCAAACCAAACATGCCTGCAATGGCAAAAAGATGAGAATTCTTGAACTTGACTTGAAATAAATAGGCTTAGGGCAGCCCATTCAAAGCCATTAGTTTGCGTGAGGTATTGAGCAGCATTTGCCAGAGGGGCTGGCAGGAATCTCAACAGTTTGCTCAAGTCTGAGTTTAGGGCTTTCAGCAATAAAAATAAGAGTCAGCCTGACTACAGGTTAAGAAGCAATGGAAATGCAGTTTACAGTGGGGTTTGATGCATAAATGCAGGGTACAGATACATGTTTTTACAAACAATACGGAAAAATTATCAAAACTTCGAAAGATTCAGGATTGTGTCAAGAAGGTATTGATTTGTTCCACACAAAGATGGTAGGCACCTCCCATTTTATAGAAGGAATAAATAAGACACAGAGAAGCCAGGTAACTTACTTAACATAGCAAGAAAAGAGAAGCTGTTTTCCTTCTTTAGGGCTGTGCTGCCTTTGTAAGCCCACAGACAGGCATTCGTACCTGTTTGTGTATCTTTTACCATCCAGGCAGAGGTCTCCAGAAGATATGCATAATCTGAGCATGAGTCAAGTTCTAAGCAAAGCCTGAACAAGGAAAGTAATTGCTTATTACCCCAGAGGCAATGCAGTGAAAAGAAAGGAAGTGTTTAACATACTGGAAAGAAGAGGAAAAAGCCAAATGTTGCTTTCCTCATTAAGACAGATTGGTAAGAATCTCAAAATATATAAAATTTTCCCACAATTTCATCCTCTTCATTTCAATAGCCAAAAAATAATAATTTAAGTAATTACAAATTATCACTGTTTCATTTAGTTAAGCAAATAACAAAAACAGTTTTGGAGGCTCTTTTCAGTGCATTTTGAGGCATCACTTGAGGATAAATAAGGGAAAATTTTGTGTTGCCAGAGTCATAACAGCCACAGACGACATATAAGTACCTACTGTATTAGCTGCTCGTTTGGTGTCTTAACTGCCAATATTAATATTCAGGACTTTACTAGCAAAGTGTTTGCACCGGCTAAATGGTACATTCCATGATCAGAAAGACACAGACGTGTTTGTTGCCTAGACAGAAATGGAAGGAAGGAAGAAAGGAAAAGATAAACACAATCTATCTTTTTCCTAATGCGAAAAAACAGGGCACGAAGCTGAATTCCCTGAAAATGATGAATGTGTAGGTAGTACTAACTTTTTTTTTTTTTTTAATAGCTTGGAGTCTATGTAGGCTGCACTAATGTATTGATACTTCATAGAAACAGGGAAACAGTTTTCAATTTCATTTACTTAATGGTCTATAGATTAATTGAGTTCCAAACAGACCTGGACAGTAGTCAGTAAACCTCCAGTATGTCGTCCTGCCTATATCATCTTTTACTCAAATCCTTTGGAGATGGCAGAGCATAGCTGCTGCACACTCAGGTCTCACCTTCTTAGGGAGCTGCAGGGATATGTGACAATCTGGACCTTGGCAGGAAGAGCACAAAGGAATAAGCAGAAATGAGAAAATGGTGATTGATATAAAGACAGTGTATCAGCCGGGTGCATAGATGATTTAAAATAAATGGATTTTTTTAAAGGCCACATCATTGTTAGCCAAATCACTTCCTTTCCTACATTTCTTCTTTTTTCTCTGCTACTCATAAAAACAAGTGACTTCAGCCCCAAGTTAAGGCATACGGAAATCAGCAGCAAAGTCCTTTTGGAACTCCTTGATCACTGACATGTCCCCGTTCTGGTATGTCAGAGCAGAAATAACACTTTTAGGCTAAGCTTGCAAATAATTTTCTCTTTTTCCTTACCTTATGAGGTGCTTCCTGTCAGCTGTAGTCATATCCCTGTCCAGTCTATGAATTTGGAGGAGGTTAATGAGAAAATTATTTAGGACACATTTTAAATTTAGTTACTAAATCAACTGTAATAATTTCAGATTTCTCACCCTTACTGACCAATCTTCCTGGAAATTGTGTTTGTTAAGCTATAAATTCCTATGCATTAATTTCTTCCCTGTATTCTGTATTTTTACCATGAAATAGAAACTGGTACTATAATATCCATGATTGCACTTGAATATAAAAACAAAAAGTAGCATACTTACTGTGTAAAAATATTTATTGTCATCTATAAGATTACACCTGTACAACTGTGTTAACTGTCTCACTCAATAGCAGAGGCTGAGTTTGTCAGGTATTAATATATGGTCAGACAGATTGCTGTGGCAGAGGAGATATTTTTTTCAAATTTGTGAGGAAAGCTGGTTAGAGGTTGCTTCTTCTGTAGAGGTAGTTAGAAGTATCATTGTACAGAGACTGAGGTCAAATGCACACTATGAAGACATCAAAGGGAATACCACCTTCAGGTGTTTCCAGGTGTCCCTTTTTCTAAGTCACCAACGCAATTTCTTGTGTGATTATGTGCAAACCAGATCATGGAATGCATTTGTATTAAAAATATCCCCCTTTAAAAATTACATATATATACATATATATATATGTATATATAAGTTTCATAGAGATTGCTATTTTGTCATATATTTTCAGCTTACACCAACACGCTTTATGTCCAGTTAAGTGCTGTCTTTCTTCCCACAGCTGACATAAGAGAAGAAAGCCAGCTTCCACTCCTTATCTGTGCTTTAGTAATTAGGCAGAAACATGACTACATTCTCTAATCTAGGCTAAATTCATGCCACATTATGATCCAATGTTATGACTGGAAATGTCACTTAAGCTTGGAACCTTGTAATAGAGAAAAACTTGAGTGAGGAGGATGGTTGGAGAAGACAGAGGGGTTTCACTTCTGAACATCCCACTGATTACAAGAATAAGACTGTATTTGTTAGTGACAAAAAAAGGTGTGCTTGAGTGGAAGATTGTTTAGATTCATCAAGCCCTCTCTATCTTCCCCAAGAAAGCTCTTACACTCAGATACTTTGGTCAGTGTGGGATGTAGTGATTTATCACACAGGAAAGCAACTGCTGACAGTAGGCTGCATAGAGCTTTTCAATGTTAACAAGCTTTCCTTTAAGCAGGTGTTTCACACTAATGAATTCCAAACAGAGAAAAATATGTTAAATTCAGCCCAAAGAGCTGAGTTTCTGGATGTATTTGCAAGGCTCATCATGACTGTTAACCAGCAAAGAGCAGCAAAAAACTTCCACACTCAGAAATTCTAGGGGAGATGTGTTTATTTATATTAGAGACAGGTGGGAAGAGAAATACAGGCTCCAAAACACAAATATACTCTCTGCTTATTTGTAATACTTCTCCTTGGTATATAGCAAAGATACCTTTGTCAAAGACAGGTGTTGTACTAAAATGCACAACTGCTCTTTTTATTTGTTTGTGCAAATGCTATCTCCTTTGGTGCCAGGTTCAACTGTACAAATGCAAAATTCAGAGGTTTTAATTATGTCCCCATGTTTGAAAAGCAGGCTTTTTATAAGGTCACATATTATGGAACTGAACCACTAACAAGTACCTAAGGCAGGGCCAGTGTCAATACCAAACCTACATTTTTCCCTGTGATGGTTCACTGTAAGTAGGCACAGCAGCACCTCTTGCATTCTCCTAAGGACTGGCATATACCTACACAAAAGAGGTGCCCTTGTCCTTTTCAAAATCTTTTAATTTTATAAATAGCAAACAGAAACTTGGCAGTTTCTCTGTTCTCTGCCTGATGCATATACCTTAGGGCTTATGCAGGATCAATTCACATCTGCAGAGACAAGAGCATTTTCAAGTCAGATTATGTATTATTTTTTATATATATTCCACGTATTTTAATGGTCTCAAAGCATCCAGGTAAAGGTCTGACATGGAAGTCAAAGGTGTCTCAGTTTCTGCTGAAACTCAGGTCTATCATCTTCATGTCCTACTTGAACTTTCTTTCTGCTTACCCTGTATATTTTTTCTGCTACAATAAAGCTTCAGCAATCCCGTATGTCCCACACTTGCGTGAATTAGTTAGCAGATACTGGTGAAAAAAAATAAATCCATATATATAGATAGATATGTATGCATATATATATTTGAATTATTTTATTTCATTTTTTTTCATCCTTGAAGGAAACTCAGGACTGTCCTAATTGAAGGAGAACAAGACTTTTCAGAAATACCTGAAGAAATAGTGTGATAAAATTTCTAAGCTCTGAAGAATTGTTTTCCCCATAGAGTTTCTTTGAAAAGGAACATGAAGAAAATCTCATATTATCAACTCATTTTTCAGCTAAAACATTTTCAAATCTTCCTTTTTATTTACTTATTTTTAAAGCTTACAAAAAGAAAGGGATTGCAACATTTCTGGACTGAGATTTTATGAAGTGGGTAGAGAGATGGACTACAATGCTTGATCCTTTCTTCTAAATCTGCGTCTGATCAGAGGAGATTTTTTGACTCACCTCATCCTTCTCCAACTTCTTCTTTCTTTTTTCTTTTTTTTCTTTTTCTTTTTCTTTTTCTTTTTCTTTTTCTTTTTCTTTTTCTTTTTCTTTTTCTTTTTCTTTTTCTTTTTCTTTTTCTTTTTCTTTTTCTTTTTCTTTTTCTTTTTCTTTTTCTTTTTCTTTTTCTTTTTCTTTTTCTTTTTCTTTTTCTTTTTCTTTTTCTTTTTCTTTTTCTTTTTCTTTTTCTTTTTCTTTTTCTTTTCTTTTTCTTTTTCTTTTTCTTTTTCTTTTTCTTTTTCTTTTTCTTTTTCTTTTTCTTTTTCTTTTTCTTTTTCTTTTTCTTTTTCTTTTTCTTTTTCTTTTTCTTTTTCTTTTTCTTTTTCTTTTTCTTTTTCTTTTTCTTTTTCTTTTTCTTTTTCTTTTTCTTTTTCTTTTTCTTTTTCTTTTTCTTTTTCTTTTTCTTTTTCTTTTTCTTTTTCTTTTTCTTTTTCTTTTTCTTTTTCTTTTTCTTTTTCTTTTTCTTTTTCTTTTTCTTTTTCTTTTTCTTTTTCTTTTTCTTTTTCTTTTTTTTTCTTTTTCTTTCTTTTTCTTTTTCTTTTTCTTTTTCTTTTTCTTTTTCTTTTCTTTTTCTTTTTCTTTTTCTTTTTCTTTTTCTTTTTCTTTTTCTTTTTCTTTTTCTTTTTCTTTTTCTTTTTCTTTTTCTTTTTCTTTTTCTTTTTCTTTTTCTTTTTCTTTTTCTTTTTCTTTTTCTTTTTCTTTTTTCTTTTTCTTTTTCTTTTTCTTTTTCTTTTTCTTTTTCTTTTTCTTTTTCTTTTTCTTTTTCTTTTTCTTTTTCTTTTTCTTTTTCTTTTTCTTTTTCTTTTTCTTTTTCTTTTTCTTTTTCTTTTTCTTTTTCTTTTTCTTTTTCTTTTTCTTTTTCTTTTTCTTTTTCTTTTTCTTTTTCTTTTTCTTTTTCTTTTTCTTTTTCTTTTTCTTTTTCTTTTTCTTTTTCTTTTTCTTTTTCTTTTTCTTTTTCTTTTTCTTTTTCTTTTTCTTTTTCTTTTTCTTTTTCTTTTTCTTTTTCTTTTTCTTTTTCTTTTTCTTTTTCTTTTTCTTTTTCTTTTTCTTTTTCTTTTTCTTTTTCTTTTTCTTTTTCTTTTTCTTTTTCTTTTTTTTCTTTTTCTTTTTCTTTTTCTTTTTCTTTTTCTTTTTCTTTTGTTCATTTGTCAAGTTTTTGCTTAATTTTTAATGTCTGTTGAAGTCTGTTACGAAAGGTCAATTATCCAGACCATAGAATCATAGAATCGTAGAATGGCTCAGGTTGGAAGGGACCTTAAAGATCATCTCGTTCCAACCCTCCTGCAATGGGGATGGATGCCACCCACTAGATCATATTGCCCAGGACCTCATCCAGCATGGCCTTGAACACCTCCAAGAGATGGGGCATCCACAACCTCTCTGGGCAACCTGTTCCAGTGCCTCACCACCCTCCAAGTGAAGAATTTCCTCCTAACCTCTCATCTCTCCTCTTTTAATTTAAAATCATTCCCCCTTGTCCTGACATTATCTGACTGATCAAAAAGTTGCTCTCCATCTTTTTTATAAGTCCTCTTTAAGTATTGAAAAGCTGCAATATGTTCACCCCAGCACCTTCTCTTCTTTAGGCTGATCAGCCCCAGCTTTCTCAGCCTTTCTTCATAGGAGAGGTTCTCCAGCCCTCTGATCATCTTTGTGGCCCTCATCTGGACCCATTCTAACAGATCCACGTTCTTCTGCTGCTGGGGGCACCAGATTTGGGCTCAGTATTCCAAGTGGGGCCTTGCAAGGACAGAGTACAGGGCAACAATCACCTCCCTTGTCCTGCTGGCCACTCCTGTTTTGATGCAGCCCAGGATGCAGTTGGCCTTCTGTGCTGCAAGCTTGCACTGCTGGCTCATGTTAAACTTTTCACACACTAGAACTCCCAAGTCTTTCTCTGCAGGGCTGCTCTCAGTCTGTACTCATGTCTGGGATTGTCCTGACCCAAGAGCAGCACCTTGCACTTGGCCTTGTTGAACCTCATTAGGTTCTCACGGGCCCACTTCTCAAGCTTGTCCAGATCCCTTTAGATGGCATCCTTTCCTTCTGTTGTATCAATTGCACCACTCCGCTTAGTGTCATCTACAAACTTGCTGAGGATGCACTTGATCCCACTGTCTATGTCATTGATAAAGATATTAAACATTACTGGTCCCAGGACAGACCCCTGAGGGATACCACTTGTCACCAGCCTCCACCTGGACATAGAGACATTGACCACCACCCTCTGGCTGTGACCTTCAAGCCAACTCTTTATTCACTGAATGATCCACCCACCAAATCCACATCTCTCCATTTTGGAGATCAGGATGTCATGTGGGACCATATCAAAGGCCTTACAGAAGTCCAGGTAGATGACATTGGTTGTTCTTCCCTTGTCAACTGATGCAGTCAATCCATCATAGAAGACCACCAGACTGGTCAGGCATGATTGCCTTCACCCTTGGTGAAGCCATGCTAGCTCTCTTAGATCACCTCTTCGTCTTCCAAGTGCCTTGACACTGCTTCCAGGAGGATCTTTTCCATGATCTTGCCAGGCACAGATGTGAGGCTCACTGGTCTATAATTCCCTGGGTCCTCCTTTTCACTCTTTTTGAAAATGGGAGTGATGCTTCCCTTTTTTCCAGTCACCAGGGACTTCACCTGACTTCCAGGACTTTTCAGATATGATGGAGAGAGGCTTGGCAACTACATCAGCCAATTCCTTCAGGACCCTGGGATGCATGTCATCAGGCCCCATCCAGAATGCAGATGTAACTTAATTGTTAACATTTTCACAATTTACGAAAGCTGGCTAGTACCAGTCACATTAGTTTGGTACCAGCCTTTTCACCTTCACTAGGTAAGAAGGTAAAATAAGCTCCCCAATAAACTCAACAAGATAAATGCAGGAAGCTAAACACTGCAGTCCCTCTTCTTTATTTAGAGATGTGACTAAAATGTGAAAACAACTAAGGACTTCAAGTTTTAGCCTAGGACATTATGTTTTCTGCTGCATCATTTTTATTTTGGTCTCAGCAAGAGAACAATAGCCTATTGATTAGTAGATATCCACTATAGAGGATTCAATAGGTGTTTTTGCATATGCTGACTCCTAAATGCAGAAAACTGAGCTAAGAGAAAAGAAATTAACACAGCCTTTCCCTACATAGCCTTCCATTTTTTTTTCTGAAAAAATGACTGTTTGTGTATGGTAAATTATATCAAATTTATGGCAAATGTGTATGATTATGAGTTATTTGTCTTATAATATTTTTATTGATATCAACATCTTTGCATCAGGCAACTTTAGGCTCAGCTATATTTGGAGAACAAGAGAGTTCTGGCTTTGAAATACTTACAATCAACATAGACAAGATAGGAAAAAAGATGAATAAAAGAAATCTTCTTATCACCATCTAAAGGCAGGGCCATGAAGTGAAGGGGGTAGAAAGTAATGTGATTTAAATTATGGGGAAAACAAATACAAAAGCTGAGAATTGACAGAAGTTTTAGTCCTCCCTTTCAAAGGAACTTCAATTTCCATTGCAAAATAAATATCAAAAAATGTAGAGAAGGAAGAGCAGAGTTGTTTCAGGCCATCCATTAAGTTTCTAGAATAGCATTAAGTGAATAAATTTAAATGAATATAGTTTATGCAGATTGCATTTAATGAACATTAACACTCATTGGTTCAAAAATATTCCATAATATCTTGTGCAAGTATTTTTGAAATTCTTGGCATTAATAACTGTTGATAATCATTTAATTTGTGAAAAAGACTATGACAGTATGAAATTAGAGAAAATAAGCCCATTAATTTTATTCGAGTCTGTAGTTTAGTTGTTGTTTTTACTTCTTTTGACAGTGATATGAGCCACACTTCATCCTTGAATGCTGCATGTGTGAAACAAGAGAATTGACTGGTTTCAGAAATACTAACCATGATGCCAGTCCTGTGTAGTTTGTAACAGAAACAAAAACTATAGGTGCTTAAATAACGTTTTCCCTAAGGAAGTAGGAAAGATCATCTTCAGGATACTTCTCTTTCCATGTAATTGCTCTCTGTTCTTTTCTTAATTGTGTTTCAAGTATTTCATTATGCAAGAAAACAATTATTTGTTCTTTACTCGCATGCAGGAATACAACAAGACTTTTCCACCCTAGTCACCTACTAGACTAAGTGCAATAGAAATATGGAATACCTAAATAGGGAAAATAATACTGGTCACATGTATAGAATCACAGAATGGTTTGAGTTGGAAAGGACCTCAAAGGTCTTCTAGTCCCAACCCCCCTGTCATGGGCAGGGACACCTTTCACTAGACCAGGTTGCTCAAAGCCCTGTCCAACCTGGCCTTAAATACTTCCAGGGATGGGGCATCCACAGTGCCTCACAACTTTCACAGTAAAGAATTTCTACCTTATATCTAATCTAAACCTACCCTTTCTCAATTTAAAGCCATTACCCCTTGTCCTGTCTCTACACTCCTGGAGAAAGAGACTCTCCCCTTCTTTCCTCTAAGCCCCCTTTCAGTACTGAAAGGCTGCTGTAAGGTCTCCTTGGAGCTTTCTCTTCTGGCCAGCTCTCTCAGCCTTTCTTCATAGGAGAGGTGCTTCAGCCCTCTGATCATCCTTGTGGCTCTCCTCTCAACCTGCTCTAACAGGTTCATGTCCTTCTTGCACTGGGGGCCCCAGACCTGAGCATAGTACTCCAGGTGAGGTCTCATAAGAGTGGAGTAGAGGAGAGAATCACCTCCCTTGATCTGCTAGTCACACTTGTTTTGATGCAGCCCAAGATACAAATGGCTTTCTGGGCTGCAAGTTCACATTGCTACCTCATGTCGAGTTTCTTGTCAACCAACACCCTCAGGTCCTTCTCATCAGGGCTGCTTTCAGTCAATTTTCTGCCCAGACTGCATTTGTGCTTGCGATTGGCGTGGCCCAGATGCAAGACCTTGTGAGTGGCTTTGTTGAACCTCATACTGTTCACATAGGCCCACCTGTCAAGCCTGTCTGGGTCCCTCTCTCTAGCAACCCTTCTCTTCAGCATGTCAGCTGCACCACTCAGCTTGATGTTGTCCCACTGTCCACGTTGCCAACAAAGATGTTTCACTAGCTCCTTTCATAGGCTTCATAGATACTTCACTTTTAAATAATGAAGGCATTACATTTGATGGTGTTGATGACCTATTATATCATAGAGATCCTTGAAACTATAAATAAAAACTTGTCTGAGGGAAATAGGGTGAAATGTATACTTCAGGCAAAAAGGCAAAATAAGAGAGAAGATAGGAAAAGGGCATGAGTTGGGAAATTGACCATTAAAAAATGAGAAAGGAGAACAAGTGGGAAGTGATAGAAACAAACCAAGACCTTATCTCTGGCAGGTAAGAAAATAAATGGAGCAAGCAGATGGAGAAATCTGGTTTTTTTACATGTTCATACCCCAGATTTTTATGATGCACGCTGGCATCCATATTTGTGTCTCCCAAATTACATTTATATTTAAAAAACATGTTCAGAAATACTCGCAGTTTACAGTGTGTGGGCCCCACTCTATGATTATTTTGAAACCTGACTTACTACTTTTTGGCATCAGGGATGGACAAAACCATCATTATTGTTAAGCTCATCCCTACAGACCATCTGGTCTGTCTAGCATTCCATCTGTCTTTGCTGTTCTCAGGGCTGCACATTGGCAGAGTAAATCTCTGAGGGTAGTCTTGGAAAGCATGTTGAAGTTTTTCAGCAAGAAAGGTGCTACTGACTCAGGATGAACTCATCATATTTTATTTTACATTATTACTGTTTGTACATCTGATAGGCCTTCAAACAGCCACTGTTGTAACCCTTCTTCCTTGGATGACAATGTTTAATAATTCTTGACCAACAGATAGAGCTGGAAACATAACACATTGCTCTCTCAGTGTAGTGAGAAGCAGAACATATCCTTCCTTCTTTGCTAATTCACATGAAGATTTTAGCTTTAATGATGAGGGCAGGGTAACAAACAAACAAACAAACCTCAGCATTTGATGTGGAGACCAGTCATAGGAGCTGGCAAGAGTATAACCATAAACTAATCAGTTTCAATTAATGCAGAATCTCATTCAATTATATTTGTTTCTTTCCACAACATTGGACTCCTGGAACTTCAGCGTATGGTTATTTGCCTCTCTTGTAGGTGTCAAGATGTTTATAGATCAGAAAGCACATTATTGTCAATCTGTTACTGGAGAGAGATGCTTCATTTTTTTTTTCTTCATTATTTCTTTATTTATTTTTTAATAATTCACAATGCCTATAGTAGCATCCCAAGAAAAAGAAAGAAAGAAAAAAAAAGTTAAGGTTTTTATAGCTTGTCCCTGCTTACTGTTGCTAGCAATGAAGGCACTGGGAGAGCTGTTGTCATGACTCTAACATAAAACTGCAGTCTATGTATGGAGAAAAGGTTAGTATTACAGCTCAAGTCTTCAGACAGTAAATTGTTTTACAGCACTTCAATCTAGGATTTGATCATTTCATTTTATTTTCTAAATGTGGGTCTTTTCCTTTCATTATTTTATTTTCAGGATTTTAAATATAATGAACTCATACCTCATACAGAGAATGGCCTTTTGAAGGTAAGATTTTGCAGTCTTAACAGTCACCGTAATCTACATACATTTAATGAAAATCATCACCTTTCTCATTTGTTTCATACTTTTCTATGTGAGCCTCATTCATAGCCTGTGACCTTCTGTTGCTTGTATAGTTTATTTCTGAAACATAGGCAGGAGACTGCAACCTCTGTAGAAAACAAAGGATCAATCAACATGGCATGACCTTGATTGTTCTCAGAAAACAAAAATGTAATCTGTTCAAATCTCTCAGTGTCTGCTGGGCAGAACTGATGGAAACTTCAAGTGTATGATGGTGTTCTCGTCTTGTAAACTCATCTGCCCCAGGCAACGCACAGTGACAACCCTATGTGCACTGAGATAAGAAACAAAGTAAAGTTGGGAAAACAAAAACAAACAAACAAAAAACTCTATTGAGTTACACATTATAAATGTATAGAGAATTTGTCAATTTGTAGAACATTGTACAAGAATTACACTGTCTACAGGGCTGCTAAATGCTAGTCTTATTGCTTCATTGCAAGGCGTGACAAGAATTCAAAGAGAGCAAATATTTCATTTAGTGATACCAGAGGTCGTAACAAACTTTAGGGAGGTTGAAATGATAATGGTGACCTGACTCCACAGGGAGGAGACCGAAAGAGAAGAACACAGTGTACATTATGCAAAAGAAATTCTCTCTTGTGAAAAACCCAGGGAGCTGGAAACAGAATGAGATAAAGAATTGCCTGCATGTTTGAGACTTTAGTTAGACTGCCATGTTGTCCATACTGTAAGACTCAGTATTCGTTCTCAGAGTATTGTGGTATGGAATGCCATGGTTAGGCATGCACTAGAAGATGTACACATTTAGTATGCAGCCCATACTGGAAAAGAAATGTATATGTTGAGGAAGAGGAGACATAAGTCACTAAGCAGTAGTTTTCATTTTTATTACTGTTCTGAGGAAAGTTTACGTGCCTATTAGATAACAAGAAAGCTTCAAAATAGAGAGCACTTTGTCTTCTTTGCTGGAAGATAAATTATTAGCTTCCATTTATCGCTAAAATTGCATGGGGTGCCTAATCAGTATCTGGTACTACCTATCTATTGCTCTAGATGGCTTCTGTAGAACAGCAAAAAAGTGAAAGCAACAAACCTTTCAGTGCATCAGCTTATGAAATGAAAGGGTAAATGTGAATCACTTAGATCACTCTGCAGAGCCACAAATTACAAATAGCTGTATTGCAGAGAAGGAATTGTTTTCTGACTTCCAAGTATGGCTAGGACACTTATATTTTTCAGTTCAGCAGCCTTACCAACACTGATGTCCAGGGACTTGCCTCTGCAAAACATCAGGTCTGGTAGCTCACACACTTAAAATAAAAACATCAGTTTTCTTCTATGAAAGCTCATTAAAGATATCAATACAGTGTATTATTTTAGTAATCTGGTGAATACATACTATAATATTATCCTTTGTGGTTATTTTGAATTCTTCATCCTTATACTCAATACCAAGTATTTAAAAATAAATAGTGCTTTTGGATTTAGCTATTTTCTCTCAGGTTCTATTTACCAAATAAAATGAGAATTTGAAAATCTGAAAAAATGAGAATTGGAATCTAAAGAAAATCTCAGGTTGTGTTCCCATTTCACTAATTGTGCTTTACCTGTCCACCTCTTATAATGCAAACAACTTATTACTGTGAATGTTAAGAGCCATGAAGAATAAGAGGCAGCACTCCAGCACTCATGAGCTCATTTTGATGTCCAAGTTCATCCTTACCTAATCTTAGATTATTCTTGTTTAGATGCCTGTCTCCTCTTCTTAATAATTCAGCAGAGGAAAAGAAGAAGCTTCAGAAGCAGTTCAATTCTAATGTCATTTATCTTCAGTGGAAAAATATACATGCTGAAATGCTCATTTACCAATATACAATGGACTTCCTTTTCCTTGCCTAACCAACTGCCATAAATTAAATTTTATATACCACTAAGATGTTATAAGGATAGGGGTGAGATTTTACCAATGGAGTGAATGGAGATATCATTCAAGGTAAGGCAAAAACACACAGAAGGAAAAAAAAAAAAAAACTAATGGCATAATGAGGCAGAAAAGTAATAGGGCAAGGATGTTAAGTTTGATGATAAAATAGAACATGGATTCATTCAGAAGTTGTGCTCAGAGAACTGAAAGAGAAGATGAAACAGATGAATTTTATGCTAAAATCGGAAAGATGCAATAAAGGAGTGTAGAAAGACCGTTTGTCCCAGAGGAGTAAATTTCTGCTATCAGACAGATTTTCATTGTGGTTGCAATAAGAGATTCTGTAGTGGGTTTACGTGGCAAGGTTTTGGTAGCAGGGGGCCATAGGGGTGGCTTCTGTGAGAAGAATCTAGAAGCTGCCCCATGTTAGGTAAGGGCCCCACTGCTGACCAGAGCTGAGCCAATAAGCGATGTTGTTTTGCACCTCTGTGAGAGCATATTTAAGACAGGGAAAAAAAAAACAAAACACGGCGCCACACAGCAGCTGGGAGAGTGAGAGGAGTGAGGAACAGCCTTGCAGGCGCCAAGGTCAGTGAAGAAGGACTGGGAGAGGTGCTCCAGGTGCCGGAGCAGAAGTTCCCTGCGGCCTGTGGTGAGGACCATGGTGAAGCAGGCTGTCCCCCTGCAGCCCATGGAGTACCACGGTAGAGCAGGTTTCCACCCTGCAGCCCATGGAACAGGTGGACCTGCACCGACGGAGACTGCAGCCTGTGGAAGACCCCTGCTGGAGCAGATTCTGGGCTGGACCTGTAGCCTATGGAGAGGAGACCATGCAGGAGCAGGTGACCTGGCGGGAGCTGCTGCCCGTAGGGCATCCAGGTTGGAGCAGTTTGCTCCTGAGAGATGGACCCCGTGGTACAGACCCATACCTGGAGCAGTTCTTGAAGAGCTGCTGCGTGTGGGCAGCCCATGCCAGATCAGTTCAGCAAGGACTGCATCCCGTGGGAGGGACCCCACAGCACAGGGGATGAGAGTGACCGAGAAGGAGCAGCAGAGAAGAAGCGCTATAGACTGGCCCTAACTCCCATTCCCCTGTTCCCCTGTGCCGCTCAGGGGGAGGAGGTGGAAGAGGGCGGATGGGGGGAGAGGTGCTTTTGGTTTCTTTCCTTTGTTCCTCACTTCTCTAGCTTGTTAGTAATAAGCAACAAATTTTACTGTCTACCTATGCTGAGTCTGTTTTGCCCGTCACGATAATTACTGTGCAATCTCCTCGTCCTTATCTCAACCCTTGAGCCCTTTTCATCGTATCTTTCACACACCTTGGCCCATGCCTGAAATTTGAGGCTATCATGTGTTTTCTTTATTTCCTTCTTACAAAATGGACTGCTGTGTTGGGATTATGGACATAAGGAGATCTAGAGTATGGTGCTTTGTTTTATTTTTTTTATTTTTTTTCCATGTGAAATCCCAGTTCACAGAGGGGCTGTTTAGCTGGTTATCTTCAGTTTGGGATGAGAGGACACATCCATTTTCAGCTAATGAGTTTTTTAAACTTTCTAGTAAGATTTCTGAATGTATTAAGTGCAATCATGATTTTGACGTTAATGCTGGCCTACTAACATCTTACTGAAGTATGCCATGAAGTTCACAGACCACTGTAAATACATTTTCAGATAAAAACTTTCATTGTTGACTGACCAGTAAAACAAAGATGGAAGACTTTTGATGCATCAGTTACTCATTTATAGTACCTTGTAATGTTTTGGAGAGTCTCTGAATCTAAACCCAATTTGTGTAATGAATCTGGATATCTGTATACAAAATGCCAGTTGTTCTAAGACTAGAATAAATGCCAATGAATTGAAAACTAGCAAGCTGTGAGATTTTAATCCAAATCATAAAGTGATAAGGTACTTTGAAAATGCTAAGGTAAGTATTATCGCTGTAAGAATCCTTCACAACTAAACAGGTTGCGTTAAACACTTATGTGTAACACATCCAGAAATCAAGCAAGCAACTTCAACCAAGTAAACTGAAATGAGGCTGAAAAATGTGCATGACTTTTGATGAGAAATGGAGTTTGGAGACCTTATTTCTAATGGTCAGATTTCATTTGTTTGAAGGTAGTCATTCAAATATTCAGGTCTGGCTTTTCTAGTGACCAAACCTGCTTCCCTTTCTCCCTGGAATTTCTCCTTTTTTTGGTAGTGTTTGTATGAGTAGACCATCTAAACATTGAATGAAACCTGCCATGTTCCTGAATTATAGGCTCATGCTGAAATGGTGAGAGATTATAAAAAAGTGTAGGGTTAGGAGGATTTGGATGAAAAATGTACTAGAACATTTTTATTTTTTTTTAGAGATGACACATTTTAAACCTTGAAAAAACCCTAATGGATGATTTTAATTCCTTTGCATTTAGTATTTTTGACTTGTACCCTAGACTTGAAACTGTTTTCTTTTTTTTTTTTTTTCCTCCCTGCAAGATTGCTATGGTGTTGTACCTAGTTTATTAAGTTATAATGTTCTACTTTTATTTTTTTTTCTTCTACTCAAATTCTGAATAAATTTGAGCAACAATCTTGATCTCCTCATTTCTCAGGTTTCACATTTGCTGAATGACCATGACTTCCCACATAAAGTGCTTTGAGATCTATGCAAGAAAAAGCAGTAAGAGGTGGCAGTCATGACTGCAGAACTCCAAGTAAAATGTCTTTCAGAGACTGTGAGCTATAATTAAATGAGAAGGGCCCAAGGGCACTCCCTTATGGATACTTATCCAACTTTTGAATAGAAAAGTTGACAATGCCAAATACTTTGTGTTCAAGAGAAAAAAAAAAATCATTGCCCTCTCCAACACTAGAATATTATTATTAGTTCTGCAATACAATTGTCTTTGATACTGTGTTTTGCATGCATTGCATAAGCTAAACAATACAAAAAGTGCTTTGAGGCAAAATCTAGTAAGAAGTACTGCCCTGAAAGAACGACAGAAAAATAACCGCTCTTTGCAGACTGATAACTTATATGAGACTGAACAGCGGAGAAAAGTGAACAGGGAAAATAAGAACGAGTCAGGTGAACAGCTCACCCTGTCAAATGGTAATACAAATTAAAAAGTTACATAGAACACCTTGAATTACAAAATGACAATGACTTTTGCCAAGATGATCAGTGATATTATTTCTGATAGTAAAATAATGCTCCCATACTGGCTACGGAATCTGTGGGATAAGGTGAGTGAAATAAGTCTTGTCACTGTCTTTTTTATTTTAATTTATTTATTTACTTTACTTTTATTTATTTTATTTAATTTATTTATTTAGGATTACTTGTGGGTACTGAGGTGTGGCTTTTAACCATGGGGAGAAAAATCAATGCTTTAAAGAAAAGCTAAAAGACAATTTTGTATAAATAGATAGATAGATAGATAGATAGATAGATAGGTAGATAAAAAAAAAGTCTATTAAACTGACATTGAACACAGACATATTTCCCCTTATTTCTAGGTGATAAATGAATGAGAAGACCGGAGACTGACTGTGACTGAAAGTCACAGTCAGCCACAGTAGAGAGTCTACAAAATTCCATCCTCTTTGAACAAAGCCACTGTCAGCTCTGGGGACATTTGTCTCCTGAAGAGTTGTTAATATTAAGCCATGTTAACATGAGTCATTGATTATTCCATCCATTTTCCAGGGAACAGAACCAATTAAGCCAAATCATCTCTCAGGAACCCCAGCTGATTTAAGCTGTTATGGCACCACTGATACTAATAGAGCTATGCTGAGTTGCACTTGCCTAGGTTCTCCCCCAAAAACCTTTCCCTGCAAACCACTGCAGCAAAGAGACCAGGATGAAGCTTTGGAGAAAATAGTATTATGCCTTTGTAAAGCAGGCCTCATTTCATTTGGAGAACACCATATCAGATCAACAAGGAGGGATCTGGGGATTCTCCTGAGTGTTCTTTTCTCCTTATGTCCTGGCCCCCTTTCCAACTATGCATGTTTCTTAGAGGTCAGGGTCTACACTGAAGTTCGAAAGCATATGGCAGCATTACCCTGTGGGATTTCTACAAAATATCTTTTACTGGGACCAAAGACAAACAACACTTGGCTGAATAAAAGTAATACTTAGGAACAACTTGTGGGCTGCTCCTTATCCCACCTTGATTATCAAAAATATGACATGGGAAGAAAATTAAGTTTTCCTAAGAGAATAAATGGAAAAAAAGTTGGGTCCTTTAACAACAACAGTACATATACAAGTGCTTGTGTTCATCTGGAATAAGACTTTTTGGAAGAAAACATTCTCTAGGGAGTACATATGTAATGAACAGATTATCAGTGACTCACTTAAAGCCACAAAGTTTCATCAATATGAAACAGTCCATGACTCACCACACAAAAGACTTTGAGGGCATGGACATTGTAAAGCTGGTCAGAGGATTGGTCCAGGTAAGTGAAACATTCATTCCTGGATGGTTAGTATTCTGGTCAATATTTTGTCTTACTATATAACTGCCTAGTGTGCAGCTGGATTCCTGGTCTTGCTTAGGACCTTCTGATATCACTTTATGAAAACATAAAAATATCATGCTTAATCAATCTGTACAGCATACATAATATACAGGTATGTCTGGGACTTCCAGCAGAACTCAGTATTATTTAGAGAAAACAATGATACTAGACTCAGGTTCAAGTGAGGTTATAGTGCATATGGCCAGTGTAAAAATGGATCAAGTGATAAGAAAAGAGAGCCTCACTGAATTTAGTCAACGACACCTATCAGCATCCCAGTCTGGAAGAGGAAAGGTGGTCTGTAAGGGACTATAGCATCCAGCAATGAAGAAAAGCAGATGACTGGAAACAGTTATGATACAACGTTATTGGTTTTGTTTTCTTTGCCAAGTTCCGAATGTCAACCTCCAGGGAAACTTCTTTTACAACTTCAGTGGTAAAAAGGGAAAAAGAAAAGAGAGAAATGGTGAAAAGCTAAAAATATCATACATTCTATGATCTATTTAATTATAATGAATGTTTTTCCCATTTGATAGCTCTGATTCCAATCTTGGTACATGGTTCAGTAGCACTGACTATTCATTATCTATCATTAATTCACACTTACACTATAAGGTAGATTTATCCAACAGGCAAACAGCAAGCAGAATACTCAAAACTGTACACAGGAACTATCTAAGGACCTCACAGGTCCACAAGACAGGGCAAAAAAAGCAAAGGTAAAGCTTACAAGTCTTCATGGGCAAATGAAGAATCTTTAAATGAAGGTACGGTAACGATTTAAATTCAGCTAATAATTTTATTTCAGTGGTTCATCATGTCCTGTTGATGAACTGAGAGCTGCTGCACTAGTGGGGCTTAGTGCCACTAGGACAGCCATTAAGTAAATTTGTTATGTGGTGTTGTCCTGTTTCCTCTCAGCGTTGCATTATTGGAAGCAGTCAGTGTATATAAACAAGTGAAGCTAGGCAGAAAACAAGTTTTCCACACAATTAGTTCAAAAATAATGAGTCTGTTTCCATGCATGTTGTTAGCTTTCCCCCTCACGTCTACTGTTAGTGAAACTCAATGGAATGCACTGTGAAAAGAAAAATGCAAAAATATCCTGGTTATGAAAAAGTGGGAAAAACTTCAGTCCACAATTAGGTAGATTCTAAACCTCAGTGGTTATTTCTACAAATTCAGAAAAAAAAAAAAAATCACCACACCAAGGGACAGGGTGTGGCAAAAGGTTATAACAGCATATAAAACAGTTTACTAAAACTGGCAGGCATTGGCCATAGCTGAACAGGATCAGTAGTTTCTTTTGTTTAATTCCTTTTCGATAGTTTATGTGAAGAACTGTTGCTAAGCAGAATATAGGCCAAATGCTGAACAAATGTATATCCAAACAAATGTGTTCAAACCATTCCTTTCCTTCTCTTCAGGCAGAGTTTCAGAACAGATTCTTAATAATCTGTCCAGAATAAAGCACATCAGTGGTGCTGAAAGATGAGGCAACCTAAAGTTAAAGAATACTTGTTGCAAGTTCTGACAATCTTTCCCATTTACTTAAAATTAATGACAATATCAATTTCAAAGGAAGACTTGCCTTGCCATTTATTTATTTATTTGTTTGCTTGTTTATTTATTTGATGAGATATTGTTTAATTAGCCTCAGGGAGATACAAGATACATTTCAAATACAGAGAATTGCATCTTAAATATGGTGGGAGGTTATAAATGACCAAAATCAACCTTCACATCAGGTCCCTGCTGAAGCCTGATTTTTTTTGTTTGTTTGTTTTTTTTAGTTCAGCTCATCATAGTGAAACAGACAGCTTGGATACGTAGTACTTCTTCAGAATAAATGAAAGACTGTTCCTAGTACAAAGTGTTTATACAGCTTCCAGGCTCAGACTGAATTTTCTTCTTATAGTAATCTTCTTATAGTAGAATGCCACTGATGGCTCATTTTCATTTACATTCATTTGGTCACCAGGAAGATGCCAAAAGTAATGCCTGCACTTATGAAGACATGAGAAGAGAGGAGAATAATTAGTTCTGCGTGGGACAGGACAAGCATAAAGGTTTTGCTCTTACCATACCCTAGGTGATTTCATCACTGCTGGTGAATTGGCAGATAATTTAACGGGAAGCAGGAAAACATCTGGCCATGGTTGTGTCCCAGTAAAATTACTTCATAGAGAGTGAGTTTACAGTTGTATTTCAATAGTAGCTTAAATATTTGGGTTTCAAAATACCCCCCCAAAACAAACAAACTAACAAACTAAAACAACGATTTTTTTACTAGTACAAAATGATGATCATGCTAAATCTGTTAAAGTTATTTCCCATATATAACATATTTTCTTTCTCATTAAAATAAACTGAATTTTATCATTGGGATCTGCAGATTGCTTTTGAGGGTGTGTGATGTTTCTTGCTGTGACAGGCAGCTCTCTGCTGTTGCATTGATAAAATTTCTTTTATTTCATTCATAATGCTGTGAAAATGCATAGTACCTCTCCAGCACCTATCAGTCATCATGTAAGTCAACTCTCTCTTCACTGTCTTGTGATCCATGCAGAAGTGCACTGTTTACTTCCTAGTATGCTCTTAGAGAATGTGTACTGAAGAAACAAGGAAATGATCACCGCTATTCTTTGTAATTAATACAAAGCTCACCTAGAGAGTACAGGATCTTGTAGAGCTAGTAAACATGATTACTTGGAATTTAACTACACTTCTTTTACTTATTATTTTTCATTATTAATTCAGGAAGTGGAAGCCTGAATGGAAGCGGGAGCACACTTTTATGGAATTTGCTGATGGCATCACATTGGAAACTATCAATATTGGTAAGGTTTGGCATATTTTAAAAAGAAATGGTTGCCCTTGTTAACTGGAATAATAGAAATGGGTTGAAATGTTAACACTGCAATGTATACAGGCATATGCAGAAGAGCTTATACTATGAATTTTGGCTACAAGCTGGGTCTTTTCAGCTGGAACCACAAGAAGAAAAAAATGGGCACACTGGTTGATTAAGGTCTGGCTCTAAGCCAACAAAGTGATGTAGCTCTGAAATGGGCAAAGGTTTTTTGTAAGTACTGGGGGATAGTTAGCAAAGATGCGTGCCACTGGGAAAACAATGGTGGAACTGTGTCCAATGAGTGTCACTTGCACAGAAAGTTTCAGTATGAGCTCAGATGAATGGGGTTTGTTGTGTAAGCAGAAAAAAAGAATTCTGATAGAATTTATTCTATCGTAAGAAAATGGGTGAGCTGGGATTTTCAGCTTACCATACTGGTCATTGATAGAAGATACAACTATTTTTAAGTGTAGTGTGTTCAAAAGAAGGAAAAATGGGCTTGTTATTTGAGCTAAAAAGGTATAGTAGCACAAGAGCAGGTGAAGATAAATTACCAGTGAGTACATCCAGGTTACTTTTAAAGGGTTGTTAAGCAAAAGAAAAGAGGTTCAGGAAAACTCTTCCTAGAGGAGCAGGGTGGGTAAACACCTTATTCTTTCAAAAGTTGAGAGAATTATTGTGGCTCCAACTGCCTCAGAAAGGAGGAAGTGAACTTCTAGACCCCTCCAAAATCAGCTATCTTTGGTCTTATTTGTGGAGGTCAATACACAATAAAAACTTCACTAAGATGGGATGAGAGATATGTGTCTGTCTTTAGGGGATGGCAGCACATTGACGGTAACCTGTGTAGTGGTGGTATTCTGTGCTTCTGTAGCATTCAACATGACTTTGCAGGAAATAGCTAAGTGTTTTCATTCATGCTCTGTCTCCTACAGCAGATGCTAAACATTTTATGTGGCAGTGATGGTGGATGTGGATTCACAGACAAACATCTGATCAGCCACTGCAGGAACTTCCTAACAACATTAACTTAATCCAAATAATCATGAGTGACTGAATTTGTTTTATGCAGGAGTGCTCAATGCAATCTTAACAGGGACTTTTTACTCTGATGTTAGCTGTGGTAGCAGCAGTACTTGTCTGAGTATAAGAGTCCTCACTCTTACTTATCTGAGTATAAGATAAGATGTCTTTACTACAAGAAGGACATTGAGATGCTGGAGCATATCCAAATAAGGGCAATGAAGCTGGTGAAACGTCTAGAAAACAAGTCTTACAAAGAGCAGCTGAGGGAACTAGGGTTGTTTAGCTTGAAGAAAAGAAAGCTCAGGGGAGACCTTACTGCACTTTACAGTTACATTAAAGGAGGCTGTAGCAAGGTGGGGATCAGGCTTTTCTCCCAAGCACCAAGTAATGAGGGGAAATGGCCTCAAGTTGCGCCAGGGGAGGTTTAGGTTGGATGTTAGGAGAAATTTCTTTACTGAAAGGGTTGTGTGACATTGAAATAGACTGCCCAGGGAAGTGGTTGAGTCACCATCCCTGAAGGTCTTAGAGAAACATGTAGACGTAGAACATAGTAGCATGGTTTAGTGGCGGATTTTAGTACTAGGTTAAAGGTTGGACTAGATGATCTAAGAGATCTTTTCCAACCTGAATGATTCTATGATTCTAATAGAGTGCCATAGGCACATTGTAACTGGTCTAGCTTCATAATGACAGATACAAATTTAATGAACACATTTCAACTAGAAAGGCTAATTTACAGTGAGAGAATATTATGTACCACTGTTATCTTTCATTCAGTACTACAGGGGGTCATAAACCAGCATTTACTACATTACAAGGTGTGTAACTTTCTGTCTGGAAACAGCACAGTCATTGCTGTAATCAAAAAAAAGCAATAAGCAGGTGAATGTTCATCTGTATTTTCTTTTATAGTTTTTGATACTCTGGATCCTAACTCAGAAGAGTAACAGGAGACACATTAGCCTGGAAAGCATTTACTCAGAAAATAATGATTGGTGTAAATAAAGAACAATAAGGACATGTAGGATCTTATATTCTCTAGATGTTTCTATTAGCAATCTGATATTATGGGTAATGTAACAAAACAAAAGTATTTGCCAAAGTAAGGGTGAAAGGATTAAATAGTAAATAGCTGAAAATTCACCTAGCTTGAAGACTCAATTTCTATGGTAGCTTGACTCCAAAGTAGTACCCTTTCCTCATTAAGGAGACAGTGATGCATGAAGTATTTCTATTTGAAATAAAATCACTATACAGAATATTGCAAATATAAAGAAGTTCCTTCCTAAACTCTTACTTCTGATCATGTATAACATATTTGTCCTATTTAAATCAGTAGCAGGATTTCTGCTTAGAAAGCACAATTACTATTATCGATCTTTAATACTTGGATGGCATCCAAGTTTTTTATTCGCAGTATGGCAATTATTTAGGGACAGAATTTAACCAAAATTAGCACTATCTAGCATATCTTTCTTGGACTATAAATTTCACTTCGCAAAAATAATCTGGAAATGATATTCTAGTCCTTTAAATACTGTGCTTTGTAATGCAAAAATGTGAATTTGAATGGTCTGCTACTATTTCCTCAATGACAAGTAAACAGCCATTGACATTCACACAGTCATGTTTTACAGATAAACCTGAGAAGAGAGAAAAAGAGAAGAATTATTCCATAAGGTTTTCATTCTAAAGTCAGTCCTAAATACATCAAAAGAGTAGATGGGAAAACACACTGTGCTGTGTGTATTTTCTGTTTGGCATTTTTCGAGGAGTGCAGCTCTTTTCTTTCTCTTACTGGTTGCAAAAATCTCATACCTGTACGCAATAGCCCTTTACCAGCATATGCAGACTTTTTCAGACCTGTTAATAGAATTTTCTCTTTTCACGTTCAACTTTATAGCTTCTATGCAGCTTCCTGCTTCGTGAAGATTAATATAATCCATTTCAGTGTTTTCTCCAGGTTCTCATCATGTTAAATTCTTGTTCCAGTCTCTGATTCTAAGTAGTTATTGTTCAGTTATTTCAGAGAGCCTTGCTTTCTTCCAAGGCTATTACAAATTTAGCTTCACTCTCTAAGGAAGGCAGTGTCATCATATTACATTTTATATGTCATAGAAACAATTAAAAGGACATACAAACTGTTACTTCAAAAGTAAGTATAGAAAGCACAGGAATTGTAGAAGGCAGTGCCATCATACCAAGTGTATCATCTTCCTGTGTTTCACTGAATTTCTTTGAATTGCATTTGATGGTTTTTGTTTGCCTTTTTATTGCTATTATTACTTTGTTTATAAGTGGTAAGTGCAATGACTATTTTACTACTTTGAACATTGTGGAGCCAACACAGTCATAGAAGGCTGAGCTGGATTCAGTTTTGATTCACACACTATTGATAAACCTGTCAGCTCAGTTCTGACTAAAGGACTCCTATTTCTGATGATGGAGAAAGATAGAAGTTCAATTTTCCACTCTGTTTTGTGTTTGCTGCACTGATATTAGATTTAGATTTGAAAAAATCAACAATGCTGAGGTAGAAGCCTTTAAGAAACGCAGTGCTTGTGAAAACCAACATTTTTAACTGCCTTATGTCATTCTTAGTTAATTTAAAAACCTTTATAATGACACCTTTATTTAAGTTGGATCATTAGCTTGCAGATAAGATATGAAGATATGTGACAGAAGCAGTTAGATATGTCAAAGAGGGAGAAGAAGACCCCAGCTGCCCAGTTATTTATGTATTGTGGCTTTTTGTGGGAGGTCCATGGGAAGCACACAACTTGGCATTACAAACCACCACTGGGCCTGTCAAGTACACTGCCTAACTAATGTACTTTTATTAATAGGTACAAGGCTTAATGGTTCAAGCCAGACAGCTGTAAGGTTATTGTACCTTGTATGTAAGGTCATTGTACCATTGTATGTCTGCACAAAAGACAGCAGTACAAACTTCTACTTAACTCTTCAGATGAAGTCACTGCAGAATTTACAAGTTGTAGAAATATAAAGACAAAGAATCCAGATAACAGGTGGGGAACTGATTGCTTGCCAGAGAATGTCTGAATTCATGAAATGACTTAGTTAAAATATTTGATAAACTGAAGACAAACCTGAATTCAACCACTGCTTGTTGGGTATCAGTTTTCACTATACTGAAACTCACAGAAATCTCAATTATTATGCCAAGCAGTTTGGAGTGTGCTGATGGAAACAGGCGTATTTCAAGTTCTAGTGTAATGAGGGAGATAAATCACAACATTGCAGGTCAATTCTCAGGGTTACTGGTAATGTGGTTCCCAGTAGCTTGAGTCTTAATGTCAAAGTGTTAAAAATGTTAGCAGCAAATCACTGGATTGCAGCATGGAAAATTTTGGATATCTAACTGTCATTTCACAGAATATGGTCTGCCTCGTACCAGAATTGTTTGTTTTAGTAATTATCTTTTTCACCTTGACTTCAGTAATATCTGCAGTGAATATTGGTATTTCTAAAAGATGACATTATTTTTCACCAGGCACTAGGAGCTAAAGAATTGAACTCACCAATTAAAGGCTTTTAACAGCTGGATGCTTCCTAAATGCTTAGTAGAAACATTAATGACTTTACAGTAGGAAGAAAAAAAATCCTCACAAAGTTGAAGAGGGCTGTGCTCCTCAAAAACAATGGATGAGGAACTTGTTGAAAGCGGAGGAAAAGGAACAGTTTAAATTATACATTGTTCTGCCTTCAGACAGCCAGAGCAATTAACTTTTTATGGTTAAATGCATGGCCCCATTTCCCCCTGTACTAATTATTCCCAGGAGTGGGTGGTGAGACTATTTACAGTCCATCTCATTCCCTTTACACTGATCCTCTACAGTGACTGGATGATCTCCAACATACAGAAGTCATTAGCTGGTGGCCTAAAGGAGTAGTGCACAAACCATGTCTCATACACTGGTATGTAACAGGGATAACCATCCTGAGAAAGTAAAGGGCAGCTCATGACCAACACACACTGTGTTCCTGGTGTTCCCAGAAGTAGGTGTGGTCCTGAGGCAGTCACCAGCCAGCAGTTTGTGGTACTTTGCAAGCTGTCTGAAATGACTCTGCTCGACATGATCTTTATTTTTGAATTTTGCATCTACCCAATACTAGGCTCAGAAACACAAGTACCATCCATCATGTGGGGTTTTCACTCTCTACTGGGCAAAGAGAAAGAAGAAAGATACTTTTTCAATGTTTTGCTTTCATGAGTGCTGAATAGCCAAGAAGGTACTTGTCCGTTTCTGCAGAAAGTAGTGCAACTCCACCTGGGCTTACCTCATAGGAAGTTTGTTACATCTCTTTATCTTCTGGAATAAGGGAAGAATGCTAAAGCTCCATGTCTTACTGTGGTTCCTAACCCAGAGTTTCAGACAAACTTTTAGGTCCAGAATGACCTCTAAGGAGTGCCTTGACTAAAGATTTTAATTATGCTCAATATTTCCTGGGAAGACAAGCTAGAGACACCCCAGAATATGTTTAATAGATGCCTCATCCTTGAGGTGGTCTATAGAGATGTATTGAAGCAAAAGTTTCTGATGAAACTCCAGGGCCAGTCAGGCTTTGAACAAACAAATCTTACCTTAGCATCTAAAAGACATACTTTTTAGTGCCATTTGCCAAACTGACCAGGAAGGGGATCCAGTACCATAAATATTAGTTAGCTGCAAAACTGATATTTACAGCCTGATTTGTACTGGGGAATGCATTCTGGCTAATCTCTGTTTAACTATTCTGTCTTCATCCTTTCTGGTCTGATAATAATAAGCTCTTCCCTGATTAATATTCCAACCTCTTAAATATGCAAGAGCTACCTAATTTTCTGTTCCTGTGTACCTAAGCAGATATAGCATGTTAATGAAAGGATTTGTCATCAACTAGTATTTATGGTGTGTTTCCCCCAAATATGCTTTCAAGTACATATTATGGAAAGTTCCCCACTCCCACCCCATTCCATTTAAAATAAATATTTTAAACTATTCCCAGTTCTCTGTTCCAGTAGAACGTTCTGATCTCTGTGATCAAAGGTAAAACATTATATGAAAACTCCAAGAAGATTTCTCCATGGCTTCCCTGAAGTTGACTTTTTGTTTGCCAGTCATCTGTGCTGTGATTTTAAAATAGTATTTCTGTGTTGTTGTAATCATAAACATCATCACAGGATCAGGTTGCATGAATGTAACTAAATATCTAAGCTAAACACCACAGACTAGAATAAAGTGAATTATGCACTGAGAATACACCTCAAGATTTTGTCTGATACTACAAGGACTTGAAGTTGATTACATAAAACAGAACAAAATGTCACTTACTTTGCATATCTATTACCAAATTATCTTGGAATGGACTTGCTTTTTAAAGAATTTTGACCCTTTAGACCATTAACTTCCATTTTAGCATTACCTTTTAGTTTTAAAATGAGACTCAAAACAAACAAAAAAGAATAACCAACCAACAAACAAAACCACAGCACACAGACCCTAAGTCTGAATTTTCTCATGAAGTAAACAGTCAAAGTGCCACTGATTAACACAGTCAATCTCAGTGCAGTCCTACACTTAAATTTCAATACAATAAAAATGAAAGAAAAGAAAAATGAAAGAAGTAGAAGGGGGGGATTTTATTCTGATATTTACTGTCTGTAGTACTTAAAGTTTTTAGATTACTTTTGTTAACCAAAAACTCAGAAAGTATTACTTTCTGATGGAATAGTGTTCTGTTTAGAGGTTGGGGGTTTTCAGCTATTTTCATAGAATAAATTAATTTTTAAACAAAACCAATTCCAAAGTGTAAGACATTTTACATCATAAATGTCAAAACAAAATACTTGGAATATCTAATGACAAACATCCTACATGCAACTTGTTTGAAGGTGAAGAGAACTGCTTGGACAAATTCAGCAGTCTACATTTCCCCCCTCTTCAGCGATAAACCTCCTCATTGTAATTACTGGTCCTGTTCCTATGATTTTAGTCTTGAGAAATTCCACAGACTAAGAACTTGAAAGGTCACATGGAGCAAGTTCAACATGGTGGGAAAAGAATCAGAATAGGCTAATGCAGGAAGAGATGTTGCAGCAATGAAAGAAAGTACAGTTCTTGTTTGGTTTCTTTTTTGAATCAGAGCAGTAGCTTTTTTTTTTTTTTTTTCCTTAATTTGTATTCCTGAGGTCTTTCTACCAAAGAAAACTATCAATTAGCAGACAAAAACATTTAGGAACCTTGTATTCAGTAAATTTCAAAAACTGAAGTGAAAAAAAAACTGCCTCAGTTCCAGCTTAAACCTTCCCCAATTTAGGTGAGTGAGTGAGTCTTGTTTGGAGGAAAAAGAAACCAGACTGGACTTGAAATGTAATTTCAACCTCTGTTGTGTAGTGACTCCATCATTCATATGGCCCATGGAGAACATTTTGCTGGTATACAAGAACAACAAATAAAAGTAACAGTCACAAGCTTCTCTGCCACATTTCGAGATCTGGGAAGAGCTTGTTCCAAAGGATGATGTTTCCTTTCCAGCTTTCCTTAGTGAGCAACTAATGCAGAAAGACCATTCCTATACAGTCATGCAGAGTGCAGAAGGTGTCTCTGCTTCACCACCTTCTCTTTTCTGTTACTCTTGGCCCTACAAACAAGATGAGAATAGAAGCTTGTTGTAAAAGCCTTCAGCAATGTATGCTAGATTCACCAATAAGGGTGCTCATATATATAAGTATGTGCATAACTGAAGAAGTTGCAACTCTCTTTATATTGGCTACTCTTACCAGAAGTCTAAAGTGAAGCCATGCACAGCATGCCTTATTCTCTAGGTACTTAGACTTGCAGAAGCCCCAGTGATATGAGAGTACAAGTACGGAAGTGGACATAGATACAAGGTCCAACTAAACACATTTAAGATTTAAGCATGCTAATTATCAGCTACATACACTGAATGAATGTTACATTGCCTGGTTTCATGGCTCAATAAAAGGTTCATAAATTAAGAATAGAACCATATGTGTACTGCACGTTGGTCTTATATTTGGTCTCCTGTGTGCGGGAAAAGATGGAATGCAAAGTTATCTGCATAACATCATTTAAAACAATTTGGTTAGAGAAATGCCATTAGAAATTGCAAGTCAGAGGGGATGGATTTTAGTGGAATTTAAGAGTCTAAACAGATTTTAATTCAGATGCTTATAAACTATTGCGCAAAGGGATTAAATGGAACTTAATAGTGTAAAAGCCTTCTGTGTAAAAGTGAACCTCTGTTCATCTAAAAGAGTAAAATTACAGAGGAAAATGTGTCATTGAAATAACCCTGATGAGTCAAGACATGCCATAACAGTAGAAAGCTTTTGACTGTTGGTGTCATGAAATACAGCACATCAGAGCAAATTGTTCTACAGTAGAAAGAGTAGCCTATGTGCTGACAACACAGTAGCTGTCTCAGATCAGTTCTGTGCCTTGAGAAATGCACTCTTCCTTCCTTTTAAGCTTGAGCACATCAAAATGTCAGTGCTACTTTTTAGATGTAGAATAAGTTTCTGGCCACTTGTATTCATTAAGAAGAGTGACAAGAACAATTATACATGACCTTTCTGGAGGGTAATAAAAATAACTTTTAGAAACAACCAAATAGTTGTTTATCAAAAAATTACAGCATAACAAGAACCATATGTTAAGGGAAAAATATTCTCCTAGCAATATACAATGGGAAAGGTGCCTATTAGGGTATCAGTCAACATGAAGTGGGAGTCTGTATTTCAATACCAAAGCATGAATGGGAGAGAGACTTTGAAGTATGCTGTTGTCTTCACTTCAGATAGGAAAGTGAAATGGAAAAGTAAAGTATACTAAAAAAGACCTGCTGAATTCTAAGTTTACTTTCACACATTAATTTATGGAAAATTAAGGATTTGTCTTACTTCCCTTTGCTTCAGCTCCTGTACTTTTAGGACACCTTGAATTCTCAGATGACAGGAAATTTCTACAGTTGCCCACATTAAGCTGATCAGTAAAGCAGTCTCTAGGGATTGACCATGTAATGATGAAAAGTAATGTCAGCTCAGATATTAGATTTTGATACCAGGATGATTTGGATAATTGGATGTAGCCTGGGAGATTTTTCTTGTATATATTTTTTTAGTTTTGTTTGGTCTTCAAATGTTGTTTTGCTCTTAAAAAAAATAATAAACATCAACCTGAGTTCTGTGTTTGTTATCTCTTGCTAACTCCTTTAGCGACTTGTCTAGCTGGGGGTAGGGGAATGATTTTTCTGACTGTCAGCTCTGCAAACAACCTGGGTTTTAGAAGTCCAGCTGAGTTTTGTCTACCTTGTTCATCATCTCCAGTAATAAAGATTCTATGTGCCATAAAACTCGTGTAATCCTGAACTGTCCATTTGTGACTGAAAGCAGACTATCTTCATCACTTGAAATTAATTAACAATTCTCTCGAAGACAGGTTTGTCAGATGAAAAATCCAGCCTTTGTTTCCTCATCTCTAGGCTACGTCTCCTGTGTTAAAAGAAGCAATAGCTTTTGCCAATAAAATAAATGTTGTTTTGAATACGCAAGATAGATTTGTAAATCAAGAATTCACTGTAACTTCATCTTTTCACAAAGCCGAACGATGGCCGTAAGCCATGTAAGCGTTAAGCCTAAGTGTAAAGTTAACTTGTAGCCAGATGATCTTCTGTTCTGTAACAGAATTATACTGCTTTTGCTGATTTTTTTAGTAGTTCTTATCTAGTAGCAGTTTTAATGTTTATGTAAACAGCAGGTTTGAAAACAAAGTAACATTTACTGTCAAGCTGTTTTCCAGCACAAATCAATTATTATTCCATTTACAAATAATGACAGACACCAGAAATAGAAGCTTGGTTCATTAATTATATATATATTTTTTTTCTTGCCATGCACCTGCATGTGGGTTACTGTCAAGTTACTCATGAAAGTTACTCATGATCACCTATTGTGCTTTTGATACTAAATTATATGGCTCAGAGATGACTCCAGTTTTCTGGGTTCATGGAAGTAAGGTAACTCCTAATTCAAAAGGAAATCAGACAGTGGGGTGAAAAATGTTTCTCTGTTGCATGTAACATGGAGCCCCCACAAGATAGACATAATTCATGGAAGAGATTTATCTCTCTGCAGTGCTACGTGATGAAAATTGCCCCAGAAAAGCAGACTAGGGTGCATTCAGGAGCAGTACTGGGGTTGCACACAGATGTTAAAGAAAATTTTCATTAAAATAGGTAAAAACAGACTATTCAAACAGAATCTCAGTGCATCTGCTACTGTCTTCCTTTCAGCACATGAGGTCTATCTTAACTCCAGACTAAGTACTCTTTAGAAAGGAATCCAGGAATAAGTGTTTAGTACACGTGTGAATTTTAGCTCTTATAACAGTTATCTGGAAATTCATAGGTGCTTGAAGAGAAACACCAGGAAACCTCTACCACATGAGCCATAAATTTCAGGATGGAAAAGTTCAGTTTGAGCCCAAGCTGTAAGGACAACAGTTCTGGTTTGGATAGTCAGAAAATGCGCCTAATTTCATATTTTTTTTGGTACCCACTCTGTAAGAACAGTAGACAGCTGTAGAGAGTCGGACTGAAGGTCTGTTTAGCCCCTCAAAATGTCTGCAGCTTCATCTGCACCTTTTACTAAAGGAAAATCTTAAGAACAAGCCAGGCATATATTTCTTTCTTATTTATTGGCCCAGAAACAATCATACATGTTATCAGAAAGCTCCTAAACCAGAGGAGCTACCTCTAGGTTTAATAAACCTTTGTGAAAATAGGGTGGGAAACAAAGTTATATAATTTAGGTTGAATTTTCCTTGTGATTATTTCAATTGATGGCCTCTTATTTGTGTGTTATCTAAAACAGTGATTAATAGTTCCTCGTTTATCATCTCCTTGTCACCGATAACTTCAGACACATATAGTACCCTGTTTAATTATCTCTTTTCTTTTTTTATACAGATGAGTCTTTGTTTATTTAATCTCAATGAAATGGAAGCCAGCATAATTTTGATGACTCTTATCACCTCTCTCTGCACCTTTATTAGTTCTGTTGCATCATTTTTTCCTCAAGACCTTGTAACCAGAAGTGCAGTTGTTTTTTCATGACTTGGGGACAGTGTGGATCTATATTATGACACAGTTTCTGTTTTGTTTTTTATTTCTTCTCTAGTATTTTTTTAACTCATTACTGAATGATGAACTGACATTTTCATAAAATTATCTTCTTCAACTCTGAGATGCTTTTTGATAGATTATTTGAAGTCCACCAGTATGCACTTAGGGCAGGCTTTCTCTGTCTGAAGTACTCAGCACCCAATTTCCTCTGCCTTTTAAGTGCCCAATCTTTCAGTATTTTAAGGTGGTTCTGCTACTCTACACAGTAATTTTACCATCCCACTTAACTTAGTGTCATCAGATTTTTGCCACCTCATTCTATATTTGTTTTGCCAGATAACCACAAGAACAAGATACAGCATGGTCTTCAAAACAGGTCCCTCTGAGGTTGCACAAATGATACCCACATTCTGTGAAACCTCAGAAAGTATTTCAGTCCTCCCTTTCTTTCCTAGCCTAAAAGCAGTTATTAAATCATTGGGAGGATTTCCCCCTTTGACTGTCCCTTGACAGTTTATTCTCTATTAGCTTTCTGAGGAGGAGCTGTTTGACAAAAACCCATTGCACAATATCAAGCAAATCATATTTCTCTGCAGCACATTCTGGAAAAATCTCATTGATTTGTGAAGCATGTCTCTCTGAAATGAAAATCAAGTTGATTGTTCCCGTTACTGTAGAAAAGGAGAAGTGTTTTGCTGACCTGGATCTTCTCCTACAAAGGTCTGCAAATTTAGATTTCCTTTAAAATTAAGCCACTCTTTCCTTCACATGCCTGTTCCCTGCAGAAAGCTAGAACAATTGTATAAGCACACATCACTGAGGAAACTTTGTTCTCACTGGTATCACAGATGTCAGTGAAGAAGTTTTGGTCATTTTTTTAAATTTTTTTTTTTAAGACCTTGAGTTGTAAAGAAGGACTGCACGTCTGAAACAATCACAGAATCGTCTAGGTTGGAAGAGACCTCCAAGATCACCTAGTCCAACCTCTGACCTAATACTAACAAGTCCTTCACTAAACCATATCCCTAAGCTCAACATCTAAACGTCTCTTAAAGACCTCCAGGGATGGTGACTCAACCACTTCCCTGGGCAGCCCAGTCCAATGCCGAACAACCCTTTCAACAAATAAGTTCTTCCTAATATCCAACCTAAACCTCCCCTGGCGCAACTTTCGCCCATTCCCCCTCATCCTGTCACCAGGCACGTGGGAGAATAGACCAATCCCCACCTCGCTACAGCCTCCTTTAAGGTACCTGTAGAGAGTGATAAGGTCGCCCCTGAGCCTCCTCTTCTCCAGGCTGAACAATCCCAGCTCCCTCAGCCGCCCCTCATAAGACTTGTTCTCCAGAATCCTCACCAGCCTCATCGCTCTTCTCTGGACTCTCTCGAGCACCTCGATGTCCTTCTTGTAACAAGGGGCCCAAAACTGAACACAGTACTCGAGGTGCGGCCTCACCAGAGCCGAGTACAGGGGGACAATCACTTCCCTAGTCTGGCTGGCCACATCGCTGCTTCTTGTGCAAGCCAGGATGCTGTTGGCCTTCTTGGCCACCTGAGCACACTGCTGGCTCATATTCAGCCAACGATCAACCAGTACTCCCAGGTCCCTCTCTGCCAGGCAGCTTTCCAACCACTCATCTCCCAGCCTGTAGCTCTGCTTGGGGTCGTTACGACCCAGGCGCAGGACCCGGCACTTGGCCTTGTTGAACTTCATACAGTTGGCCTCAGCCCCTCGGTCCAGCCTATCCAGATCCTCCTGCAGAGCCTTCCTACCCTCGAGCACATCGACACATGCACCTAACTTGGTGTCATCTGCGAACTTACTGAGGGTGCACTCAATCCCCTCATCCAGATCATCAATAAAGATATTGAAGAGGACTGGCCCCAGTACTGAGCCTTGGGGGACGCCACTAGTGACTGGCCTCCAACTGGATTTGACTCCATTCACCACAACTCTTTGAGCCCGGCTATCCAGCCAGTTTTTAACCCAACAAAGCGTACGCCAGTCCAAGCCACGAGCAGCCAGTTTTTTGAGGAGAATGTTGTGGGAAACGGTGTCAAAAGCCTTACTGAAGTCAAGGTAGACCACATCCACAGCCTTTCCCTCATCCACTAAGTGTGTCACTTTGTCATAGAAGGAGATCAGGTTAGTCAAGCAGGACATGCCCTTCATAAACCCATGCTGACTGGGCCTGATCGCCTGGTTGCCCTGCAAGTGCTGCGTGATGACACTCAAGATAATCTGCTCCATGAGCTTCCCTGCCACTGACGTCAAACTAACAGGCCTATAGTTCCCCGGGTCTACCCTCCGACCCTTCTTGTAGATGGGCATCACGTTTGCTAGCCGCCAGTCGACTGGGACCTCCCCTGAAAGCCAGGACTGCCGATAAATGATGGAAAGCGGCTTGGCCAGCCCCTCCGCCAGTTCTCTCAGTACCCTCGGGTGGATCCCATCTGGCCCCATCGACTTGCGTACATCCAAGTGCTGTAGCAGGTCACCAACCATTTCCTCGTGGATAGTGAGGGCCACATCCTGCTCCCCATCCCCTTCCACCAGCTCAGGGTACTGGGTATCCAGAGAACAACTGGTTTTGCCGCTAAAGACTGAGGCAAAGAAGGCATTAAGCACCTCAGCTTTTTCCTCATCCCTTGTAACTTAGTTTCCCCCCGCATCCAGTAAAGGATGGAGATTCTCCTTAGTCCTCCTTTTGGTGTTGATGTATTTGTAAAAACATTTTTTGTTATCTTTAACAGCAGTAGCCAGATTGAGCTCCAGATGAGCTTTGGTCCTTCTAATTTTGTCCCTGCACAGCCTCGCAACAGCCTTATAGTCCTCGTGAGTGGCCTGCCCTCTTTTCCAAAGATTATAAACCCTCGTTTTTCTCCTAAGCTCGAACCACAACTCTCTGTTCAGCCATACTAGTCTTCTTCCGCGTCGGCTCGTCTTTGGGCACGTGGGGACAGACCGCTCCTGAGCCATTAAGATTTCCTTCTTGAAGAGTGCCCAGCCTTCCTGGACTCCTCTGCCCTTCAGAACCACCTCCCAAGGGGACTCTGCCAACCAGTGTCCTGAACAGCTCAAAGTCAGCCCTCCGGAAGTCCAAGACAGCAGTTTTACTGGTCCCCTTCCTGGCTTCACCAAGAATAGAGAATTCTACCATTTCGTGGTCACTCTGCCCAAGACAGCTCCCGACCACCACATCGTCCACCAATTCGTCACTGTTTGTGAACAGAAGGTCTAGTGGGGCACCTCCCCTGGTAGGCTCACTAACCAGCTGCGTCAGGAAGCTATCTTCCACGCTCTCCAGAAACCTCCTAGACTGCTTTCTCTGGGCTTTGTTGTGCTTCCAGGATATGTCTGGGAAGTTGAAGTCCCCCACGAGAATAAGCGCTGGCGATTTCGCAACTTCTGCCAGCTGCCTGTAGAACTCCTCATCCGTCTCCTCATCCTGGTTCGGCGGTCTATAACAGGCCCCCACCAGTATGCTTGCCTTGTTGGCCTTCCCACTGATTCTAACCCACAGAGACTCAACCTTATCAGTCCCAGCCCCAAGTTCCACAACATCAAAACACTCTCTAATATAGAGAGCCACACCACCACCCCTTCTGTGCTGCCTGTCCCTTCTGAAGAGCCTATAGCCAGATATTGCAGCACTCCAGTCATGAGAGCGGTCCCACCACGTTTCCGTGATGGCAACCAAGTTATAGCCTGCCTGCTGCACGATGGCTTCCAGCTCCTCTTGTTTGTTACTCATGCTGCGTGCATTAGTGTAGATGCACTTCAGTCAGGCCATTGCCTTCTTCCCCGGCCTTGCCATTTTTCCCCCTGGCACAGCTCCAACAAGCCTTATTTCAGCCCCATCCCCCTTCTTACCTAGTTTAAAGCCCTCTCAATGAGCCCTGCCAGCTCCTGGGCTAGGATCCGTTTTCCGCTTAGAGATAGGGACCCGTCTGTGGCCATCAGGCTGCGTGCCGAGTAAAGCGTCCCATGGTCAAAAAAAACAGAATTTCTGTGTTGGCACCCGCCTCTGAGCCACGTGTTAATCAGGTGGGCTTTCTGTGTCCACTCTGTACCCCTCCCTGCTACTGCAGGGGTGGACGAAAACACCACCTGTACTCCCGCTCCACCCACTAACTGTCCCAGTCCCCTAAAGTCCCATTTGATAGCCTTCAGGTTTCTCTCTTCAATATTATCACTGCCAGCCTGGACTATCAGAAGCGGATAGTAGTCAGAGGGGCGAACCAGGTTGGGAAGCTTTCTGGCAACATCCCTGACCCTGGCCCCAGGGAGGCAGCAGACTTCCCTGTGGGTAGGTCAAACATAGGTGAGGTTTTTCATCTGCAGCTCTCTGCAGAAGGATGGGATATACATGCCTACTCTAACAATCTCCTCAATTAGATGAACTGAACGTTCAAGTTCACTAGCTGTAGCTGATTGTTTCATATTTGCATAATAATTTTTTAAACAGTGCTAATTTTCTGCCTAATGAATCTGTAAAATTTCTTCCAGATGACACTGATGCATCAAAGAATCAGCACAGCACTCTTCTTTCCTTCTTATTTGAAAGTTGTTCCATTGTGCTACCAGTGTTACATGCTGTAATGATCAGAGGGGACTGAAATATTATCAGCAATAATTTCTGCAGGGAATTTGCCCTTTTACCATACTTCAACACCCCATAAACATTCCTTGCATGTATTCAGTACTAGAATACTGGACTTCGTGATAATGCTTTAAGTATTGGGCATAAACTTTATTTATGTCATGCTCAGTGTTTGACTACCTATCTGCTGGTTAGCTGAGGCTGGCTTTCCAAGTAGTGGTCACGTCTGTATTTTTTGTTTTCTTTGAGCTCTCATCATGCAGGCTGCATGTTAGCATTAGTCAGATGCCTCATTGCATCCAAGGACTGGCCTCACACCACAGCAAAGTCATTTGTAGGTTCAGGACAGTGGCACCACAGATGGTAACCAGTTTCCAATCTAAAAAATACTATTTGTAAATGTTTCTAAAGTTAAAATTTCTTAGAAGCACCAGCTCACAATAAACCCTGATGTCATTAATTTTTGAAAGAATTAATTTTCATCCAACAGATGAAACTTCCTGTCTCTATCAGCTCTCCCCTGAAAGACATGTAGCTATTTATCAGGAAATGCCACAAAAACAACATTTGGGTTATTTCAAATATTTTGAACCTTTTCCTTCTTTGGGTCACCGGACCTTGACAGGTCACCACTTTCAGAAGAGTCTGAATATACACTAAATTTTTGGTTTTCAAATTCATATAGAAATCTCTGCATTGTTCAAATTTGTATGAAGAAGTCCATAAAGGACCTGTCTATTGATTAACTGCTTTCATGTCTTATCTTCAAGGATGCCTTTGAGAAATCTTTGTTTCTCTTGTATCATGTCAAATATTGACTTGATAATGAAAGCACAGGTATGTAAACATACTCTGGGCTTCTCTCCACACTGCTATAAAGAGTACAAAACACAATTGTATGAGAAATGCAGTTATTCCACCTACCTCAAATCCTCTGTTCAGTTACAATTGGATTAAATATTCTTTTTCAGCCTAAATCAGAACTCATTTTTCTTGCCATATGCAGTGGCACAGAACAGAGATATCTGCAGAGAAGGAACTAATCTGACTTTTAGTCTTTTTTTTTTTTTTTTTATGTGCGTGTCAGCTAAATCCTGCCTAAAACAATGTTATTATTTCTAACAATCATCTTTGTGGTGTTAACATTTAAATAACTCAGATTCTTGACTATAGTCTTAAATTCAATAGAGCTGAATGAGAAAACTCAGTCTCTAAATAATTTAGAGTCACCTTAAAAAAAAACTTAAAAACCTTAAAAAAAAAACACGAAGGAGAAATAAAGAGTGAAATTAAAAGATTAACAATATACGCTAAGTGTTCATACACCTCAGTGACACTTCTTATTACACACTATCACAGACAAAACCATGACAGAGTTAATTTTCTTCATAGAGGCTCACACATGAAAATAGTGTTGATAACACCAATGTTTCAGTTGGGTCAGAGCAGTGCTTACACAGAGCCAAGGACTTGCCAGCTTCTCGTGCTGTCTCACCAGTGAGGAGGCTGGGGGTGCACCAGGAGCTGGGAGCCAGAACAGCTGGCCCAGATTGGCCCAAGGGACGTCCCATGCCATGTGGCATTATGATCAGCAACAAAAACTGGGGTAACAGGTTTTTTTTTAGTTTCTGTTGTTTTATTTTAAACTGTTCATTCTACACCCCTCACTCCCCATTCATGCCTCTTCCCTCCCCATCTCCCTCCAGATGGATAAATAAATGTAAACTACAAAAAAACCAAGACAGTTTGATTCAAGGATGGGCCATGCAAGAGAATGAACACTATCCTGGAAAAGAGAATCATTGTGGAAGCATTAAGGAAGCCTTAGAATTAGTCTTCTAGCTATGAGAAGTTTACCAGGAAGATGGAACCAGGTCCTACACTAGGATACATAGAAGGAGAGTGAAAAACAGGTCTTCTAAGTTAAAACAGGAGATACCAACCCTAGATATTATAAAGGTTTTTCATTATGAGCATAATTAATCATTGGAAAAAAAAAATAATGGCTGAACACAGAATTTGCAGCATATCTATCCTTGGAATTTTGAAACCGAACTTGATCAAGCCCTGAACAAGCTGCTCTAAGCAGTACATTAGACTAGAGAACACCCCCAGTCCTTTCCCATCTGAATTATCTTGTGAAAAGCTAAGGAGAGATTTAGAAGTCACAGCTGCACAGATCTGCAATGTGACTTAAGTTCTCATACCCAAGACTTACAAAAATATTAATCATGAAGAACAGAATAACATCTAAAGAGTCAGGTTCTTAAGATGTAAAAAGCAAACAAACAATCCAACCCTGACGAAATCCCAAACAAACAAAGAGACGCTGAAATACTACATTCAGAAATTTAGGGTCCTCAGTACCATTTGCAAATATTTATCTTAATGTGACTACAAACAGTAGTCTTACATTAAGGTGTTTTTTTTAAGCATGTCACAAGGACTATAACAGATGGTAAGTATACAGAAGTAAACATATCAATTACTGCTGTTGGAAATGTTTCTTGCCTTTTTTTTTTTTTATATCGGTGTTAAAAATGCTTCAAATCCAATTAATCATGTATGAGAGAGTAGGGATTATTACTCATTTTAAGCAGATGTTTTTTGTAAAACTAGACCCTACTTCCATACTTTTTAGTGACATGCCACTTGGCTAGCCCTTCAGGTTTGTGAATGATAAGGAACATGTATAGTCAGCCTTCTTCTCTTACATTATATCTTTCTCATATATATTATAACAACAAAAAATGTTTTTCTTTAATTAAAATGGTACCTTAAAACTTTGCTAGATGTTTACAGGGGAAGTGTTGTGCTTCTTGGGAAGCAGTAAAAAAAAAAAAAATCTGACATCAGTAGTAACTGCTTAATATTAACTCCTCCCAAGTTTACTGATGCAGACCATTCTAAGTAATAGCCTTGGCACAAACTGTATTCAACAGAACCAGCTGACTATCACTCCCTTCTCTCTCTACAACACAAGTCATTTACAAGCCATTTAAAAAGCAAACTGTAAGGAAAATGCACCAGACCTGAAATGCAGCAGCCCAAATCCTCAGAGGCTATCAACATCTCCGTACTGAAGTCAGTAGATTTACCCTGATTTGTATGATCTGAAAATCTGGTTCAGCCCCTGTGAGCAGCTGTTTCTAGCCTACCTTAATACCTTTTGCATTGAATTGCTTATCCTTATTGCTTTTAGAGTAATATGAAGAAAGAGAGGAGTTTGAAAAAGTCATGGTCATTGTTTATTGCTTATTTCTCTGAAGCTGGTTAATTAGTTTATAGTGGTTTTGTTTGTTTGTTTGTTATTTTTATTTTTATGTTTTATGCTGTTCTGGGAGGAGTGGAGGTACACTAAGCTAATACTTATCTTTTAACTATGAAGTTTAACAAAACAAATAAACAAAAACATCTAATATTTTGAAATCTCAGTGACAAGCAAGGAACAGAAGCAGTTATTCTATAAGGACATTAAAAATTGATGAGGGCTACCAGATTATCAGTAAGGTTATCCATTGGCAGAAACCCACATGTACACACACAAGCACACTTGTAGTTTCCTGTAAACTTAGGAGGCAAAGGGCAGAAGGTACAGGTAAAAAGAGAAAAGCAACCAACCCTTCTCTCAGACAGATGTGATATTCTCCGAAACATAGATGTGACAAGTGGAGTCATGATTAAAAGGCAACTTGGCCACTGTCAGAGCTAGAGAATGAGATGGACATGATCTAAGGCTCTAAATTTTTTAGAAATGTCATTCCATTTCTCAGAAGCATCCACTGAACAGGGTTTCTCCAACAAAGAATGCCACAGATTTGATTTTCAGAATTTCTCAGTAGTTTCCAGCTGCTATCAAAAGCCCACCTCAGTCCTCCACCCAACCTGCTTAGAAGTCACAGAAGTCACAATGAAGGAATGGCCCCCATCGCACTCTCCCATGACCAAGTTTATCTTGGTTCTCAAGCCCTTTGACATGTTTTTCAGCTCAGGGCAGGGGTAAGCAGGTGAGACTCAGTGGATAGTGTTTTAAAAGTTGGAACACACATCCTCATGTTCCTCATCTCTCTGCTGCTCTTTCATCACATTTATAGAGGAAAGCACAGCTAGAGGTCCACAGAGTGAAAATCTGCTGACTTCACACCCTATCAGACAGGATTCTCACTGCAGTAACTCCACCACCACACCTTGCTGTCATTTTGCATGTAAGAGAATAGCAGCTTTATACAGACTCAACTTGTCAACATGGGGAGATTTACATATGGGTTAGTGAACATGAACTCATGGTAAAGGCTACAGTTCTGGTTTTGTTTTCAAACTGAGATTTTGTCACTGTTGTACGACACCAGGAGCTGTAAACTTAAAAAGAAGCTTGTTTCTGTCCTTCTCTGCTTGCACAAAACCTATAAAGAAGACAAGATGTGCACAAATTAAAGAAAATAGCATAGATTCTTTTATTGTTGTTGTTGTTATTATTATTATTATTTTTGGCTAATGTCAGATCTCTTTCACAATTATGGGGTATTTTTAAAGTGAGGTTCAATTTTATTAGGTTGTCTTTGCAAACTGCTCAGAGAAGATCATCTGAATGTGCGTTGTATGCATAATATTGTCAGAAGGGAAAATCTAAATGATTTGGAATTGTACTGTGAAAAATAGTTCCTCTTTCCAAGTGTAAATTTTTTCCACTATTTAAATAGTGCAGTTTAAGAGTGCATATAGTCTTCCCTTTTATAACATCAAGTCATTTTATTTCTTCCTTTGTTTTCCTTAGCAGTGATCAACACGTCAAATATGTAAAGTCCTTAGAATTCATTAAATGCACGTGCTGGAAAAGTTACAGAGAAAACTAGACTGTATATCTAATTGTCATAAATTTAGGGTGACAGCCAAAGAAGCGCAGTGTTTCAAAGTACTGCATTTGAGCAGTGCTCTGTATGTCATTGGAAATTACTGCCAGCTATATAAAACCTATACATTAACTTCTTTCCACAACCAGAAAGGCTTATCCAGGTTTTTATTGGTGCACCTATCAGAGCAAAATCTTTTTGTTCTATTGGTCAGTCAAATTTAATAATATCTTTTCCATGTTAGAAATAGGAAGAGGTTCCTGTCTCTGATAGGAAAGACGAGACAGAAGCCGACAGAACAGGATTCATCTTGGCTCACTTTTTGCCATCTGAAAGTTACATGTATCCAGGCTCCATCTATAGCCAAGCTAGGAGCATAGGAATCTTCTGAAGAAATTACATCCCATCTATCACAGACAGCATGTGAGGACAGAGTGAACTGTCAGCCTGCAACTCTTGTCTCCCTCCATTGGTCAGACAGAATTTAGTCACCTCAGCAACCCTTCAGATGGCTGAAAGCAAGTGAGATGAAACACCTTCCCAGATATGCCTTTGATCCATTAGTCTGTTTCTGATAACCAGATGCTACCTGGTATGCACATTGGATTTTTTATTTTTTTTTTCCTTCTATTCTGTTACACTGAAAAATAATTTTCCTTATAAAATGATCATTCCGTTCCAAATGGAATGGAATCGCCCTTAGCTCAAAAGACAAGATGATGTTTCTAGAGAAAGCTCAATGAAACCATTTGATCAATAACCTGCTTCCTCCTTACCCCTCTCCCCTCCCCCCCCAAGTAAATAAATAAATAAATAAATAAATAGCTATTAGGAACTAAAAGTCTGCTCTTGAACAGTTTGGGGCCATTTTTAATTTCATTATGTTTTTTTTCATAACCTTTTCCTGCAGACATTCTTTTTGAACATTATTAAGAAATTAAATCAAATGATTATGTACTTTTTTTACTCCTGTTAATCACTTTCAATAATCTATTTAAGAATCTTAAAATGTTAATGGTATAATGTTTTTAATAAGGCATGAAAAATAATAGCAATGGAAACAACTTTTTGCTAAATATTTAATTGGGAAAATACTGCACGTGTTTAAAGATAAAGTCTTTGCTCTAAAAATTCAGCTGTCTCAAATAAATTATCTTTCCTAAATTTTACGCCAGTGACACATAGAATAAATGATTTGTCTTACTGTTTTTTTTTTATTTGTTTTGTTTTTGTTTTTAATAAAAAAGATGGAGTTATTCTGGTTCATTTACAGACTTTATTAAGAAGCAGATGAATTTCTGTAACTGGAGCCAAAAATGGGCTTTCAGGAAAACTAAGAGATAAATAGACCCCTGAAAATGTAATGATACTTTTATCCATCACTCCCCTCTTCACCATACCAATTGGATTACCTCAGAGTTGCTTCTGCAGCCATTCAAATTGGTAAATGATCATCATATGACTTTTCTTCTGAACACAGTTTGAATTCTATAGGGACTCTGGAGATGTTGTAGAATTAGATTTCACTGTACTTTTTCTTGTGTATAAAGAATAAATAACCTTTTTTTTTAGAAATAATAATATTTCTAAAAGTAATTTAAATATTTTATAAAGTATTTTTGCATCTAAACTCAATATCTCTGAAGCCATAGTGTAGACATGTTTACAAATACCACTGTATGGCTATTGCATTATGCCCCTAAGAGGTGAGTCTCTCAAGCTTCCAGTGAGAGGACCCTGTCAAGATTTTTGAAAAAAGTCTGCAGGTTTGTAAATGACTTTGGTACTAATTGTACCTTTAATATCTCATCTGTAAAATGGGGATAACATTTTCTATCCAGCTGATAAGTTATAGGCAGCTTACCGTAGGGACTATCTGTCACTGGGGGCATGCAGTGCACACAGGCTGTGTTTTGCAGCCTTCTGCCATCACTAGAAATAACAGCAGCAGGAATTAATAGTAACAATATCAGTAACACATTGCTGCTGCATAGAAAGTGTGGACAGGTTAGGTTTCGTTGTGTTGACATTAATTTAAAAAATATTTAGATAGATTTGTTTTAGAAACATGGGTTTAAATTTCTCAGTCCCAACAAAGTGTTTAAGAACTTGAGAGGGGAGAACACAACGTACAGGCCCTCTTTGAAGGTGAGCAGACAAACAAGCAGTTTCTTGCTGTGTTGCCAGAAGGCATATTTATTATTTATTCTTCTCCTCTGCCCAGTTCATTTTTCAACACCAATTAAAAGCTTATTCCTGTCTCCAAGTCCAAAATACCTTGGGCCTCAGCCATTCAGAGTATTCTTTGTGTTTTGTCCGCCTCTTTGTTCTGCAAAGGGGACCATCAGCCTGCTCACTGCAAATCCTGAATCAAGACATCATCAGGCTATATTTTTCAAAAAGTTTCCATTTTCTGAGGAGGGTAATGAAGGCAACCAGCATTACAAACAGAGAGACCTTTGTGCCTAATAAAATAAATCTCTATACTTTAAGCAAAAATGAAATGATGATGATGCATTGTCAATTCTCTGATTCACTCAGTTGCTCCAATATTTTTTTAAACACAATGTCTTGTAATTTCATTTTAGATGCTTGAAAGTTGTGACTGCTTTTCTTTTTCCAGCCACTGTTAATACTGCTTGGCACTTATGGTTTTTATCTTCATTTGGGTATCAGTCTGGCCTATGAAGTCAGCCTGTCCCTGGAAAACAAGTTTGTCAGTTAAATATTGTTGCAAAGCAAGACCTGCACTAGACATTTCAATGCCCCAGGGAAAATGCATATGTTCAAGTCATAGCTAACCCTGTCAATAAGTCAGAAACCACTGGGCCAACATGGTACTGAGCTCAACCCAACCGTAGTTGAGCCATGGAGCAGGACAGTCCCACTGCAGAGTCTGCAGTAGACATACCAGGTGTGCAGAATGGTGTGCTTTGTCTGGTGGGCCTAGAGAAAAATAATAAATAGTCTAAATTTCCTAATTCTGTCACATATCTTCTCCCATGCTGGAAACTTGCAGAGAAAGGACTGAAAAGGCTTCAGAGCTTTCCTTGCAGAGCACTGCAGAGCTGCCCTCTTGGGCCCAAACCAAATAGATGCACCATGGAGAGTTTACTACATTTACTGACACTCTGGGATATGCAAGGACCCCATCTGGAAAAAAGTGAATAGCAAGTTCCATGAGCATTTTCAGTATTTCTCCTCTTGCAGTTGGCAATAACTCTGAGGTTTCAAATCTCTGCTTTGTCATGGATTACGTCTATGACTCCTGTGATTTTAGCAAGCAGGTATTTACTGGCACTGGGAAGCCCCTGTATTGATCTTAGTTCCCCGCAATTATTTGCAAGCCCCAGATATTGCAGACTGTCTGTCTCTCTGGCTTCTTCCTCCTACATGTGACATCCAGCTACAGACCTGTTGACCCGTGGTAGGCAGGCTCTTGAAGCAAGACAGAATGGGTGTTTCTCTTTGTCTGTGGATTAGGGACATGGCCCTACCACCTCAGGTGACCTGGCCACAGCAGTAGTCAAGAGAAAAGGGGCACAGGATAGAAGAGGGACCATCAAGTGGTCCATTGGCATGGCAAGATTTTTAATGTGGGTAGTCCTGCCACTTCACATGCTACCATCACTATGTTGTCTTCTCAGACAAATTCTGCCACCTTTTGTCTTATAACTCACATGGATACTGTGAAGATCATGAATCAAGACTGCAAAGTACTTCTCTGCAGGAATAACAGGAACTATTTACATACTCTAGAACAAATGGAAGGAAGGAAAGAAGGAAGGAAGGAAGGAAGGAAGGAAGGAAGGAAGGAAGGAAGGAAGGAAGGAAGGAAGGAAGGTGAAGAAGGATCAAGATCATCTGATTATCTTCGTAAGGGTGAAATGTCAGCCAACAGACTAAATTGTGAAAGCAAAAGCTCTACAGCTGTATTGCCAGGCAGCAAAAGGCTTGGCACAGAATCCTGCAGAAGCATAACAGCTCCCATGTTCATTATAAGACTACAATTAATGATTAATACTCATCCAGGCCCAGCTTCTTTTCCCACACCCTCTATGTGGATTGCTCTCATAGGAGCTGCTGGCACAGCAGCACTTTTGATGGCAAGAGGAGTTCCCCATATGAATAAAGAAGAAAACAAAGATTCATGCTGAGAATGAAACGAGGTAACCTGACAGAGGATTTTAGTTCTCCATCAACCACAGCAGACAATATATGTGGGATATCTCACACAAAGAGAAAGGTACATAGTCCAAAACTCTATCCATTGCTGCACTCTTGTTCTAACTTGAACTTTTAATTTTGTGATAAAGTAATGGAAGCCAATCATTTATAGGAAATTTCTTCGTGACAGTTTAATTTCGGGATAATGTAGTGGAATTGATTTTGAAAAGCAGCAGATGATATAGGGAATGCAAATATTCATCAGCTCTTCTAAGGAATATCAAGACAAGAAAATGAAAAAGGAAGGAGGAGGTACATATATAGACTTGATTATAAACTGAAGATTATATTTCACTTCCCAGTATCTGTTGAACAAAGGGATGTCTAATGACACTCAATTTAAACATTATTTTCTGAGAGGGCCAGACAAATGGAGAAAGATTTATCATAGGTTATTTAACTTCTCAGTTTTCTTCTTAGAAGATATGTAGCACCCATTTGTAGACTTTTCTGCATCTTCTTAACTTTGAAATAATTGAGTATCTATGAGACTGACAAGAGATCAGTGCAATGAAAAGGGCAAGAGGATGAAGTGACTAGGAAGTAATCTTTTCTCCTAGGATTACTTTGTGAGATATCACCTTTTGGTACCTTCCCTGATCTCAGGGCAGATTTTATTAATAGTTTTTTTTGTTTGTTTGTTTTGTTTTGTTTTGTTTTGTTTTAACAAGGGTTGCAGCAAGATACAGATTTCCAAACTGGCTGCCATGGAAACAAGTTGCTCATTAAGCCCTGCTAGCAACCCCCTGTCCCCTTTTTACATTGTTAGTGCTAAGGATGACAATGTGTATAGACTCAAAATGTTGTTTCCTTCAGTTAAATTTGGCGGTCTGTTACTGTGCAAGGATTTCTTGCTATTGGAGATTAAGAAGAACCACTTTTTCCTTCTTTTCAGCCAACATTTGAGCAGTTGAAATAGAATGCCTGGGAGCCACCAAAAAACAGAGAGCAAAGGACACTAGAAAAGTTTTAAATCTGTGAGACAAGACCCAAAGTACAATCTGGCACTACTTAAACAGATAGGAAGGTTTAAAACAAACAACAGCAACAACAAAAACCATCCAAACCTTGTGATCACTTATGTTTGGGTGCAAAAATCTGTAATGTTTTCATTACAAAGATTTCAAAACATGGTTGGTTTGTATGTTGTCAACAAGGAAACAACTTTTCCTCAAACACAGAAATGGTAGGGGTAAGATGATGTATAAATTCTTGTTACCTCTAAAGAAACTTTCCCTCATTCCTAATAAGGGTACAGTCAGCACTTGGACTCAATTTCAGGATTTCAAAATAAACAGGACACCCGGGGAGTTTGTGTCTCTCCTCTTTCTTCCTACTGGAAGGACTTATTAAGACAATGTTAGCATTGTTGGCAGTATCTTCCATTAAAATGCTCTGAAATTTTTATGATATCTCTGTACAATACTAGGCTCACTCAGAATAACTGGATCCTGTAAACCAACAAGACTATCAGGCACAGGTCTGAAACTCAACTTGCCAATAGAGAGTTTCCTCACAGGCATATGTTCACTACTGTCTTAAGATAAATCTGAGTGAAAAAACTTCCGTGTCAAAACAAAGTGAATAAAAGGTCTAGAGGGTCTTGTATTCTATCACCCTTCAAATTGCCTTCCCTTACACCCCCTTGATTAGGCTGTGTTTGTCTACTCTTTTCTCCATGTCTTTATTTTCTCTGAAGAAGCCCTTCCTAAATTTCCCCACTCCAGGTAGGGACTTTTAACTTTTAGGGTTTAACTTCAGGGGTTGCTGCACTGTTTTCCATTGCATCCTGAGATTAATAGTCCTAACCCGAGAATCACCTTTCTCTATTGCTTAGGTCTCAGGAACTTTGCAGGGATTTATTTGCCCTGTGCCCTGCATTTATCCTTTCTTCCCCAGCTAAGGTGGGGCTTCTGCCAATCTCTCCCATGCAGAGAGCATGGTGAAAGTGAAGGTGCCTAGGCACTCCACTGGTATGGGCAGGCATAGTCCTATAAAATTCAGGAAAGCTTAAATAAGTTATATGGACCCAAATAATTCTAATGATTAAAAAAAAGCTACTTTGTAAACTGCCACTTAGAAATGCTGCTGCTGCTGCTACTGCTGCTGCTGCTACTGCTGCTGCTGCTGCTGCTGCTGCTGCTGCTGCTGCTGCTACTACTACTACTACTACTACTACTACTACTACTACTACTACAACAAATAACAACAATAACAATAACTATAACAATAATGATGATAAAATCCCACAACCTTTGCTGACATTCATTGGTGACTGAAGCAAACCATTTGAACTCAAAGCCAACTGAGATAGTAAAGAAGGTCAGCAACTGGGCCAGGAAACAGTAACAAAGATATCACTGATGGAGATTACGTCATCAGGTAAGTATCATCTATTTGTGTATGGAGATAATCAGGGTTTACAGTACAGAAGTGAGCCTGTGTGGATTTTGGTTTGGAATATTTCATTACTTATATAGCTTTAAGCTATAATAAAAAATAATAATACTTTTCACTTGCATAGTACTTTCATCCTCGGGTCTCATCTCAAAGCACTTCATAAACATTAATTAAGCCTTCTACCCCCATGAAGTGCATATTAGATTATTGTTATTATATCTTTTTTTTTTTTTTAATGGAAAAAAGGAAGTTAAGTGATTCACCCAAGGTCACCTCCATCGTGAACAAGAGGGCTGTCATCTGAGATGCTGTCTCCGAGCTATAAGAAAAGACGGGATGCTCTGGGGAGGATAAAGTAATATTGCTGCCTCTCTGTGATGTCTACCTGTATCAGAGATGGAAATGCATTGTCTTAGCAATGTCTCTGTTGTTAGGCATACATGGGTAAAAAACAGTTTTTTGAGCAATAGAACTAATTAAACCTGATTTCCTTCAGATGTTTGTGCTAGGTTTCTTTGCTCCAAGTTTTTCTTAAGACTAGCATATTCATAATGTAATGCATATTCATTAATGTCTAATTTATGCTGAGATTACTTTCCAGCTTTCCTGTCAGTGAGGGATATTTATTTGGGTCTTTTTCCTCCACTCACATCCTTGTTTTTCTGAAACTTACGGGAACTGAATGTCCTTGAGGTATTTCCTCACAGGAAAATATGTTGACTTCACATGAGGACAGCATGCAGTTTCCTCATCACCCTGACTGTTTTAGAGCTCATTTGCTCAAGAATCAGGTATGCTGAAGTGTAACACTTTTTTCTTCTCTGACCCTTTTGCCTGCAAGAGATGGATTGTAGCAGAGTGAGGGGAAAAAAAATAGAAAACACCTTACTCTTCTGCAGGAGAAACAAAGCAGAAGGCAACATCAAGCAAACTCTGCCTATCTCTTCTGGTAACAGAGACATTCACTTTTGGTTTCCAGTTTTGTTGAGTGGAGAAAATAAAATCCTCTAATTAGTTTCCTCAGTAGTTTTAAAGCCGGTAGACTAAAATGTAACAGGACAAACGAGCTCACAGTCACAAACTGATTGATAGGAGACTGTCAATGGCTCATACTGAAGAAACTTAAGGCCTAATTGAAAACTCTTTGAATCCCATTTGAAGTTTTCCATCATTGTCACTGGGCTTTGGATTGGTTCTCTGACAGGAATGGAACAAAAATAACGTTTAGGGGAAGGAGGTTGTTTTTTGTGTGGGTGTTTTTTCTCCTCAGGTTGAAATGGTTTTATTTCCTTCTTAGCAATATAAAATGTGTATTAAGTGTATGTGTATGCCCAACCAGCTCTTTTGGTTGACCTCTGTGATCACTTTTTATGCATGGTCACATACATGATATGACAAAACATTTTTTTTTCTTCAGCTTTCATGAACTTAGAATTATGAGGAGTGTGTGCTTAAACAAAAGAAAGATTAAGCATTTTTGCTAAATGTGGAGAGTATCTTTGGATGCCAAAATTAATTACTATTGAAATTTGCAAGAATCATACATATGAAGAATTTCTAATAAACTACCACCCTTGGGCTTTGAACTCTCCATTTCTATAATAAAAAACAGAGAATGTAGCTACGAAGTTACATAGATGAAAAGAAATTTTCACATTGAATACAGTCAGAATTTTCTGATTCCCTATACGTAATTCATATACATGAACACCTTTTTACAGAATTTTGAAGTACGGGGTAGAGTCTGAGGTTTTCTCAACTAGACATTCAGGAGTCTCCTAATTAGGACTTCTCTGACAAGCATGTGATAGCTGCTCTGTATCCCCAGCCCTCATCCCCAGTTCCCCAGTGCTGTACACCTGGCTCAGTCTAATTCAGTGGTGAAACAATCCCTGAATACAAAACACTTGAGATACAAAGGATGAAATAGCTCCTGATATTTTTCATTGTTCTTTTACCACCCAAAGCCACTTCTAGCCATTTCAGGTGACAATTGCTAAAAAAGAACATAACACAACATTACTAATATATCTATGAAAAGTCAAGCATGGTAATTTCATTTCAGAAAATTCCATCTTTGCTTAATATTATAAATGCCACAAAAACACCATGGTCAGTCTCCCAAAATAAAAATAAAAAATAAATCATAAAAAAATTTAAGACATTTCTTTGTAAAAGATTTATATATATATATATATATATATAATGCAAGCTCTTCCTCACTGCCTGTACCTCTTCGGAGAAATAGTCCCTGAAATGTGCAGCTGGCAAGAGGGTCTGACTGTTTCATAAACACTTTTTTCTAATTGTTAGCAATATTAACTTAACACAATGTACCATTTAAGGAAATTTCACACCCAAAATATAATAGATACATTGGCTTTGTTTCCTTTATATTGCTTAACATTTTAACATGCAGAGCAGAAATTTGATTTGTTTCATTTTCCATGTAATTTTAAACAATTCACATGAAGTCCAACTGGCATGGTCCTTTCAAGAGAATACTGTACTTAGGGAATGACTTCACCACAATTATGTGTAATGGGAGAGAGGATGATGAGGTACCTGTGCAGTGACAAAAGCAATGGTTTTGTGGTTAAGGAGCAGATTCTGGACTTGAAAGATGCTGTCCTGATTACAACAATCAAGTTAACAACAGGAGGATGTTCCAAAAGTTCAACTCCTCAGCCAAAAGAAACAACCAGAAGCTAAGAGGCCTTAGCATTTTCTCTTGGCCTCAGATCAGCAAAGCACTTAAATACTTCTAAATACTTTGTTCAATGATTCTATTTGTTTACTTAATGCTGGACATCTGCTGGATTGCCACATTGAATCATTATCTTCACAGATGTTTTTTCAGGAAGGACTTGGCTGGTCAGGCCAGACCTCAATCAGGACATCAATGTGACTTTACCAAAGACTGTTGTCAAGCATGTGCCCACTTGATGGCTTTGTCTATTTTATCAAGTAATTCTGGGTGACAATAACATAGCAGGTAGATGTAGCCCATACTGAGCTCCTCACATGTCCTCTGTCTGCAGACTTATGCTTTAGACTAGATTTAGTCTGATCCCCTAGACTGAAAGTCACCACTGAAGAAATGTTTTAAAACTGTCCAAAGGACCAGGTCCTATTTTGAACTGTCCTGCCTTGTAGGAGCAAGCTTCATTTTGTGAAATGTTGAAGCAAAGCTTCTGGATGCTGTTCATACAGATCCAGCAGTTCAAGTAGATGAAACTGTGATAGAGGGATAAAAAGAAGAAGAGGGAACTGCATTTGGAAACAACACCTTGAACCTCCCTGGTCTACAAGGAAATCACTCTGGCATGCACTTAAATGTCAGAGAGAGAATCAGAGAGAATCTCCTAATCAGGCACCTCTATGACTTAATTTCCAACCTGATGTACTTCACCTCTTTATCTCTCTTTGTGAGAGAAATCTGGGCTGAAATTTTCCAAGAGGTCTAAAAAAGATGACAGAAGCTACTGAACGGCTGCAGGATATGGAAGCCAACTCTCTTTGGAAATTCCAGCTTGGACTGAAAATATCTTAGCAAAGGTATTTTTCTCATCCTGTGTATGCACAGTTCTTGCCATACTGAGAACCCTTCCCCAGTCCTTTGTTTTAGACTTTTTGTTAAGCTCAGTTGAAGGAAATTGCTGCAAAAATAGGACACGTGAGTCAAAACAATATTTGCAGAATGCATCCACTTTCTTAAAATATGTTTTGTTGCAATTGTTTTTAAAACAATAATCTCAAAACAAAATCATAAGAGTAATTTACTAGGGATAGAGTCCATTTGCAGAAAATTATTATTCTGTAGTCTTCCTTAGGCAGGCAGGAAGGGTGTCAGTTATTAAACAGTGACCTAATACTCATCTCTCACTTTTGCTGCAAAGATGGAATTCTCAGATCCTTTTTATGAATAAATAACAACAAAACATATTTAAGAACACGGCCAAAAGTTCATACCATAGTTCTTAATAATTTTCTGTGTTTTTGAGATGCATGTTAATACAATGAAATGGAAGTAATTTCCAATTTTCCTATAGAAATTTGAGTGTTACTAAATTGTTTTATCTTAATAAAGCACTTGCATATACTATTCCTTATGAGTGCATGAGTTTGAGTGTACCTACCTGCATGTGTTAATATTTGTGTGCCTGTTCATACATATATGTCTATGTATGCATATCAGAGTCATATGCATGTAACTACAGTTTCTGAATGGCTTCATTATTAAAAAAATAAAGTTCACTGATGGCTTGAAAGCGTTTCTACATCTCTTTACCACTGGGGTGGAAAAGGTATCCCTAAATACTAAATCTAGAAATGTCTAGTAATATTGGACAGAGTTATAAAAACAATAACAACAATAAAACCAGGTGATTTGAAAATAAATATGGCTTATAATTCTTATTACTTAGATATTTCAGGTCTCACTAATAGCCATGAAAGAGAGTAAGATATACATGTGATAATCTTATTTATAAGTCTGAAATTCATTCATGTTAAGACAAAACTTACTTTCCTTAACTTTATCTTATTACCTAGGTCACAGATAAGGCTAATATGGAATTTACTGATCCTGGACCTGAAAAAGCTGCTGTCATTGGAAATAATCTCACTGCCTGAATAGAATGAACCAAGTCCGGTTTCTGTAAGCTTTTGTATATGATCATACTCTTTTTCTTCTGGCATCAGTGATTTGTGTGCAGAATTAATTCCCTGCCATACTTTACAGTGGAGCATAATCTTAAATTGTTTACTCGGCTACAGTTTGATTTTCATCTACCAGAGGCTTAAACACAGAGATACTATCAGTTACAGAAATGCAATACTGCCATGTTAGAAAAAAATACATGTTGATCTTACCCATACTCAGCATTCTGCTTCCAAATCTTGCAAACTCCTAAATAAGAGAGTAGTGAAAATGGTGGCTTTAAGGTATTATGGAAAATGAGATTGCAGAAAACATCTCTCTCAGAAAACATCTCTCTCAGATGAATTTTGATAATATTTTTATGACATTCATTGGTAATTCTTGGACCAGAGTATAAACTGATAGACAAACTTATTGGGTTGCTTGCCCAGAATATGGCAGTTAACAAACACAAATGGGAGATAATGACTACAAATCCACCACTGTACACGTGCTGCAAGAATCTTTCTTTCTGCAGCAATACTTTTTGGGAGGAAAGTTATTAGAAGAATTACACTGGCTATGGACACTCATTTTTATTTGTTCTTGTCATGCTTATTGTCATTTACATTCATTGAATAGCTAGGGAATAGAAATCATTCCAGAGGGCCAAAATTACAGCCAAAAAAAATCATGAACTGGAAAAAACAAGTCAACCACTGAAATGTTTTTTGTGGCTTTTTTTTTTTTCCCTTTAAGGTTTATTTCTAATTCTATGCTATCTAATTCTATTATAGATTGATTATCTCTAGGGTTGTGTAGGTGTATACACGCTTTGTAACCTCTTTGCACTTCTTCACATAACCTCACATTTTGAAATAACTCTTGGTGGGTTTTTATTTAACAGAATCATTTTATTGTTAGCATTACCACAAAGGACCTGCAAAGTTTCATTTACAGTAATAAACAAATAATAAAATAATATAAAATAAAATAAAATAAAATAAAATAAAATAAATAAAATAAAACAAAACAAAACAAAACAAAATAAAATAATAAAATAAAATAAATAAAATAAAACAAAACAATAAAACAAAACAAAATAAAATAATAAAATAAAATAAAATAAATAAAATAAAATAAAATAAAATAAAATAAAATAAAATAAAATAAAATAAAATAAAATAATAAAATAATAAATGCATTGAGTTTTGAAAAAGACTTTTTCATTCTCAGACAAAGTAATTTCCAAAAAAGTAAATAGCTTTATCCCCACTTAGTCCAGGTAATGTTTCACTGAAATCAAGAAAAGGTCTGAACATCTATGAGATGGAGATGAGTAACTGTGTCAAAAATACAATCAAATATCTATAAAAGTGAAAGATATTTCATGGGGAATCAGCAACACGTAAGTGTTGTGCACAAGCATTAAGCAATCAATGCATATTAGCAATTAATAAAATAACTTTCATAAAAAATGTATAAAAACAATTACCCAAATAATAGACGCAGAAATTTCATGCTACAAAGTTTAGGTATGTCAGTAAGAAAGCTGAGGCAGTATGTAGGGTCTGAGAAGAGACAGAAGTTGGCTAAGCCAAAGAGTTGCAATGAGCTTATGCAGACAGCAGAAACTGTGAAGAAGCTTCTTGTGGCATTAATGATGACTTCTGTATGGAGGTTGGCAGTGGAACAAAGAGGACCAATCAGTCTGCTTGAAGAGGCCATGAATCTGACACAGTGATTCTAAATCCAAGCTTGTGGTACAAGGGCAATTCTGATGGTCTGTTGGGTGGTCCAAACACTGTAGTACTGGCTGCTGGCATCAGACATATCCAGAGACCTGGGGTCTGGGCAGTCCCTGCCACTGCCTGAGGGCACGAATGGGAAGAGGTCCCATCAGCTGTGCTGTGTATATTTCACTACTTACCCCTCAGCCCTGATACTGTTACAGGTCTAGAACAGAAATCACAGAATGCTGGGTTTGGCCAGTGAACTCTATTCGCTGTTCGGCATCTCTATTTCATTGAGCTGCTACCTAAGTGCAATGTGATCCATAATCCATCTGAATATGAGAGGGAACTTCTTTACTGTGAGGGTGACAGAGCACTGGAACAGGTTGCCCAGAGAGGTTGTGGAGTCTCCTTCTCTGGAAATATTCAAAACCCACCCGGATGCCATCCTGCAAAACGTGCTCTAGGTGATCCTGCTCGTCAGGGGGATTGGACTAGATGATCTTCAGAGGTTCCTTCCAACTTCAACCATTCTGTGATTCTGTAATTCTGTGATAATGTTTGCTGAAGAAGAACTGAAATGAGAGGTTAGAACATATTGCCAAACAGGACTGGGTTACCTTGGCACCTCTACCTGGTAGTGAACTTGGAGAAGTAATTAAAGAATATTTAATTTTACCTGAATTGAATGTCATACGGGTGAAGACTTAATCAGACACTCACTAAGTGGTAAAGCTTTTAGAGTCAGACTTTATGTAGATGTCTACATTTCTGAACTTTGAGATAGTTTTTTTCTTTTTTCTTCCTTCTTGCAGAAATATGCAGAGTGCAACTCTTGCTCACCAAGTTCTTCTGTCTTTTCAAATGCATCATTTTCATCTGGTTCTTGAGTATGGTCCTGCTCATATCCCTTCAGACACTAAATATAACCAAGACTCAATCATCTATAAAAGATATGATGTCTTCCGAAGAAAAATTGCACTTCATGTACACTTTCCTAGCCAGTTGTGAAATCCTGAATGACAATAGATTGGAAATGTTTGTAACCCTTTACTACTTTGCTTGTGCTGTTAATGTAAGGTAAAAGGTAAAATTTTTACATCTCAAATGTAAAAATCTCCAGTCTCTAAAGCCTGATCTAAACCTTTACCAAACTGTTGGGAGCTTTGTGGCCTTTTGATTCCAGATGGAAATATCACAGGAATGACTTTTCTTGTGAGAAACCTACAAGTTTGAATTTGTGTATATGCAAATGTGCATATGCGTACATATATAAATACTGATCTTTTTAAAATAAGCTTAGCTGAATGTGTTACTAGTAACGAGTAAAAGTTTTAGGAAGAAGTCCAAGTTTATCCAAAAGAGCTCAGTAGTGTTTCATTCAAACCCATTTTAAACTTGAATTTTTCTGCTTTTTACCACAGAGACATTCATAGACAATATCCTCTTGGATAATCAAATGCAAACTACTGTATTAAATTAACTCGACCTTAATAATCAGAAGGCCCCAGAAGTGCATTAAAGAGAACAAGGTGTTAAGCACAGTGAAATGAAGGGAAACAGAACAAAATTAAGGAATGAAGAACAGATAAGTAAAAGATAACAATTTGGTGTCATTTATACAAAGCTCTCGGAAATCTGTATCTTGTGGGTTAAGGTTGAAATTAATTTATCTATATTTGGACATGCCTCGCAGTGTCAACAGGAGCCAGGAACATGGGGAATCTAGAAACACTTGCACAATAATTAGCAATAGCCTTAACAGCACAGCACAGCCAGCCCTGGTTCAGCATGAGCTCTGGCTATCACAGCAAGCCCTGAGAGAAATTCAAGTCAATAGAGAACAAACCGTGTGATGCATGTGATTTTGCTTTGTGCAGAGCTGCATCTTGTTGCCTCTGAATTCTGTAGTGTCCCCAGAAAACAAGTGTGCTGCTGAAGGAATCAAAAGAGGTCACACCAAGGTGTCTGGCAGTGACCAGGCAAATAATTCTGAATGAGCAAATAAAGAAATTTTATTGTACTTGAAAGTTATTGTCTTTGAAGAATTACACCATTGCTGGCATGGGTTGGAAAACTGAGAGGTATCAACTGGCGCAACTCTAATGATTCCTGTTTATAGAACGTTAAGGTCTGTCTCAGTATCTCTAAGGGTCATTGAAAATCAAAAGACAAAAGACCATTAGCTGGTCTTCTGGTGGGATATAATACCTGATTTAATAGACTATTGTGTACACATGAATGTAACATAACACTGGGTTTTTATTTATTTGATTTGATTTGATTTGATTTGATTTGATTTTGAGTGAGTTTCCTTGTGTAGCTTAGTGGTTTAATTTCAGTAAAGACCAAGGAAAACCTCCATCAAAAAATTCATTCCATTTTTGAAAACATGTTTATGACAATGAAGTTAGCTGAGATACCACCCTCAGAATTCAGAAAACTGTATGATGACATACTGTTTTCCTATTGACAGCAGTAGAGCTTAAGCTGCCATTGAAAGTTAGATATATACTTAAGCACTGGAAAAATAAAAAATAAAAAAGCATTATAGACTTTGATGACTGACTGACTACTTGTTTCAGTAGCATGAGGTTAACAGGCACCTCTCTTGGCCAAGTTACATGGTTGAAATGTCTTACATTCTTTTCCAGATGCTACAGAAATTTAATTGCCCATAATAACACCACCCAAATTTATTTAAGCATTCAGCAGAACAGCAAAAACAGACAAAAGGAAGCAAAAAGCTTTCAAACTACAAATTCCTCTTTGTTAGGCACAAAAGCTTTAGTTAGCACTTCTTTAAACAGCTATCAGCCCAACAGTCTAACAGCTATCAGACTATCAGTTTCTTAGATGGTACAAACAACAGAGGCTAAAGTTGCAGAGCTTTTTCTTTTGAATAGATGAAATTAGTATAGACTAGTTAAGTCAGCTGCTCTTTGGTAACTTGGTCATTTAATTTTACACTCAGGAGCACAGAACTTTTTTTCTGGGAGGTAAAAATTGTTTTAGACTAAGTTTCAAATTCTTTTGTGGTGGGGTTCCTCTTTCATACTGTTTTTACAATTTGAAGAATAGGTCCATGTTTTACAGAAGGACAATTTGCAATTTTCTGCAGACAAAATTCAAGTCAGTATGTTAAAGAGAAGGATCCAACATAGCTTTGGTTCTACTGAAGCAGACATCTATGATGTATTTTGCCCCCTTTTTTTTTTTTTTTTTAAGGAAAGTGATTAGAAAATCCTGACATATAGTTTATTAAAATAATCTTAAGAAGTTTTGAAAGCAGTTTGAAGAAGTATTCCCAGAAGTACCTTCTTACAAGTAAGAGAGAAAAGTATATGACCCATTTATCACAAAAACATTCCTAAAAAGTGCTTAGCTTCACTGAATTCTTCAAGCATCATTTCCTCAAAACAAGGATATGGAGTGATACATTCAAAAGGACTAGGATTTTAAATTAAAAATACTATTCTCAGGCTATTTTCAATGAATTTAAAAATTCATGTGTTATTGCTATTAAAAAATAATAATGACAAAAGAGATCAAAATGTGGCAATGAAAAACATCTGTCTCTGGTGTTATGTGAATAGTGAGTCAAAACTGGAATAGATCAGTTATTCCCAGTGAGAATATCTGTCCCACTGGTCTGTAAAATATATTTCCTAGAAATGCATGTACTTATTTCATGCTTGGAAAGATACATAAAATCTCATAAAAGTGCTATGAGGGTATAAACAACCAAAACAGTGTTGTGACAGAGGAAGTCTGCAGATTAATGATTAACCAAGCAAGATTTTTGCTTGCATGGCAAGGGGAGGAATGCTAGGGCTTTTTTGTTCAAGGGGTGTTGAGAAAGCAAGGATGGAAAAGAAGCTTATAAAGAGAAACAAATACTGATGGGCAAAGAAGGGAAAGTAAGGAAACAAAGACTGGTATTCCTGATATTAGAGCTCCAAAGAACTGTTCAGGAAATGGTGTAACACAGATAATTTCAGAGATTGAAAAAGGAGAGGGAAAAAAATAAACAAATAAATAAAAATAATCTTTTATAGTAGTACAAAGATGCTTTATTGTTCAATCATGCAACTGAAGTTTGTGCAGAAATGTTGTAGAATACAATGTTTGGAATTGTAAGAATCCAGCTCTTGCATTACAGAAAAATCACTGTCTGGTGCTGCCAGTCTCTCCTTTGCTTGCCATGATCATCATAGCTGTAGAGGATCTTTTCAGTGTCACTTCAAAAAATAAGATGGTTGAAAAGGTTGAGGGTTGTTTTCCTTAATGGCAAAAACACCACTCTGCACTTTCTAGTACAGACAAACACCTGTCACTCTCCCTGGGGGAGTGAGGGTGGTGACACCAAAAAATTGAACCAAAACCACAGAGTCCAAGAGGAAACATTTAGGTAAAATGCCAGTTCTAGACTGGAATTTTAGTCCCAGAGCTCTAGAGTCTAACGGGACCTGAAGAGAGGGCAAAGTCCATTTTGCTTCATTCTTCTTCAGCGCAGAAAATTACTACAGCCACAAAGAGGAGATGCTTTTGTCATGCTCTTCCAGTTCCTGAGGGGATCCACAGTCAAGGAACATTACCTTAGCCCTTGTGAAGCTCGTATAGCTCATTTGATCTATAAAAAGCTTTACAAGCATAACTCACCTTAATCAGAAGCTGACAAGGAACTATAATCACTTCTATGCTACCCACAAAGAAAACTGATGCTGCAGGTTTAGTGATGATATTGAGGTCTGCTCTGAACACCTGAGGCAAAACTGAAACAACAACACAGATATCTGATTTACTTACAAAGTAAGTAGATAGATAAGCTACCTCTCCAGACAAGATTTGGTCTGATTTTTTGGATTTTGGGAAAAGGAAAAAAGAAAAAGAAAAAAGAAAAAAGAAAAAAGAAAAAGAAAAAAGAAAAAGAAAAAGAAAAAGAAAAAGAAAAAGAAAAAGAAAAAGAAAAAGAAAAAGAAAAAGAAAAAGAAAAAGAAAAAGAAAAAGAAAAAGAAAAAAAGAAAAAGAAAAAGAAAAAGAAAAAGAAAAAGAAAAAGAAAAAGAAAAAGAAAAAGAAAAAGAAAAAGAAAAAGAAAAAAACAAAAAATAGAAATTCTATCTGATAATACTGGGACATACCTGTTACAGTCATAGCTTATAAGCCAGGAATACAGAGAACTTCATCATGATTTCCAGGATAGGACTGGACTTACTAGATTCATCTTCTAAGTCCCCTACTTCTCTGGGTAATTGTACTAATACACTCTTAATAGTTAACCTCGTTAAAAACATGTTATACCTGTGGCAATGTAATTTATTCCTTCAAGTTTTTAGACTTTCTGTTGTGGAATAATTAAATATATCTGCAGTATAAGTAATATACATGAGGTATCCTTGACCCAACTAACTCAGGTAAGAAGGCTGTGAGGATGCAGTTGCAAAGATGCAGAGTAATGAAACAAGGTTTTACATGTTAAAAGACCTCAATAAACATTTAGGTTCCACATAGGAAACATGGGTGCAATTTCGTGGGAATATTTTCCAGTAAAAGAAGAGTCAAGATTAATAATCCCCATCATTTTAATGCAAATCTATCTCATAGTGGGACATTGTGATACAGAGCAGGTGGATTGGTTAAATTCAGAATGCTGTTAGATGCCTATAAGGCATAAACAGTGGTTTAGTCACTTGAAGAGCTCAATAGGCTCAGAAGTCATAGCTCCTAATCGTTCACCCTGGGACAGTACTTATTTCATTATGGCTCTGTACCAGAGGACTATTGTACATTGCATTTGTTGTATGGTCAGTCTTTCTCTTCAGCCAACAAAATCCCACATGTGAGTCTCTGTGTATACTGCAAATACACACTTTTTTCAGATTTCTGTACTTCACAGACTTGGGAGGATTTCTCAGAGTTACTCTTTGAAATTGATGAAATGATTATCCTACCTCACCATCATTTCATATACCATGGTCAGACCAGGTTTGTGAATCCTCTTTTTGACGCCAGAGATCTTCCTGAGGCAACACCCCTTTACTCCTTCCTTGAAGAGTTTAATGTTGCATCCATAATATTATTTCCCTACAACATGTCGTTCTCTGTTTTTATTCTGACTGGTCTCTGTTTCCTTTTGTACTTTTATGTTGATTGTGTCATTAAACTCTCAGATCTTTCACAGTGAGTAGTATGCTTCTGTTCTCACTACAGCTAATAGCAGAACATCTGCTTATGACAATTGTGTAGGTTCACACCATTCTGGCTGCCTTTTCTAAATGACTGTGCAATTTCCCCTTATTCTGCTGCTCATTAACTATGCTGTCGAACATGTCTGCCATTGTGTTACAAACTGGGGATCTTACAGTGGGAGTGACTACTGGGATTCAGTACCAGAAAAGATGTGACAAAAAGAATCTACATACCCAATACAGAATAATTGTTCCCAAGGTAACTGTAAATCTGGGCCAGGGAACATAGTTTTGAAAGGTACTACCGACATTTGTAGAATAGTTGCTATAAAATATCATAGTCGATTTCACTTTAAAATAGCTATGATGGTTCATGTCAAATGAGGAAGTACCCCTGAATTTATGAGCAAAATGTAATCCTTATTCTTCAGCACATTTCAAGAAACAAGAGAGCTAGCATATTTAAATGCTATTTGAATTTTTTAAATGCTATTAAAATTTTAAAAAAATAATTTTTTAATTGTAGTTCAGAAACCCATATTAAAAGAGAAATATACAATGTCTTTAAACAGACAAGGCTGTATGTATTTGAATATATCCCTTTTCCCTAACATCTCATGATCAAATACAATGTACAACACATTATAAATTTTCTATTCAAAAGTTCAAGGGCAGGGACCTGATTTGTATACATCCTCACTTTTCCAGGGGGGGAACAGAGCATTTTAAAGCTGGGGTCCAGATTTTGTTAGGTCTTTTCTTTGGTCTCTTCACTGGTCTTCAATATACTTAATTCCACCAGCTTTAATAAATGTTGTTTGATTTGTAGAAGCATCCTGGGAAAATTGGCAGATGAGCCTTGAATTGATATGGTTGACCAAATAGATCTGTCAGGCTTTTTTCTCCTTCCCTTCCACTGCTGAATGCCCAGCTCAAGTCTGTGGCAGGCATGTATGTACAGTGTAGGCTGTGATGTGCTGTGGGATGCAGAGCCTTGAAGCATGAAAAAAGTTGATTAAAATGAAAGCTATGATAATCACTCTTTCATCTAAACATCCTAGTGGGGCTTCACAGGACGGATGGCTGTGTGCAGAAGGTCAAGGGTGGCTAATATTAAGACAGACTAAGTGACACCTCTTAAACAACTGCCATTGTGTTTCAGAGACCAATGCTCCAGACATGTCACTGATGGCATGCACAAAAAGCGTATATTGGATATCAGGAATTTATCACTGTTGCAAGTGAAGACAAGCAAATATTGGACAGAACCAAGCCATAAAAGCCATGCTCAGTCTCAGAAATTGTGCTTCAGTTATTCAGGAAAACCATCTAGTAGGGATTTCAAGGTAAATGCTCATTTCTTTCAAGTCAACAAAATTTGTCCTCTGTAAAAACAGACACTTCAAACTTATGACTCGAAGAAAAGACTGAAACAGGTTGAATCCTGAATCAAGTTTATATTACATATATAGCATGACAGTTTTCCGATCACTATATTTTGTTGTTGTTGGTGGTGGTGTTTTTTAAATTATTTTCAAATTTTCTTCAGAGTTTCCCAGACAGCTTGTCCTGATTTAATGTCCACCTGAAACATCTGAAAAAAAGCATATAAAAATGCAGTACAATTGGGATATCTATGTTTAAAAATATTATCTGAATATGCAATGGCAAACAGGACTTTATCTTTTTTTTTTTTTTTTTTTTTTTAACTCCAAAGCAACCAATCTCTTTTAACAAATACAGAACAAAAAGAGTGAAGACAATCAGCACCTTTTGTTTGATAGGAACAAAGGAAATGTCAGGCCAAAGGATTAGTCTTTTCCAGAAAGCCATAAGCATCTGAAAAGAGGGTTTATAATGAATGTGCCTCTTCAACCAGAACAAGCACACAGTGACTGCAGAGCTATCATAATGCAACATACCGTTCCAGTGGGAAATAAACACACATCAAGAAATCTTATTATTTCTATGACTATGCTACAACACGAGTAATTTTAATGAGTATAACTGGAACTGCCTTCCTACAGTTACTCTGCGGGCATTCTTCTAATACAAAGTACAGTGGGATCCAAGCCCTTTCAAACTTCTTTGGGCGTAGAAGACATATAAAGGGGAGATTCCCTTGAAATTTCTTCTCTCAGTTTACAACAATTCAGGTCACTTCTGCCATGTCCATTCAGCCATTCCAGTAAGTGTTTACATGGAGCTACAATGCTAACAATGGCTTCAGTTCTCTGCAATATATTTTGGGTTCTGTGTAAAGGGCACTGCTATTTTATTCTCTTAATTTCTTCAGACACCAACAGTGACTCCAGGTCTCCAGCAACGTAAATCACATGTAATTTCATTAAGTCTGTGGTTAGGACTGATGTTTTCAAGCCTAAAGTATCCAAATGTGCCCTTCTGGGTTAGTCCAACAAAGTTTCATGTCATTTCTTACTCAATGGGGACTACTAACAACCCCAAGGACATTTGTGCTGGGGAACCTTTAGCTGTAACTTTCAGACAAGGAACTTCCAAAAAATGTCAAACTCATAAAATTGTACATAGGCACAACCTGTCATTTCACTGTGTTTAGTAAGTCATACTTTGATCACTTCAAAAGTATTAGGAACAGATTATCAGTTGTAGTAAATAGTTCAGCTGTAGCCAAAGAAGGTTTCCTGATTTATGTTCAAAATGATCTGACCCGGAGAAGTGTATAGTAGTTATTTCCCCATCTTGTCTAAGGAGGAAACTTTTTGCCATATTTCATGAAATAATTTTTTATATCTTCTAAAGAATTTTCCCTCCACAGAGTGAGTAACCTGCTTCCTTGATCCTGATGATTTTATTAATAAACTCATCTCATTTTAATATTTTTCTTGGTTTAATTAACTTTTTAGATATTCCCATTCAATCACTATGCCTTTCTAATACGAAAATTGTCATGGACTTGAATGTTGCGTGACTTAGAATGGCAACATTTCCTTCTGTAAGTAAAAAAATCAAGGAGTTCATGGTAAAATGTAAACGTGTCCTAAAGATCTATTTCCATAATTCAAGAGATAAAGAAAAAAGATCACTGAAATTCTGAATACACAGAAGATTCCTGCTTAAAAGTAATCCATAAGACAATTAGAGTGGGTTTTATAAGGATCAGAAATCAGGATCCTTCACAAACTCAAACAAGCCTGGCTTTCAACCCATGTCCTGAGACAGTCACGTCCTGCTTTTAGGCTTTCATGAATGAATCAGAGAGTGCAAGCATGCTGTCACATTTTATCTCTGGACCTGCAGGATTGTTTCATCTTAGTAGAGCTTTAAAAGAGCCACAAGGTACAACCTGCCCCTATTTCCTAGCTGTAACCAATTGCTATCCCCATTTCCTTTATGACCACAAGTTTTGTTCGTGAGTTACTCTTTTATGTATCTTTCATACACAACATATGCATCCAATACAAAATATTAGACTCCAAAAGTGAAATATGCTGGCAGTCCAGAAACAATACTCTGGTAACAATATCACTTTAAAAGAAAAGAAAAATGATGAGTGTAAAAGGGATAGATAAAAATCATGAAAATTGACCAGCTTTACTGCTCCAGAAAATGGGATTAGAGTAAGAAATTAAGGATCAAAAATAGGACTTGGGAAGAGGAGGGTCAAGATATTCTTATTTTGTTTATGAGACTTTAACCTCTCTTTGGATAGGTGTTCTGAAGTAAAATCAATAGAAAATTAAGCCAAGGAGTAGCAGCCTGGTTCAAACTCAGCTCCCACAATTAAGACTAGTGACAAGTGACTCTAGAATACCTGCCACCATTTCAGCTACAGCAGAACATGTGGTACAGCAAAGCCTTGAGAGGGTGGCTGGGATTATGGAGGATATCACCCTTCTCAAATCGCAGACACAGGAAGACAAATGAGAGCAGTACTTCTACAAAGCTATTGGCTCAGCCTGAACACTCTTCCATGCTCCAAAGAGACTCTGAATTGACTGTGTTGGCAGGGTTCTTGCCTGCTCAGAAAGAAGTTAAACTAAACAGCATGACTCAACTGAGAGATTGTGTAATCTGCACAGTTCCAGGTAATAAAAAAAAAAATAGTAATAATAATAAAAAGGCTGGACTAGTGCATTTGATACCTTGTGCAAGTACTGCCATGTGCTTTATAAAGTAATGAATCTGATGCTTGAATAGTCCACTGGCTCTGAAGGCAAATCATTGCTTGACTTATCTTCCACTCTTTTTAAAACTTGCCATGGGATCTTTAATTTCCACATGGGCAACCAAACAAATCCTTAATTTAATATCTCCTCTGAAGAACTTGACATCTTATAATGCAGCAGCTACCCCTACCACACCCAATACTGCACTGCACTATCTGCACTGGGGATAAGCACCATCAACTGAATCCAATGTGGTCTCGGCCAAGAGTAAAAGTGACTAAGCTATGGTAGCTCTAGAAATAACAAAGTTTACTGGCTGCACCTCCACTATGTTAGTGCTAACACAAATTCTGTCTCTTCCAAACTTTCAGATAAAAAAGAATTTCAGATCAAAACATTTGTTGCTTAGGACAGCTCAAAAGAACTTTGCAGCCACTGTCTGGGAGCTGATGGTTCTGAGCTCTTCCTCAATATTCAACACAACATTTTGATTTCTTTCATCTAGAGATTCCTGGATCCACTTTATCTGAGACCTACTAATACTTTTGGTTATATGTATTCAGCAGTTATTTGAATTCATTGAATAAAAGAGGCAATTTATAATCCCACTAATGGGAAAGAAAGGGATTCTGATTTGACCAGGAGAACTGAAAATATATTTGTACTTTATCCTTGTATACCCTCTCAGAGAATCGAGATATTTTGTCATATACTACTTCAAAACAGGTCTAGAGTAAGCTTCTTAAATACAGAGTTCAGGGAGTCCATGAGAAATTGAACAATTTCTCAGTTCCAGGGGATTTTGCACTGAAGCTGCACAATAGCGATTTGGAGCAAACTTTCAGAGGTAATTAAGCAATTGGAAAGTAAGCAACTAAATATCCTTAAAACTTGCCTCATATATTGATGAAAAAAAATATGTTCCTTTGCACTATTTTTTCTAGCTCTGTAACCTCAAAAAACATTGAGTTGGGCAGTGACATATGGAAAGTATCTAGCACTTGGCAAGACCAGACCACAGATTTAACTAACCAGTGTTTTCCTTCTGTTCTATCTCAGAGCTCTCACCAGTGAAGTGTCATGCTGAATGACACAAGAGGCTGATGTCTGAGATCAGCCTTTCTCTTCTTTGTCTCGTTGTTGCTCTTTGTACACAAGTCACACAAAGACCTTGTGATTGTTAGGGAGTCTGGGTTTTGATACAAGTATAATCCTCATGCAAACAGCAAAGGTAATAGAGGTGTCCAATATTACCTTTCTCCAGGATTTCTCTACATATTCCTCCTGGTGACATTGTTCCTATTATTTATTTATTTATTTATTTATTTATGTTTGGTCACAGAAGGTGAATCTTTCACTTCAACAGGATATCTCTTAGTATTGCATTGGCATAAGGTTTCCCCATCTTAACGTCATCTGCAGTACATCTCACAGAGGTCAAGATAGCTGTACATGATGAAATATGAACAAAGAAAAGGATTTCTTGCAAAACACTGAATAACTTTCAGTCTAATTAAGAAATAAGCATGATGAAAAAATCACAAGAATCACTATGACCACTGTTGTAGTGATACCAGTAATAATGTGCCAAAAGGAAATAAAAGAGCCGAACTTGATTGAAGATAAATTTGTGTAGCTGACGTGGATTTTTTATGTTTGTTCATTTTCTTTTAAGCTTGCTGTTAGAACTAAAGAGAGGCAATAATGGATGACAATGGAGTCCCCATGAGGCCAGAGATCAGAATCACAATTTAAACCAATCAAATCTAGATGTAAAAAGTAATGTGCATATTTAAAAAAAAAAAAAAAAACTGAAATTTGAAATTATTGTTTTTCCTTTCCATTCTGGGGAACAATTGTTGTTCCACTGAAAAAGGATCATGAAGTTCCTTAAGTGAAATTTTCCCTTTTTTCCACAACTGTATCAATTATATATTTTGAAAACTTGGTAAAGTCCAGGGGACCTATTACAGAGTGTGGGAAGATTCAGAGGACAATTCCAGTTCTTTTTCCAAGACATGCTAATTTTTGAAAGTATCTGAGTTAGCTACCCATTGAAACTTAAACTCTTCAAGATATTTATCCCTTTCATTTGTTTTTATTTTTATTTTTATTTTTTGGTCACTTTAATCAATTATAATACCAATGCTACTTAGAGTCTGACCATTTCCATATATCTTTTTTTCACATCCTATGCCCAAAACTGTATACAGTAATCAAAATAATACTTTACCAATACCAAAAGAAGAATTATCTCAGATGGCTTGCAACAGATACTCTTTCTCAAGATTTTCTTACAGTTCTCCCTTTTTACAACATTGTTGAGTGGAATTTAAGCTAATGAAATGCTCTTTCCAGAATCTCATTCCCCACTCCACATTTTGGCAGATAATTACTCCTAAGTATAGATAATTGTATCAGTCCTTAATGAATGGACTATAATTTTCCTCTAATTTGTCAAAAGCATTATGAATTTTGTCCATGACTTCTGATGTGCCCGTAGTTCTCCCTAATTTGCTGTCCTCCAATTTATATGATCTATGCCACCACTCTGTATGCAAATAAAAATAGGGATCAACATCAGGTTCAAGACAGCTTTCTGCAGAAACCTACTTGGTAATTACTCTACAAGTATTGGTCTTCATGAACTTTCAAATTTACCTTAGAAGACATACAAGCCTGACTGCCTGAATTTCATATAAGACTCAAAATTATCTATTTAATTCTCCTTTAAACAAAAATCTGTATCTTGTCATAGTCAGTTATGGCTTCCTTTCTCTCCTTAACTTGTTCTTCACAAACATGTGGGCCATTAGCCTTGTCTCTTATAACTTAAATGCTTATGAATCCAATTACAACTCTCAGAAATGTTGAACCAAGTGACTTCTCCAAGGTCAAAGAGTGAGTCAATCATTACCACAAAGGTTAAATTTAGGAAAGTCCAATGTTAATCTTGTTAATCACAGACCTTGCTTGTATCAGGGTGTGTATAATAGAATACAGTAGAATAGAGTAGAATAGAGACTAATGGAACAGAGTGGCTCAGTTGGAAGAAACCTACGAAGATCAACAAATCCAGCTGCCTGACCACTTCAGGGGTAACTACAAGTTAAAGCATGTTATTGAGAGCATTGACCAAATGCTTCTTGAACATGAAGCATCAAAGACCTCACTAGATAGCCTGTTCCAGTGTTTGACCACCCTCAGTGAAGAATTTTTTCCTAAAGTCCTGTCTGAACCTCTCCTGATACAGCTTTGTGCTGTTCCCTTGCATCCTGTCATCAGTTACCAGGGGGAAGAGACTGGCACTTCACCCTCCGCTTCCCCTCCTCACAAAGTTGTAGAAAGCAATGAGGTCACCTCTCAGCCTCCTTTTCTCCAACCTAGACAAACCAAGTATCCTCAGACTCTCCTCAAAGGAGACTGTCTGCTTTTTTAATAGTATCTGGTCAAGGACCTTTTCAAGGACAGCAGAATTAATAAGAAAGGGAGGAAGCGCTGGGAACTAAACCTGGTCAGTTGTACTCATTGATAAGGAAAGCAATGTCATGTGAGAATGTTCCAGGAAAAACAACATGGAACTGAATCAACTGTGAAACAGGGAAGTGGGGAGGGGCCTTGACAGGGAGGGTGCAGAAACTGCAGATCTCTGTATACTCGTTGCAGGGTGTGCAGGGGAAGGGGGAGCAGGAAGAACAAAGAGGGGGATAGGTAAACAACAACAACAACAATAACAACAACAACAACAAAACAGGGTATAAAAGGGCTCGTTGTATAAAAGGGGGCTGGTAAGTACGTTTGTCTGTCAGAGCCCTGTGCTTGATCACAAAAGACTGCCGTAACCTCACTAAATCTTTTCTTAGCTATCTCTCTGCATAGTCACACTCTCTCCTGTGTATGAGTGCTGCAAGGACTATGTGCTAGCTACTGGCAAGACCAGTGAGTGTGTGAATTAAGGTTGGGGCCTGGTCTTGGAGTCAGGTTGGGGAAGGGCACCCTTGGCCTATGGTGCCAGCTACCGGAGTGAGTGTGGGTGTCTTGGTGCCAGGCACTGATGGGACGGGGGTGTGTGAGAGGAGTTGGTGCCAGCTACTGGAGTCAGACTGGGAGTGTAGGCCCATGGACTGTGGTGACAGCTACTGGAGCGAGTGGGGTACTAACATCACATACTGGAGGAAGTGGGGTCTTCTTCTCCCAGCCATGCTGTGGGAGTGGTGTGTGTTCCCAAGCCAGCTCCTGAGGGTACCCACGTGAGTGAGGTGAGTGTAGGGCTCTGCACTGGCAGCTAGAGCAGGCCCACAGGTCACAGCCCATGTGCTTGGTGTTGAATCCTAGGGGAGGCCGAGTGTTTGTATCATCCTCAACCTGGTGTGCATAGGTATCTGCTAGCAAACTTTAATCTGGAGTAGCTGGAAAGTTTGCAACCCATGAATTGGTAACACAGCCCAGGATCCAGATTTTAAATTAATGTTTTAATTTATTGACTTTCTAGATAAATTTCAAAATTTTTGCATTCCATAATCAGGAATCACAAACAACATGAAGAAAAACAATCATTAACAAAACTTCGAAGAAAGACTAGTCTTAACAAACATACAAACACAAAGAAATGGGTTTTGTTTGTCAAAAATATAATTGTCAGGAATTAAATTTTGGTCAGGTCTAATAAGATTTAAAGCTTATACATTTCAGTTTTCTTCAACATAAGAATTTACGTTTGGTTGGAGTTTTGGCATAGAAATCAGATTCTTCTTTCTTCTCTCTCTCTCTTTTTTTTTTCTTTTTTCCCCAAGCCAGTTCTCCCATTTGCAGTAAAAAAGCAGATCTTTTCACTCCAGATGTTTAAATTTGCTGTGTCTACAACAAACCGAAGTGCAGTTCTCAGAGTGACTGCCAGTACAGCACACATTTTTTTGTTGTAAAATAGAGGAGAAAAAAGGAATGACTTGAGGCTCAGGTGAAAAGGGGAAAGTCAACAGCAGTAACCCATGCACTGTGGAAAGAATGCTAGTTTCTTTTCAGCTGAGACATATTTTCTCCCAGGATGAAAGTGGCCTCAGTTCAACATTTGGCAGCTTTGGAGCAAGTGTGACATTTCTTCTGCAGCTGGTTTATCTGTTCTCAGTGCTGAAGCTCTAAATGCTGAAGATATGTATGTGTAGGACTATGCATTAGGAAAGAAGTGTCAGTAATTTGTTAATCAGAATTTATTTGAAAAGCAATTTCTTATGCTTGTATTTGCTGCAGAGAGCTGGTTTTAAAATTTGTCTTTTATTCCATCTGTCTTTTATTCCATTTGTCTTTTATTCCATCCTGGACTAACGTGGGCAAAAAGAGAGTGTTTCAGGGAACACTGATCTGCATTATGCCATTAGCAAGCATTTACTTTCACATTGCATGAAATAACCTAGTTACTGTCTTAGAGAAAATGTGCAGTTGCATTTTTACTTTGAAATGAGAACCACATCAAAAAGCATTCAAGAAAAAGGAGGAAAGCCATGTTTTATTCCCAACCATTAGTAACTGTGTATATTTTTGTAGTGCAATAGGAAATATAAATAAGTGATTATGACCAAACAAAAGCCTTTCAGTGCATCAGTCCTTATTTTTTTAATTGGCATATCAATATATCATACAGTTATTCATACACTTGAAGAGCTACTGCTAGTAATATGTGTTCATATAAGCTAGAATATTTTCTTTTTGTGGATTTATATTTACATTATAAACAGTAAACCCATATACAAGGAGAAAAAAATTAAAAAACACATGCTTTCTGATACACTCATTACTTCCCGGTGGTATTTATTAGCTGTGGTATCAAGATAGGATTGTGATAACAACTGCAAATTCATTTTAGAAGGTTAACAATTAGAAAGCATGATGGTGTGTCTATTTTCACAAGGTTACTGTGGCTGGACAGTTAGAAATGATGGGAGAAAGAATCATAAACCAAAAACAAACAAACAACAAAACAAAACAAAACAAAAACAAAAAACAAAACAAACACCAAGTATTATACAATATCAGAACTAATTTAGTTTCTGTTAAAACACTCAGAAATTTATGGGGATAGTTACTAAAATGTAAAGACATTATTCTCAGCTGATGGAAGTCAATGGGATTACTGCAATTTACACTAGCTGAGTGTGCGGATCTATATATACAATTAAATACACCCTTCCTGAATAACAATAGTAATTTCACTGGAAACTCTACAATGTGTAGCAATTACAGCAAGAGACCATGACTCAAGCCTCCTGAGATCTATTCTGAACTGAGCTAGTCCTGCAGACGCCAACCTGTGCATGTGTGAGGATAACTTTCAGAAATGCTGAACACCCACGACTCCAGCTGAAGTCAAGAGGAACTGAAGAGCAGGAATGCCTGTGGGAAATTCAGGTCTTCATTTCCTTACAGCTCTCTGCTGCCTGTAAACACAACCCCACCATTCTCTGCCTTCTGGGGTTCACTGTTTGTTTGCTTGTTTGGAGGGTTTTCCTGTCATTCATTCATTCAAATCTAATGGTTTATTCCAAGAAAACAACACCCCAAAAATGTGAAGAGGATGTATTGGAGTTATTCTTTATAAGAACAATAATATTTGTGAAAAAAACTAAAAGCAGATTTCACTGTAGCAAGAGAATACTTAACAGAATGTAATTATTGTGTTCTTGTAAAGAATGGTGAGGACTTATCAAATGTTCATATTTAATTAGATTTTTTCTCAGGTTCATGTGTAACTGCTATTTTGAAAATGTGATACTGTGATACAACATTGGTTTTCTTAGGACTGGTTTTAAGAGAGTCATTTTCTCTAAAACGTGCCCATCAAAACAGTTCTGCAAAAACACAGGCCTGGATCAGCTGGAAAACCACTACACCTTGATGTTGAGATGCTGTGTTGATATGTCATGGGGTTTAAGTCTATATTTGTGCTTCATTCAGCCAACAGTAGACAACAAGCACTGATTTTCTTGAATAGTTATTATACATTATTTAAGCAGTCACAAAATGAAGTGCTGCAGAAACAACTTTCCTTCTCTACCCTTTGGGGTTTGCAGTGCTGTATCTGGGTTAACAGCTACTGAATATCTGGTAGAGGGAGGAAGACACAGTGTCTGGGAATTTTCAAGAAACTGCTTCAGAAATAATAAATAAATAAGGTCCCTACACATATTCCTAGACAAAATTTCTTCTCTTAACTGTCCCCTAATAGCCCTACTATCCTTCCCTGGAAGATCTTTTTAGTTTTACAAAGCTAGATGATTGTGCAAATGAGCCAAATTCCACTGACAGATTAATTGGGCATTTTTTTCAGTATGTGAAAATCTAGCAAGACTGGGACTTTTTTTTTTTTTTTTTTTTTTTGGGGGGGGGTGGGGTGGGGATGGGTTTGCAAGAATTCACAGATCTGATTTCTATCCTAGGCTCTGCAGATGATTTATTTTCTGTCTGACTTGGGACACTTCTGTTTCTCACCTTATTCAGATTCTAAAGTGAAAATCCAAAGCCCTAATGCTCTCAGAGTTGCTTTGTGGGGCTTAGTGAACGTCAGCAAAATGCTGGACAAACTAGAACAGTGTAAAAAAAGACCTTGCATTCTGTAGGAGATCCACTCTAAACCCAGGCCTAGGTATCAGCCCAATGGAGGAAGCCAATATGACAACACATCCAGTCAGTGCCATAGTTTCAAAAGATAAACATCATAAAAGTATGAACATGAAGTCCATCCCCCTTGATCATGGGTTATTAATTGTGAATGCCCAGAAGGAAGTCCTGGCTGCACATATGTCTCTGGGATTTTTATCATTATTCTCACTAACATCAAATTTCAGCTCACCCTGTGTACAACCTTCGTATTTCTCCTAGTGTTTCTTGCTCCCTTCCCTCTCACCCCTATATGCTACTGGCTGTGTGCCAGCTGAAGCAGAGGACCTGGTTGCTTATTTGGTCTTATCCTAGGGCAAATATGAAGTAATTCAACTTACCTTCTATCAGTAAGGGTAAAACTATTTACTTTTTTCTTTTTTTTTTTTTTTTTTTAAATTTGCTACTTTTCTTCATTCTTCATTTTCTTCTCTAGTGTTCTGGAAAGACTGAGCACAAGTGATGTTGTTTTCTGTTTTGTTCTTGTTGTTTGATTGGTTGGTTCTGTTGTTGTTTTGTTTTTTAAACCATGTAAAGGGAGACCTCTTTGCTGTACAGGGAACACCACCTTCCATTAGCTGTAGGGACCACAGAATCATAGAATCAGAGAATATCCTGAGTTGGAAGGGACCCATAAGGATCATCAAGTCCAACTCCTGGCACTGCGCAGGTCTACCCAAAATTTTGGACCATGTGACTAAGTGTACAGTCCAATCGCTTCTTAAATTCAGACAGGCTTGGTGCAGTGACTACTTCATTGGGGAGACTGTTCCAGTGTGTGACCACCCTCTCGGTGAAGAACCTCTTCCTGATGTCCAGCCTAAACTTCCCCTGCCTCAGCTTGACACCGTTCCCGCGGGTCCTGTCGCTGGTGATAATAGAGAATAGGTCACCTGCCTCTCCACTCCCCTTCACGAGGAAGTTGTAGACTGCGATGAGGTCCCCTCTCAGCCTCCTCTTCTCCAGGCTGAACAGGCCAAGTGACCTCAGCCACTCCTCATATGTCTTCCCCTCTAGGCCCTTCACCATCTTTGTCGCCCTCCTCTGGACACTCTCCAACAGTTTAATGTCCTTTTTGTACTGCAGCGCCCGGAACTGCACACAGTACTTGAGGTGAGGCCACACCAGCGTAGAGTAGAGCGGGACAATCACTCCCCTCGACCGACTAGCAATGCCGTGCTTGATGCACCACCCCAGGATACGGTTGGCCCTCCTGGCTGCCAGGGCACGCTGCTGGCTCCTATTCAACTTGCTGTCAACCACAACCCTCAGATCCCTCTCTGCGGGGCTGCTCTCCAGCGTCTTTTCACCCAGTCTGTACATATAGCCAGGGTTGCCCCGTCCCAGGTGCAGGACCCAGCACTTGCTCTTATTAAACTTCATGTGGCTGGTGATCACCCAGCTCTCCAATCTGTCCAGATCTCTCTGCAAGGCCTTTCCACCCTCAGCTGAGTCTACAACTCCTCCAAGTTTGGTGTCGGCAAATTTGCTCAAAACACCTTCTAGTCCTACATCCAAATCGTTTATAAAAACATTGAAGAGGACTGGCCCTAAAATGGAGCCTTGAGAGACCCAACTAGTGACCATCTGCCAGCTGGATGTGGCCCCATTTACCACAACCCTTTGAGCCCTGCCCGTCAGCCAATTGCTCACCCATCGTATGATGTTTTTGTTTAGCTGTATGCTAGACATTTTGTCCAGTAGGATCCTATGGGAAACTGTGTCAAAAGCTTTGCTGAAGTCCAAAAAGATCACATCAGCTGGTTTCCCTTGATCAACTAGATGGGTGATCTTATCATAAAAGGAAATCAAATTTGTTAGGCGGGGCCTACCCCTCATGAACCCATGTTGGCTGGGACCAATGACTGCATTGTCCCCCAGGTGCGCTTCAGTAACTTCAAGGATCATCTTCTCCATAATTTTACCAGGCACTGACGTGAGACTGACGGGCCTGTAATTGCTAGGGTCTTCTTTCTTACCCTTCTTGAAAATTGGCACAACATTTGCCAGCTTCCAGTCTACTGGGACCTCTCCAGATGCCCAAGATTTTTGAAAAATGATTGAGAGAGGTCCCACGATGACATCAGCTAGCTCTTTAAGCACCCTGGGATGAATCCCATCTGGACCCATGGACTTGTATGGATCCAGGTGGAGCAGCAAATCCCGCACACATTCAAGGTCGGTTGGGAGTTTGTCCTTCCCACCATCATGGTCCTCCAGCTCAGGGCACCCTGGGTCCCGAAGCCCATCATCAGTGTTTAAGACAGAGGTGAAGAAGGCGTTAAACGTCTCTGCTTTGCCTATGTAATTGTCTGTGAGGAGACCTTCCCCATTAAGTAGCAGACCTATGTTTTCTTTGGTTCTCCTTTTTCTGTTCACGTATCTAAAAAAACCTTTTTTATTGTCTCCCACAGACACAGCCAGCTTCAACTCTAGTTGGGCTTTGGCCACACAAATTTTCTCCCTACAAACACGAACAGCATCCCTGTATTCCTTCCACGTCGCCTGACCCTCCTTCCAGCAGCCGTACATTTTCTTTTTTCGCCTAAGCTCCAGTAGAAGATCCCTGGTCAGCCAGGCCGGCCTTCTGCCCTGCCTACTTCTGATATTTTGGAATTGCCTGATCTTGTGCTTTTAGGAGGCAGTGCTTAAAGACTGACCAGCACGGATGGACGCCAATGCCTTCAAAAGCAGTTTCCCAGGGGACCTTGCTGACTAGTTCCCTGAACAGCCTGAAGTCTGCTTTCCCCATATCCAGGGCTGAAGTTTTGGTGACAGTTTTCCTTCTGTCACCATAAATTCTAAAATCAACCACTTCATGGTCACTATGACCGAGATGGCCGCCAATTGCCACGTCCCCCACAAGACCCTCTCTGTTCTCCAGCAACAGATCTAGGAGGGCACCTTTCCTAGTTGGCTCCCTTAGCACCTGCACCAAGAAGTTATCATCTAGGTGCTTTATGAACCTCTTTGACTTGCTCGTGTTGGCCGTGTGGTGATCCCAGTTGATGTCTGGCAAGTTGAAGTCCCCCATAAGGACAAGGGGAGTTGATCTCGAGGCATCTCTTAGTTCTGGAAAGAATAATTCATCGGTGTTGTTGTCCTGACCAGGTCCTCTGTAATAGACTCCCACAACGACATCCCCTTTATTTGTTCGTCCCTTAATCCTTACCCAGAGGCTCTCAACTTTGGCATTGCTAAGTTGAAGTTCCACACAGTCCAGCCCCTGCTTCACATACATCACCACCCCCTGACCTCGCCTACCCTGCCTGTCCCTCCTGAAGAGCCTGTAACCATCTATTGCAACACACCAGCCACAGGACTTATCCCACCAGGTTTCGCTTATGCCGATAATGTCATAGCTGCAGGACTGGGCCAAGACTTCTAGTTCATCCATTTTATTCCTCATACTGCGTGCATTTGTGTAGAAGCACTTCAGATGTGCCTCCCTACACACAGCACCTTGTGTAGCCGACCGAAGGGCCTCACTAACACACAGTCCCTCTGATTATAGCGCACTATCCCTTAGCTCATTGCAGGGATGCCAGGAGTGTTTTCCTGTCCTAGGCATTAGTGAAGCCTGTCAGTGTGCCCCTTTCCCCTCCACCTGCTTGTATATACTATATACTGCGGCACCAAGCCCCCCCCCCCCAAAAAAAAAAAAAGCAGATTTTTTTAACATTTTTTCTTGCTTTAGTGGCAGCCAAACCACAGTGACTTTGCAACTCTTAAAGCAGTGCAAACACTTGGTAAAAGAAAAGAATTCTCCGTCCTAGGTCCAGAGCAGAATTATGTGGTATTTGACCTTTCAGTGACGTCTTTGCAAAACACTGCCTGGCTAAATCCATGGGGGAAGAGATATCCAGATTATCTGCTTTGACTCTGGGTTTCTAGTTCAAGTACAAGTGTAAAATATATTTCAGACAATGTTGGTGCCATTTCAAGTGATAATCTGCGCACCACATTCACTGTTCTTAGGTAAAGAGACAAAAGGAGCAATTCCATATCAGGCAATCAGAATAAGGAGGCTTGAAAATGTGCTGCATATGCAGACCTAGCTTCTAGATAAGAAGCAAGTTACTGAGATTCATCATGCATTTGAGCAGCACAGTTTCTACTAACCCTTCAGATAACCATTTCCAAAAAGAATGAAACAAGATCCTAAATGACTACCCTGTAGGCAGGTCAATGTTGGGATTGATTTCAATAGTTCTATTTACAAGTATAAAGTCAAGCACCTATACAGCTTGTTCAGTCCTTTATGCTATATCCAGATTTACCATTTTCTCTACCCAGTTTATTAAATGACTAGATTTCTGCCAGAGACACAGTTTTGCCTTTTAACTAGGTTGTTTCAGTTTCTAATTAAGGGAAGAATCAAAATTTTTTTACCTCAGCCATGCAGATTGCACACCATGAACAGCTCTGCAATAACAACCATACTTCAGTACCTTTCTGGTCAGGAGAGATGCCCCAGTTGCAATTAGTAGGATTCAGAAAAATGCACAGAAGTACCAATAAGTTCAACAATCGAAAGAGTGGAGCTGCAAAAATAATTGTAGATCTTGGCACAAGGGCACATGCATCACTCCCTCATAATTTTTTTAACAGTTAGTTAGAAACCACTTAATATGTACACAACTGTTGCTCTGAATAGCAGCAATAGCTAAAGCAGTGCTCACAAGGACATTTATTAGCTCTCTCTCTCATGAGTAATATCTTTCACTTATTTGCCAGTGGCTTTTATCATGGTTCCCCAAGATATACAAGATCCACTTTGGGTAACAGCAGCAATACTTTTCCCTCCAGCACAGAAAGTCTCAGCTTTCCTCACCTCCCTGCAGTCCCCACCAGCAGCCCAAGCAGACAGCATTAATGAGCCAGGAAACTGTAGGAAGGTGACCGTACCTGTCTGCAAATCCCACCAGTAATCACCTCTTGGAACCGAAGAACAGCAGCTGGCAGAGAGGAAAATCTCCTGAGCTAGTCATGGTCTAAAGGACAGAGCTGAGTGATGAAAGGAACAAAGTCATTGAAGGAATTTGCTCCATGCAGTGGTTAGGCAGTTCATCTGCTGATCATTGTATTGGAAACAGATGTCATAATATTATGTTCACTTCAAGAGAACATAATGATTAAAACGTTTTCAGTAATTAGGAGATTTAGCTAGAGGCAATAAACTAGGTGATCTACACTGCAATTAGGACTGAAAAGGGTAGTGTTCTCCTTTACTCTTTTTTATGCAAAGCAGTGTTCAGAAATGACTCAGTCCTTCCTTTTCACTCTTAAACAGACTATACAAGTGAAATAACCTTCTGGGATAGGTGGGTGCTGGACCTGACAAGGAGAGATGTTTGTAGGTGCTATTTTCAAAACTTAAAGGAAATGGGCCAAAGCATCCTCAGATGATTTAAATCACAGGTTTGTTGTTTTGTTGCTGTTCTTTTACTTCTTTTTGCTGAAGTTTATAAAGCATTACCTACATTCCCCAGCTAAGGATTTGTCTCACTGTATGCAAGCTGAAAGTGAAATGTTGCTGGGTTAGAATAGGCACATACAATGTCTTTACAAAGATGCAGATGACTGCACAAGGTGAGGAGTAGTGAAGAATAAACCCTTAGTTAAAAGGATGTTTGGAAGTACTGCTTTAATATGGTTTATCTTTGTCCATACTTACAGATTAAACAGAGTGCAAAATAATTTTTCTGTAGTCATGTTTTTAGTTGTTTTAAACATAGCTCAAAACCAAATTTTAAAGCCCACAGGAAGCAAAGACTTTTGGAATCTGACCAACAACAGGATTTAACTCAAAATTTCTTCCAAACCTCATTTTTTTAACCCCTCACTCTCAGCGAAATAGGAGTACTACTGATCATTTTAGTTGTAAAAAAAATAAAAAATAAAAAACAAGTTTATTTATGTTGAATTATAGACTCTCCCTGGAAATTAAGCCTCAAGGAAAACTCAAATAGATGTTTTAGATCATGAGAATAACTTAACAGAAGAACATGTAGTAAGTCATGAAGTCATCAACCTCTCTTCATAGAAATATTCTAGAGAATGTTCCTAATGGTGTGGCTATAATATATTGATATATTTTATATATTGATATATTTGATATATTGATATATATATATATATACATGTATATATAATTGATATATTGATATATTTGATATTTTGATATTGATATTGATATATCACTATATTGATGTTGTGGAACTTGAGGCTGGGAATGATAAGGATGAGTCCGTATGGGTTAGAATCAGTGGGAAGGCCAACAAGGCAAGCATACTGGTGGGGGTCTGTTATAGACCGCCGAACCAGGATGAGGAGACGGATGAGGAGTTCTACAGGCAGCAGGCAGAAGTTGCAAAATCTTCAGCGCTTGTTCTCGTGGGGGACTTCAACTTCCCAGACATATCCTGGAAGCACAACAAAGCCCAGAGAAAGCAGTCTAGGAGGTTTCTGGAGAGCGTGGAAGATAGCTTCCTGACGCAGCTGGTTAGTGAGCCTACCAGGGGAGGTGCCCCGCTAGACCTTCTGTTCACAAACAGTGACGGACTGGTGGATGATGTGGTGGTCGGGAGCTGTCTTGGGCAGAGTGACCACGAAATGGTAGAATTCTCTATTCTTGGTGAAGCCAGGAAGGGGACCAGTAAAACTGCTGTCTTGGACTTCCGGAGGGCTGACTTTGAGCTGTTCAGGACACTGGTTGGCAGAGTCCCTTGGGAGGAGGTTCTGAAGGGCAGAGGAGTCCAGGAAGGCTGGGCGCTCTTCAAGAAGGAAATCTTAATGGCTCAGGAGCAGTCTGTCCCCACGTGCCCAAAGACGAGCTGACGCGGAAGAAGACTAGCATGGCTGAACAGAGAGTTGTGGTTCGAGCTTAGGAGAAAAACGAGGGTTTATAATCTTTGGAAAAGAGGGCAGGCCACTCACGAGGACTATAAGGCTGTTGCGAGGCTGTGCAGGGACAAAATTAGGACCAAAGCTCATCTGGAGCTCAATCTGGCTACTGCTGTTAAAGATAACAAAAAATGTTTTGACAAATACATCAACACCAAAAGGAGGACTAAGGAGAATCTCCATCCTTTACTGGATGCGGGGGGAAACTAAGTTACAAGGGATGAGGAAAACCTGAGGTGCTTAATGCCTTCTTTGCCTCAGTCTTTAGCGGCAAAACCAGTTGTTCTCTGGATACCCAGTACCCTGAGCTGGTGGAAGGGGATGGGGAGCAGGATGTGGCCCTCACTATCCACGAGGAAGTGGTTGGTGACCTGCTACAGCACTTGGATGTACGCAAGTCGATGGGGCCAGATGGGATCCACCCGAGGGTACTGAGAGAACTGGCGGAGGGGCTGGCCAGGCCGCTTTCCATCATTTATCGGCAGTCCTGGCTTTCAGGGAAGGTCCCAGTCGACTGGCGGCTAGCAAACGTGACACCCATCTACAAGAAGTGCCGGAGGGTAGACCCGGGGAACTATAGGCCTGTTAGTTTGACGTCAGTGGCAGGGAAGCTCATGGAGCAGATTATCTTGAGGGTCATCACGCAGCACTTACAGGGCAACCAGGCGATCAGGCCCAGTCAGCATGGGTTTATGAAAGGCAGGTCCGGCTTGACGAACCTAATCTCCTTCTATGACAAAGTAACACGCTTAGTGGATGAGGGAAAGGCTGTGGATGTGGTCTACCTTGACTTCAGTAAGGCTTTTGACACCGTTTCCCACAACATTCTCCTCAAAAAACTGGCTGCTCGTGGCTTGGACTGGCGTACGCTTTGTTGGGTTAAAAACTGGCTGGATAGCCGGGCTCAAAGAGTTGTGGTGAATGGAGTCAAATCCAGTTGGAGGCCAGTCACTAGTGGCGTCCCCCAAGGCTCAGTACTGGGGCCAGTCCTCTTCAATATCTTTATGGATGATCTGGATGAGGGGATTGAGTGCCCCCTCAGTAAGTTCGCAGATGACACCAAGTTAGGTGCATGTGTTGATGTGCTCGAGGGTAGGAAGGCTCTGCAGGAGGATCTGGATAGGCTGGACCGATGGGCTGAGGCCAACTGTATGAAGTTCAACAAGGCCAAGTGCCGGGTCCTGCACCTGGGGCGTAACAACCCCAAGCAGAGCTACAGGCTGGGAGATGAGTGGTTGGAAAGCTGCCTGGCAGAGAGGGACCTGGGAGTACTGGTTGATCGTTGGCTGAATATGAGCCAGCAGTGTGCTCAGGTGGCCAAGAAGGCCAACAGCATCCTGGCTTGCACAAGAAGCAGCGATGTGGCCAGCCAGACTAGGGAAGTGATTGTCCCCCTGTACTCGGCTCTGGTGAGGCCGCACCTCGAGTACTGTGTTCAGTTTTGGGCTCCTTGCTACAAGAAAGACGTCGAGGTGCTCGAGAGAGTCCAGAGAAGGGTGATGAGGCTGGTGAGGATTCTGGAGAACAAGTCTTACGAGGGGCGGCTGAGGGAGCTGGGATTGTTCAGCCTGGAGAAGAGGAGGCTCAGGGGCGACCTTATCACTCTCTACAGGTACCTTAAAGGAGGCTGTAGCGAGGTGGGGATTGGTCTATTCTCCCATGTGCCTGGTGACAGGACTAGGGGGAATGGGCTAAAGTTGCACCAGGGGAGGTTTAGGTTGGATATTAGGAAGAACTTATTTATTGAAAGGGTTGTTCGGCATTGGACTGGGCTGCCCAGGGAAGTGGTTGAGTCACCATCCCTGGAGGTCTTTAAGAGACGTTTAGATGTTGAGCTTAGGGATATGGTTTAGTGAAGGACTTGTTAGTATTATGTCAGAGGTTGGACTAGGTGATCTTGGAGGTCTCTTCCAACCTAGACGATTCTGTGATTGTTTCAGACGTGCAGTCCTTCTTTACAACTCAAGGTCTTAAAAAAAAAAAAAAAAATGACCAAAACTTCTTCACTGACATCTGTGATACCAGTGAGAACAAAGTTTCCTCAGTGATGTGTGCTTATACAATTGTTCTAGCTTTCTGCAGGGAACAGGCATGTGAAGGAAAGAGTGGCTTAATTTTAAAGGAAATCTAAATTTGCAGACCTTTGTAGGAGAAGATCCAGGTCAGCAAAACACTTCTCCTTTTCTACAGTAACGGGAACAATCAACCTGATTTTCATTTCAGAGAGACATGCTTCACAAATCAATGAGATTTTTCCAGAATGTGCTGCAGACAAATATGATTTGCTTGATATTGTGCAATGGGTTTTTGTCAAACAGCTCCTCCTCAGAAAGCTAATAGAGAATAAACTGTCAAGGGAAAAGGGGGAAATCCTCCCAACGATTTAATAACTGCTTTCAGGCTAGGAAAGAAAGGGAGGACTGAAATACTTTCTGAGGTTTCACAGAATGTGGGTATCATTTGTGCAACCTCAGAGGGACCTGTTTTGAAGCCCATGCTGTATCTTGTTCTTGTGGTTATCTGGCAAAACAAATATAGAATGAGGTGGCAAAAATCTGATGATACTAAGTTAAGTGGGATGGTAAAATTACTGTGTAGAGTAGCAGAACCACCTTAAAATACTGAAAGATTGGGCACTTAAATGGCAGAGGAAATTGGGTGCTGAGTATTTCAGACAGAGAAAGCCTGCCCTAAGTGCATACTGGTGGACTTCAAATAATCTATCAAAAAGCATCTCAGAGTTGAAGAAGATAATTTTATGAAAATGTCAGTTCATCATTCAGTAATGAGTTAAAAAAATACTAGAGAAGAAATAAAAAACAAAACAGAAACTGTGTCATAATATAGATCCACACTGTCCCCAAGTCATGAAAAAACAACTGCACTTCTGGTTACAAGGTCTTGAGGAAAAAATGATGCAACAGAACTAGTAAAGGTGCAGAGAGAGGTGATAAGAGTCATCAAAATTATATTTATTGAAGGACTTGTTAGTGTTATGTCAGAGGTTGGACTAGGTGATCTTGGAGGTCTCTTCCAACCTAGATGATTCTGTGATTCTGTGATATCTTAGATGGATCCAAAACAGTTCAAAAACTGTTATTGATGTTAGAATTATCAGAACTGAATTACTGCCAAACTAGGAAGACTTATTATTTTGGATTTGAGAGGATAAATTCCACTTTTTTAAATTGCGTAATGGAATGGACAGCGTGCATATGAACTTGAGGGTGAATGGCAAGCTGTGAGAGGTTCCCAACCCCTGAGAGGACAGAATTCAAATTCAAAATTACCTTGAGATATTAGTTTAAACTTAGTACAGTTTTAGAAACAAACAAACAACAAAAAATACACAAGTTCTAAATATTCAAAAAGCACTAAAGCACAAGTAGAAATGAGGAATGCCTGACCACACAAAAAACAAACAAACAAAACAAAAATAACAGCAAAATCAGGGCTTATAATAATCCCAAACAGAACAGAGTCAAAAATTTATGTCATGGTAGAGAAAATAACCATCATTCTGAGATGCATAAATAAAAAAAAAAATATTGGACCCCTATCAGGTGTGAAGAGACTTCAGGTAAAATATGATGTCCTGTTCTAGGGCAGCATTTTCAAGAAAGCTGTAGGCAAACTGGAGAGACTCCTGAGGACATTAACAAATCTCATAAGCAGTTCAAAAGCCATAGCCTGGGGGGGGGGGGCGGGGGGGGGGCGGGGCGAGGCGCGAGCAGAGATCAGGTGTGTTTGACTCAGGAAACAGAATTCTGCAGCTGGAGGCAATGAAAAAATTCATTAAATCCATAAAGTTTACAATAAAGTTGGCTATGATTGATTTGTTCCCTGTTTTCACTTGAAAACATATTTGTTATGGAGAGGAAAACCTGGAAGCAAACCCTTGCTGAAAATGTCGTCTTCTTTCACTTCAATGCTTATAGCTCCGAAAAGCTGAGTTACAGCTGTTTGGGAATCAGGGAAACATTCTTAAAGTTTTCAATTTACTTTCACCTTTATTTCTTCTCTTATTCCAGTGATGATTTTCACTAAAAAGTCAAAATAAGAAATAAAAAATCACCACCACCACCCAACCTATCTATCTCTATTACGGCTATGTCACAGTAAAATCAGACAACATTTTAATGTCTGAAAAATTAGAAATAATAATCAGAAGTTAAATTTTTCATCAGTTAAAAGATTTTACTGTGTTGTCCAGATGTAGCGGTCACACTAAAAATTATAGTTCCCCTTATGTCTCATTGAAGCAGATAAAAATAGAAATTGTTAGGTGGTGGGATCATAAGGAAATCCAACTTTTGCCCCTAGGTTTTAAAAAATAAATGAGTGAAACAGTTCATTTCTATTATTAACTACTCTTAGTAGCCAAAGGCAAACTTCAAATGAACTTTGTATCAGTGGAAAATCCATTTACAACTTACTTTGATTTCTGTTCCATTTCCACATTAGGACAAGAAAACGATGAACTACAGCTGCATCATCAAATAAAATATTTGTGGGAGTACCTGTGACAAATTACCACATATTGAGAGATATTCCATTTTTTCCAGTTGGGCCTTACCACAAACATCAGGCTTTTCAGACTTTCAAATACGGTTATATAGGAAAGAGAAAACTAGTTTTCTGGCCCATTCTTCAAATATCTCAAGTCACACACAGGTTTGGGGAAGGTGAACTTTAATCTTCCATCCCTTTTAGGCAAGTAATGGAACCTTTGCTCTGCTACCTTCCCCACACTAGACAATACCAAGGCTTGTTTGTGTAACTACAAATGAGGGTGGTGTGGGTGTGGTGCAGGATTATGTCCTCCTACCAGCAGTAGACTGGGCAGGATCTGCAGAAAGGAAACTTGCTTTGTAGCTCAAACTATAGAATTTCACCACTTTTTTTTTTTTTTTCTCCTGTCAGATGGAAGGGACCATGTTCTTCTGTTTTGTTACATCCTCTAGAAGAAAAAGAATAGCTTCTCAGGAAAAAAAAAGAAAAATCAAGCAAATTGTATTTTCCAATGAAAATAACATTTTTATTTGTCAAAGCACTCTAGAAACATTAGCTAATTAGCCACATCATGTGTCTTGAAGATCAGCAAGTACTGTCAGCTGTATTTAAGAGACAATACAGTAAAAACATGAAATAAGTTCCTTGCTGAAAACTACATAGAGAATAAGTGGAAGAATCAGGGTTACATCTGAAGATTTCACTGTCTTTTGAGTAATTCACTAGGCGGCAGAGCTTCTTCAAAGTAAGACAGCATGTGTAACACTAGTGAAAGCATTTAAACTCAGTATTCAGTACAGTATTCTGCTATAGAAAATCTATAACTGGAGTACTAATGCTGACATCACTGAGAATTATAATCCCCTCTGCCTAGAAAAGCAGGATATAAGAGTAGAGATGCTAGAGTAGAGAAAGAGCATGGGGAACTCCAGCACTTTGTCTTCTGGATTTAAGCAAAGCAAGTGACATTTCCTGGGAGTGCTTTCCAAAAGCTTATAATTGGCACATTATGTGAGAAATCATTGTTACACAGGTGGCAAAGAGAAGCTCTCCCACACCCTATTGTGCACAGATGATGTGGCAGTATTTGAACAAATTATTTATAGACTGCAAGATACACCCAGAGCTTTCTCCAGCATCTGGGCTGAATTCCAGTTCTGTCTTGATGGTTAAGAAAAATTCTCTCTGACAGCCCCTGAACTACAGAGTGAGAACAAACAAGCAGAGATCAGTGAGTGCATGTAGGAAATACCCATTGCACAACATCTTCAGGTTTGCAGAAGCACCTGCAAATATAGAGGAAGGTGGTGAGCAAAAGTTTCCTTGTCTCGTGTGTTCATTTGGAGCAGTGTTGTTGTGTGATGGAGAGCAAGGAGACACTAGACAGAATCTTTCCTGATGCTTTACACAAAATCACCAGCACTGTGAAGACCTTGATGTTTTTTTCAAAGGTCTTATGAAAAGTGCCATTTCTGTTCAGCAATAAATTCTGAAAGGTGACTTTTCTCAGCTGATGATCCTAGACAATTATCCTGTCAGGACCAGACCCAAATATGGAAAGCAAGTAGCTTCACAACAGGTTCTTGGGAAGATTTCTGAAGAGCATAAACATAAGAACCTGTTGGCTTCAGGCTCCTCAGGTACCAGAGGAGGAGCCAGTGAGTCCTAAAGAGAAATATCGAAATGAATACATTTAAAAAATAGTATGTGCTATTAGCAATTTTCCAGACAAATTGAGTTTTAAAAATGTTTAGTGAAACTGTATTTATTTGCTTTGCTTAGTAGTCAACTCTTGAGTAGAAAATAGTCAGTGCAGTATCATAGAGATGTGGGGTCCTTTTTAAAAACTTCCTTTACAGGTTTCTCTGAAGCTAGTTGGATTCTGGAGTTACCTGATTTCTTCTAGATGTTTGTTTTATAGAAGGTTACCTCTGGCAAAAAAGGCTTTAATCTTAACCCTGAAATAAATAGTTTTAGCAAAGTTATGTCGGCATTTCCTAATGGTGTGGTTTAGTGTTTTTTTGTTTGTTTGTTTGTTTGTTTTTGGTTTTGGTCAGAAAATGCTGATTTGATTCAATTAAAATTCTATGTAGGAATGTACCTATTTCAATGAATGTGTCCTCAGGAAAGAATTGCTATGGTTGAAGATAATGTTTCTAGAAAAAATCAAAGAGAGTCTCAAGATATAATTGCCAACAGTGTACTATTTAGACTGTTCACTTGAGTTTTGATGATTCTGTTTCAAGATGTGCAATTCTCCTACCTCCAAGCAACTGATAAAATCACAAGGCTACAGAGTGTCAGTTTCTTTCTTTCTTGTTAAAGCAGTTACATTTTAATGAATGATTAAACCTTCATGTGTTTGGAGAAAGACTGATTTCATATCAGAGTGAAGGGGGCACTCACTCAGCTGAGCTACTGGACATCTGTTTTCATGAACTTGGTCTGTCTGATTCACAGCAGTGAATAGAAGTTTTTTTCTTTTTTATTTCACAAAATTGATTCAGTGCAGGGAAAAAAAAAAGAAAGAAAAAAAGAGAGAAAGAAAGAGGAAGAGAGAAAGAGAGAAAGAAAGGAACAAAAGAGGAAAGGAAGGAAGGAAGGAAGGAAGGAAGGAAGGAAGGAAGGAAGGAAGGAAGGAAGGAAGGAAGGAAGAAAAAGAGAAAGAAAAAGAAAGAAAGAAAGAAAGAAAGGAAAGAAAGAAAGAGAGAGAGAGAGAAAGAAAGAAAAGTCAAATATTCTACATATTGCTGCAAGTCAAGTGGTCTCTTCATCCCTTCCACGTGTTTGTATTGCCCCTGCAGCACCAGCTCTGGGAGCTGCACTCAGGAGGTGGTGTGTGGCTCCCCTGATGCACCTTCCAGGAGGTGGTGGTGGCTTCTTTTTGCATTCCATCTCTCTTTGATCTTCTCATGCTGAAATGCCTTGCTAGCCTTCTGTCTGTGAATACACCAGTGACTGGACATCATCAAGGAATGGCATCCATGCAGCTTAATGAATACTAAGGGTGGGAACTGTTAATGAAGCCTTAGTAATGACATAACTTATTTTGTATAGTGTTAGTTGAGTGTCCCGCGTATAAGAAAAACAGACAGAGTTGCTCCTTCATGACTGCACAATTTAATTTAGTTCCTGAGCAGAGTTGGATATTTTTATTTTTATTTTTTTGGATCATCTCTGGACTTCTTGGTGCTAAAGAACATTCCTGCATTTTCTTCCTCAGTTAGATAACTTTCACCATTTCTAGTATCAAATGCTAAGGTTTAACATCCAAAGGGAATAAGAAGTGCCACAAAATCATAGCAGCAGCTGTCAGTTATGAGATCAAAAGGTGAAGTATATATGGATATCAGTTTTGCTGACTACAGGAACTTTATGCCATGTTAAGGCTTCTTTGAAGTTAATAAAAGCAAGTGAATAAGCTCTAATGGCTGTGCCTAAATAATGACACGAGGAGTTTTACATCCACTATGAAATGTCTGCATAGCATTCTCTCTTCTTCCTGCAGTCATTTAAAAGACATCTTGCTATACCATATTATCAGAAAGCAGAATTGCAAAAAGACATTACAAAAGACAGTTTTTGTTACTTTATTTGTTTGTTCGGTACCTTCAGTACTTGATGTAACACCAGTCACTGACTGAAAACTTCGTCTCTGCAAGATGCATTAGTGCAATATATGCTTGCTATCTGACTGCCTTGCCAGTCTGCATGATTGAGGCAGTCTATAGTCATGTCTTTACTGTGAAGGGAGAAAACACGGGAAGCCATGTGCGAGGGGGATCATCTAAGAGTGGAAGCCAGACCTCCCTTTTCTAATGGAGTGTCACTCTGGAACAACCTTTACCCATCATAAATATACTAATTTGGTGTCTAAGATGCACAGTGATGAGATTGTTATTCCTTCCTTCCCTGGATGTAGGAGACAGGAAAAGCAGGAGAACCTGCTAGTAGTTCAGTGAAAAGTCCAAATTCATTGTAATGATCTCTGAAAATAAAAGCCAACCATCAATATAGTAATGCAGTAACACTGGAATTGCCCAGGGGTGGTAGTGCAGGAAAGATATACAAACAACAAGGAGAACATGAATCAAAGTACAAAAGTTGCTGTTCATTCCCATGTACCCAAATCTAGTGAGAGCCCAGAACCACTGGCACCTGGAGATATAAACACAGGGGATACTTTGTTCTTGCTTCTCACTGACAGAATCTAGGAAGCTCACAGAGTACCAGTCATATGGAAACCTCACTCTTGCCCTAGTTACAAAATCAGCAAGAGTTTTGAATGTTCCCCCCAAGTCTCAAAGCAAAGCTTTGGAACTTGTGATTCAGAGTATCTTTATTTATGATACATAAATATGTTTCCTACTATTTTTCTCGGTGTAGCATAAGTATTGACATTGAACATTCACTTTAACAGTTATTTACTAATTCAAATTTAAAATGTATTTTGGTATTACTCTGAGTTTTGAGTGGATGTGGAAGCTCTAACAAAATGGGATACAACCTTTAAGATACTCTGGACACTTGGAGCCAGTCTGGCATGAGATCCATGCTGCATCCCAGGGCTGGTCCTGGTTGTCAGCACTTTCATACCTCTCCAGTACTGATTAATGTCTTTTACTTTAAACTTTTTATTTGTTTCTTTGTTTGATTTTTTGTTTGTTTGTTTGTTTAAAAATGATGTGATCACTTCAAGGACGAGAAGACTGTACCTTCTTTTTGATTATTTTCTATTAAATGTTTACATAATTTCTTTAATCTATAGCATTATGCGTGTATTACATAGTTACAAACCTATATTATTTCACTTATTTTAACACAGAGGCATTAATGGCAATGTCAAGTTTTACCAGAGTATGTGCTTATGTGGGTTTAATAGATGTCAGGGCCAGGAAAGCACATCACAATCTGCAAGTCTGACCTCCTCCTAACGCAGGCTATTGGACTGCCCTTTATTAATTCCCACTCCACATCCAATAGTTGTCCTTGAACTAGAATACCTCTTTGAGGAAAACAAACAAGAAAACAAATATTCTTATACACATTTTCAATAATGCAGAATGTATTGCCTGCCTGGATACATTGCTACAGTGACTGAATACTCCTGTTGTTAAAAATACATTTTCTTTTCTTGCCTGCATCTTCCCTATTACAATGGATTAAAAAAAAAAAAAAAACACCAAAAAAAAACAACTGCTTTTGCAAAGAATACAGCATAAGATAAAGATATATTACACAAGAAAAAAAAAAAAAAAAGAATAAGAACCCCAAATTGCTAATATAACCAACTTACTTGTAGCTTGTTTTTGGTGAGCTAAATAGATTAAGTTCTCAAGACAGGCTTCTAACTGTTTCATCTTCTCATTAATATTCTCTGAACCCTCCACAACTTTTTAAATTCTCTTTTTAAACTGTGGGCCATAAACAGATATCATACTCCAATAGCAGACACATCGGTGCCAATTACAAGAAAGAACATAAATTCACCTGTTCAGGACTTCCCCAATTGCACATCTCAAGATGATGGCAACCATTTTGACCACTGTTGTTATACTGGAAACAGATGAACAGAAAATTCTCCATAATAAAACTCAATTCCTTATCAATGTTTCCTATGATAAGATCTATTTTGCACTGATGAATTGAAGCTTCCTATTATGAAAGATATCATAGAATCATATCATAGAATTGTTGAGGTAGGAAAAGATCTCCAAGATCATCTGGTCCAACCATCCCTCTACCACCATTATCACCCGCTAAACCTTTTCCTAAGCACCACATCCAACCTTTCCTTAAACACCCCCAGGGTCGGTGACTCCACCACCTTCCTGGGCAGCCTATTCCAATGCCTGATGACATTTCTGAGAAGAAATGTCTCCTAATTTCCAACCTAAACCTCCCCTAGCACAACTTGAGGCCATTCCCTCCAGTCCTATTGCTAGTTATCTGTGAGAAGAGGCCGAACCCCTTTTCAACTTTTCAACTACCCTCCTTTCAGGTAGTTGTAGAGATCAATAAGGTCTCCCCTGAGCCTCCTTTTCTCCAGACTAAACAACCCCAGTTCCCCCAGCTGCTCCTCATAGGACTTGTGTTCCAGGCTTTTCACCAGCTTTGTAGCCCTTTTCTGGACACACTGCAGGGCCTCGATGCCCGTCTTGTACTGAGGGGCCCAAAACTGAACACAGTTTTTGAGGTGCAGCCTCACGAGAGCAGAGTACACAGGGACTGCTGGCTACACTATTCCTGATACAAGCCAGGATGCCGTTGGCCTTCTTGGCCACCTGGGCACACTGCCAGCTCATGTTCAGGTGAGCATTGTCCAACACCCCCAGATCCTTTTCCTCTGCAAAACTTGAAATTACTTCAAAATATTCTAACAGATTTTGCTGCTTCTCATTTTTTGCCACCTCATAGTGAACTTCTTATCTTAATATTTTCTATAATCAACTATATTTAGTCATTGTTTTATTTATCATTCATCTTCTCTCACCTGAAACTTTTATTAATATGAGTTAAGGATATCTTTCAAGATTATGTCAGAAGATACTTAAAAACAAGAAAAAAATGTTAAGTACACTCAGCAAAGAGCCAAGCCCTGCAGGACTGGAGTACAAACACAGCAGCTGAGAAAGAATTCCTGTTTCTAAAAATATTTTGAAACTATTATTTAAGCAGTTTTTGATTCTTTTAGAATTTAGCATGTTAGTTTTATACTATTTCAATTGATTAATCAAGGAGTTTTATCAAGAATTTTTTAATCAAGAATTCTGATTCATTTTCATGTTTATTTCTTTATTTATTTATTCACCCCTTTTCAAAAAAATTTAAACAGCATCTTTCTCTGAGAGACTGATTTGAAAGAAATAGACGTTCATGTGAATGAAAAGTCAACAGATGTTAGCAACTGAGATTATGTTTGACCTCCCACTGTTGGTGATCTGTGGCGATTTTGAAAGAAATGGTAGTTCTTTTACAGTTCTTTTGGGGTCACTTTTTTCACATACTAGAATGGATATTTCTGTCTTGCAAGGAATAGATTGAATAAATATCTTCATCCTCCATCAATTAAGTCAATGTACTGTGTGCACAAGGATATTCGTTTTTCAGATAACAAGAAACCTGCTGTCTGTTTTTTTTTCCAAAACAAGTCAAACATAAACAATTCTCTTAGCAGTGTCAGCATCACCATTCTGTTTCATTAGATCTTGCATGAATTTGGAGATTTAATCAATTGAATCGTATTGATTTAATGATTTTTTTCTGTGATATTAATATGGTTATTATATTACTTCACTTTTAATTAGCTTAGTGTTATGCAGAAATTAATATGGAGGATTAAGTCTGTATTTGCTTGCTCACTCTTTATAATAGAATACATTAAAAGATAGACAGATCAGGTTTGTCAAATCCAGTTGAAGAAAGATTCATGAACTCTGCGAGCACATGTAATCTTGAGTAAGTAATCTCCAGATCAAATGAGGATTCATTTAGTCTGGGGCAAGGAATCTGCAAGTCACATAGGTCTCTTTGCCGATGAATCCTTGCAAGAGGCACTGTAAGCAGATCACCTAATGCTGAGGTCATGGCTTTAAGGGCAATGGCAAATATTGGGTATAAGCCAGTGAAATGCTCCTATTTCCAGACCTTGCTCATATTCACTTGGATGCTAGTAATTTTCTTGTTGTAAATTATTGCTCTGTCAAGTAATTTTGGACAGTGAAAATTCCAACCCAGAAGCAGGACCTGAAGCACTAATTATTCTTGGAATATTAACCTGCCTTCATACTGTACGTTTGTGGATGCACAGATCTAGTGTCATCAACCCTTCCAACCACCCTGTGGCATTGGAAAGCTGCAATACTGTCACACACACCCACAGAATAAGGGGCAGCCAAATAAATGTATGTTCTGCTCTGTTTTATTGCTTATGTAAAGCAGCTCTGATAGCAAAATGGGAAAGAAACTCTATTTGCTTCACTGTCTAATCAGGAAACTGCTTTTTTAATGAATGTATTGTTCAGCTCAGAGTACTTCTATTGAAATGCATTTCCTAGCCCCAATAACACTGTCTCTCATCATGCAAATCAAATGGTGTTTTCCTTAGCTTCTGACAGTTAAAAAGTACGGCTGCTTGTCAAATGCAAAGACAAATTACCTTCTCTTGCTTGTGGTCTTATTTATAGAACAAGAGAGTGAGTTATTGCAGCCCTGAGGCCTACTGGCTCTGGGTCACACCTTTGATCACATCAGTGTCTTTTTGCTGTGTAGTAGGTTGAACTACGAAACAAGCTGGATTTTTAAGTCTCAAGATGGAAATAAGATAAAATGTCAATTTGCTTTAAAATTCTTAAGAATGAGATTTCAGCTGTAGACTACAGGAGAGAGTGATCAGCAGGATTTTTGGGAGGAGGGGAAGGAGGTGGTTTGCCACAGTCTTTTCAGTCATTTAAAGCTAAATATCTAGTGTAAATGGAAGTTTGGGGCACCTGGAGAGACAGCAACCTCTAATGTGCAGGAGACTCCCAGTCTGAGTTCAGTAGGTGTTTAGATAAATAGGATAAATCACTCTCTGAAGCTGTGTCTCTCCCCTGACTGTAAACAAGATTTAGACAATCTGATTGTTGAACAACATCTACTTTTGATGTCACAGAGATTATATAGGAGAGCCATTTCAACAGATTTTTATCTTTCACAGCCCTGTTGAATATAGGTGAGATGCACACAAATACTCTTGTGGCTGCTATCCCAGTCCACCACGGCTACACAAGAGAGAGAAATGGTTGTGTGAACAAACAGAATTGCAGCAGCCAGACCACCACAACTGTGTTTTTAGGGACCCCTCTCTCCATTATGGCCCAAAACAAATTATGATTTGAACTACCAAGTTCCTGACTGTCTTTTTAATGGACTTCAATGATTTTCAGAATAATCTCTACAGTGGCTTTCATACAGAAAATAAACAATATGAGCTCCTCAATATATAGCGGATTACCGCACTCTCCTGTACATCAATGAGAATATGTTATTCTATATAAAGAAAACGTGATCTGAATTGACATCCTTTAAACAAAAAAATAATAAAAAAAATCATCATCTTTTTCACGTCTTTAAATTGTGACATTCTTGGAGCAGGGACAGCTCTCTTTAAATATTTAACATGTTCTTTAAACATATAAGGTGATGCTGTAAATCAACATTTGTCTTCAGACCCCTTTCCTATGAAAGTAAAGACCTACTAGAAATTCAGAAAACACTGAAAGGTCACAGAGCAAAGCATTACTCCATCAAAGAGAACTCACTCATGGACAAAAATAGCAACTGGCAAAGGAGCTGCGGCCTCCTACTGCAAAGCCAACATAGAATAAGGTCTGTGCAAAAAGGGTGAGAACTCTTAGTTGCAGCTCTGAGCTGCTTGAAGGCAAGGTGGTTGAAAATAAATCAGTCTATGCACACTATTTAGCTACTGAAATGTGAGATAAGGATAGTGTATGATGAAGAACTTTCAAGGCATTAAATAGCTGCTTGTGCTTAAAATCTTTCCATGGGAAATGATCTGGCAAGAATTACAACAGACATTTGTAATCATATACTCTGGTAGCCTGGTTAGCCCCTGCAGAATGGATAAAATCAGCTGGTGAAATGCTTGTTTTGGTATTGCCCCATTATAATCTTTTAGACGTAGTTTCTTTCTCCATTTGAGGAAATCTGATAGACTTTTCCTTTCTTACTGTGGGCTCACAGAGCCCTTACACACTATTGGTTTACTTTGACTCAAATGTAAAAGAGCCACTGAGTGAATAAGTACCATCCACATCCCCAGCTCCCTGGACTTACTCCTGTCTCCCTTCCAGCTACCATCCTTGCCCAGTAACATTCCCTGGGTGGAGGAATGTGGCCTTCATGCTTCTGCATCACAGATGAATAGCTAAACAAAAGACTACAGAGGAAGTCTCTCCTTTGCCAACTGAATGCTGTGAATTAATGAGACACTTTGAAACACACTGAAAATACTCTGTAGAGAGATACTGGGAGCAGACAATAGCCTGAAAGGCCATTTGCATGGGATAGAAGTGCAACTGCAGGACAGAGACGAGGATCTCAGTCCTTTATATATACTGTGAATGTCCTCTGTATAAAAGACAAATATACAAGCACAAAGAATAGTTTTGGTATCTGCAAGAATAGAGACCAAACATTAAAACCAGAAACAGCAGTTGTTTTGAAACTTAAATTTGAGAACTCAACAACGTTTGTGTTGGTGTTGGTTTTTTTTTATTTTTTTCTGTTTCAAAATCAAGTGTCATGGTTACGCAGTTATCCATTCAAAGGACATGATGTTTTGCAAATCTTATGTTTATAGCTGCCCTTGGTGTGTTATCAGGAGAGCTAATAAAACTGGTTAGCAAGCAGAGATTAGCCTCTTCGAGATATTGCTTGCTAGAGCCTTCAAATCTCAAATCTCTCTGCGTCTCTCATTTTGAGTCTACCCTGACAAATTCAAAGTATATATCAGAAGCAGAGCTAGTTGAAAACAAAACAGAATCTTTAAGGTAGTGATATTTGCTATCTAAATTTGAATCTGAAACCAATGGCTATATTGCATCTTCGTATTTTGAGGGGCAGCAGAACTGCATAACTCCAGAAGCGGCTGATGTCCACCTTGGTTTCCTGCAGTGGAATCTCACAAGGGGAATCTCTGCTATTGCTGAAGACCAAATAATTGGAGGAATTTCTCTTAAGCTAGCCTAAGAACTTTTGAAAGTGAGTTGTACTGGACCAAACATTTTTAAAGAGAGAGAAAGCAGTTGGGGAAAGTTGGGGAATTACAACAATGTACACATATATTATAGTTTATCCTGACCTAGATTATCTATTAGGTAGATTATGTTATTCCAAGGTTACCCAGTGTAATGTCTGTGACAGTGTACAACATACACTTTTTTTTTTTTTTTTAAATACTGCACAGCTTCCAGTGTCAGAACAGCTACTGCAGCTACTGATGTAACTAGTGTCTTTATCACAAGCCCATTCACTAGATACAGGAATTCAACTGGTTTCCAAGTGGGGTTTCTTGTCTGATTCCTTCTCTCACATTTTTACTGTTTGATTGCTTGTTTTATTCTACATGGTAATATGGAGTTGGGATCCAAAGGGAGTGAGGGTGGAGAACAAGGGAAATCTGGATAACTTGTAAGGAATGCAAAAATATCAGGATTCTGCAGAATATGGATAAGTATTCAGGAAAGAGAAATTGATCCATCCAGTACCCTGAGCTTCAGTAAATCCAATATTATCAGCTGTGAGGTTTACATGAGGTATACCTGGTAGCAACAGTTTAGAGACATGAATGTTTTTCACAAAACTTGGCGGTTATTCCATTAACATGGTGGTGACAAATCATATTTATAAAGGATGACATCCTTCCACACACATGCACAAACACCTAAAAATACATGCACATGCACACACACACAGAGTAGGCATTCTTCTTTTAACCTGTCTCTAGCTTGCATGAAAACCTTCAGAAATTCAAGCACTGGGATAAGAAGAGCCACAGTAGTGCCAGAAACTCCAGAACCAGCAGCTTCAACCACACCAGAGAATGGGCTCTGTCCCAGTTATCTCCCTTAACATGTCTCTGGCTACTGCTGCCAAAGAAAGAACAATCTGTTACTATACCTCTCTCTACTACTTACTCTGCCTTTACTTTAGACATTGCTCCCTCTTACCTCCTTTCCAACATGGATTTAACTTGGAAGAGTTAGGTAGGCTTTTCACCACCTGTATGTAATGACTGCATATGTGAATAAGCAATAATGTTTTTTTTTCTGCCCTCTCTACTACTTGCTCCACTGGAGTCGTGTTAGTGTAATGCAGGATTTATGCCATGCCACAGATGTCTGCTAAGTGACACATTACTTCATGCTTTTCCACATGGATGCCTCCTGGTGGATACACCCTCTTCTTCCCCTTTTTAGAAGAGTGCTTTGCCTGTCAGTGTTTTCAATGTTTTTAGGGCTTTTATGTGTGTGTGTGGTTCATTCACTGAACTAAAAAATCAATAGTTCACATGTTCTTAATCATATCTAGAAAGAATTCCACAAGTAATGTCCTCAAGCATGTGTGTGGAGATAAACTCCTGAATCTAAAACCATTGGCATGACTCAGAAGTTTATTTTTATCCACCACTTTTTGCCAAGTTTGCCTGAAGACTTTTCTTCAGACATTGTAGACCTGAATTAAACCACATTTATTTCTCTGATGACTTTGTTGTTCATATTAACCCTTCTGGAAAAAAAAAAATAATAATAATAAAATCCCTATGACTAAATCATATCAAGCATATCCCAGAATAGTGCTTGTAAAAGAAATGAGATCACTGCTTTCCTGACTCATCTCAGATAAATGGGATCGTGGAGATAAGAGTTTGTGCTGCAATTCAACCAGTCAAGCGTCATCTGCAGTGATTCAGACTTCAGATAGTTAGCTTGGTGTAATTATTTCAGGAATCCCCACACTGGGACTATTAAAGATGGCAAGTTAACTACATGAGCCTGACAGGCAGGATCACCATAAAGTGCAATCATCTGACAGCATATGTAACAGTCTTGAGGAAGAATAGCTACAGAGCATGCAGAACCAGGCTGGGATGGGAGCACCCCCACCTGCTCTGTCTGTTACCCTGGTCTGCTATAACTAATTTGTGAGCACTTGCATAGGCCAACCTTTGAAGAAAAGATTTTAAAACATTTTCTCCAGGCCAATACTTTAGCAGAGCTAAAGTCACAAGCATCACTGTCTTGACACACAGAATCCTCACCAAGAGTTCATAAATACATTTTTTTGAGCATCCTCGATATAATTAACATATTACTGTAAGGAAGGAACTGAGGAAGAATAGAAGATCTGTGTGTTCTCTATCATCAGACTGCTTGCACCTCACAATACTAACATCAACTGTTTCAAACCATTTTAAGGATTAGTGTCTTTTGAAACAGTTTGGAAGTAACAGTCATCTGTGAAAATTCTTTGAACATTGAAATCCTACGTCTGCCTGAATTAAAGGGACAAAAAAACAACAAACAAACAAACAAAAACCTATCACCTTGCTTTATCTGAGTTTTTTTCATAGATGCAATAAAAGCAATAATACTTATTTTCTTCCAAGAATCAGAAAAAAATCAAAAACCAATTAAATAGAAAAGAAAATAAAGCAATCAAGGGTTAAGATCATAAGCAGTATAAGAATTTTGAAAATTTATCAGATTGGATTAAGCTGATGTTTTGTAAGCATATCAGTATTTTCTGAATGGAAATGCTATAATAAAGCTAAATGATAATTTACTTTTTTATATTATTTTTTATTATTATTATTATCCACCCCCCCACCCCCCCCGTGACTGATGTTTTCTCTTTACTAGACTGTCATGGAAACAGAGCATCTATGTTTCTGAGGACAGTGAACAGTTGCTGTGTGCTGTCATGTTAGAGGGAATCCTACAACAGAGAATTCAGATGAGCTTCAGGGAGAGATGGGGACTTGTAGCCTCTGTAGGCTTTAAGTTGGCAAGGATTTCTGTGTTGATTTAAAGGAAGATACTAGAAATATATGAGAAATATAGGAGAAAAGGCTCTATGTAAGATTTGAAAGATAAAATCTTATCTCCCCCAAGTGATCAGAGAAAGCATTCAAAAGATCTTTACCTTGCACAAAGGCAGAAAGGTGATAAACACCTGTAATATTCATTCAAAGAGGAGAAGTTAAAGGTCCCTCAGATAAAATATTAAGAGATTTCTTGTGGAGTCAGAGTCAAGCAGAGGGTACAATTTTAATCTGGAAGTGGGTTCTTCCTACAGAAGAGTAGAAGGTCAAATTTTTGCAAAGAACAGGAAAATTTGCCGTATTTATGAATGATAAAATACTTACATTTTCACTCTGTAGCTGAGCAAAGGTCCTCTTAAGAGGTTTGAGAAACACTTGGTTACATAACTGCTCAGAATGAGCTATTTGCCTGAATTTGTGTGTGCCTCAGCTTACCTGTGTGGCAGGTCCAGAAGTCTCCAAAGACAAGAGTTACTGCAATACACTTCTTAGCTATAAGAACAGTG
>NC_139720.1:62885294-62907794 GCF_964211835.1 Anser anser
TTTTTTTTTGCGCCCTTTGTCTATAGGGTTTTGAGGGCTCAGACCTGTGGAGTAGTAGCTGTTCTCCCATCTAAAGATGGACATGCATGGACTCTTAAAAAAGAGCTTCAGATGAAGAGAGCTCCTGAGCTAGAATAAAGTATAATGCAGAAGGCCATTGAATAAACCTCTCACAACATTTGATTTAATAGTCTACTTTTTTTTTTCTTGTCAGTTCTGGACATTATTCCCATATTTAAAAAGAAAAAATAAATAAAAAATAAAAAATTTGATTCCCCTCCTCTGACAAACTAACTTTGAAGTATGTTTTGGGGAACCGGACCACCAATATAATGGCTACTGATTGCATATAATCTGGGTTCCTATTCAAGTAGAAAACTTTCATAGGACAGAAATATCTGCCTTCAGAAGAGAGTTATAAGTAACATCTTTACAAACATGAGTTCCTTTGTGGCTTCATTTCACATGTACCATCTCACATCAACAAGGACATTGTTTAGTGGCTAATTAAACCATCCACTCTCATAATCTTTTAGCATTAGAGCTACAACGCCTTCAGTTATTGAATTTCCTTCAAAGAAAGACTGTGAAATCAAGAGCTGTTACAGACCAGGGCAATTCAGATTTACCAATACAGCCTGGTCCTATAGGACTTGATTTAATGTCTTCTAAAGCCAGTGTAAAGGTCTCTAATCACCTAAGTAGGCAATGGATCAGACCTTTAATTTGTATGTTAGTCTTTACCACAGCTAGATGCATTTCAATGCCAAAATATCACATACAGTTAGTGCTCTGATTTTTGTCTACCCAAGATAATTTGAAATATTACTTAAGGTAAAGAGAACAATGTCCAAGGCATTGTTGTGAAAGTAATCCAGAGATGGAGTATCAAAGGACCTTACATCACTTTTCAGGAAATGTTGAGACTTTTAATCTCTAATAATACAGCCTCTCTCTTGTGGATTCTGTTTTAATGACATTGCCAGGAAAAAAAAAAAAAAAAGATATATTTTTATAATCTTTTTGTTTGAAAATAAAGTTCTACCAGCCCTGCTATAAAGGGCAGTTCCTTCTGGGACATCTCTGTTTAGTTCAGACTGCAGAGTGGTATACATGCTAAGTTCAATGTTGCTATATCCAGTCCCATCTGGGGAGAATCAGTATGAAGAATCATTTTCAACATTGATTATGAAGGGTACATGAAAGAGATGAAAACATAAAGTAAAGGTAAAAGATAAAAATACAAGCAGTGATGAAGAAGGCATCTTTATGAGTGAGAGTATTATCCAAATGATATTTTTAGTCTCATTTCTGTGTGTTGTCTTTGTCGGAATGAAACAGCAAAGCACTCTCTTAAATGAAAACAGTCTGTGTCAAGGCTGGAGGTCATTGCTCTACAGCATCAAGATCCCTCGGCAGATTGGTGGTGAAACCCTCAGCACCCTACCAATCTTTCACACATGCTGAAGGCAGCTACACGAGAGGGAGAGATTTTCCTACATCTTCATGAGGAGATACACTGCTGCCTCTCAATGTCCACACTTCCAGCTTTGGCTGCCACAGTGCAGTGCTCATCCTCTTTCTCTGTAGCAAGAGTGAGGTGAGTCATGTACAGAAGAGACCACTGGAGTGATGCACATGTGTGTGAGTGTGTCTGGGAGCATTAATACAACCTGTTACCAATTGCTTCAGCTTGTCAACTTGGGCACAGTTGCTGGTACCTGAGAACTTAAACACTCTGCACAGTCAATGGGAGGTTCAGAGAAAATGGACACCCCCCAAAATAGTGCATGTACTCAGCAGATTTGGGTTGTTATCATTGAATATTAGACCATGTCAATCAGAGACAGCATTTTATAGAAAAGAATGAGAACAAAGTGGGAAGTCATGAGCTTTGATTTTCAAGATATGGAAAGTCATTCTGTATTAACATTCCCATCAGCATAATAACATATTAGCTCAGTGATCCACTTGATGATGTTGCAGTGGTTAGTTAATATCTGTGCAGCTCTTTGAATTTGCAAGGTGCTTATTCATCACTCTGTCCCAGGAGCTTTATGAGTTGGTGTTAAGAATCACAGCCAAGTGCCATAAATGTGATCGATATCACTATTAAAGCATCAGTATTCATCCTCCAGTCATTCACAGAGGATGAATATCTACAAAAATTGTAGGATCAAAATAGTTAAAATAGAGTGGATAAATTATTCAGAGATTCTGGCAAGGATGTGTTCCTGTTAATTAATAAGATACATCTAGGGACTTGTCTCTCTGATTAAGCTCCACGTTCAGAAGATAATAAAGGCATGCTACAGAGTGGTTGGTCTTTTGAAATGTTTCCTTAAAAAAAAAAAAAAGACCATATACATTTATCCTAAAGAAACAAAACGGAAAATATGTTTCTTTAACTTTCATAGGAACAATTAAGTATCATTTGGAAGGGGGTGGGGGTGGGGCAGGCTGGCCAGGTAGCTGAGGCAAATTCATATATTGTTCAAGGTAAACCAGCTGTCACCCATCCTTCAAACTTTTGAAGTTCTTATGCAATTCAGACCTTGATGCCTTCTATAGGACCTAGCATGGTGCTTTGCTGGCCCATGTCTGTGGGGTTCAGGACTCAGTAATTGTGGAAGATGCTCTTGGTCAACAGCAGAGCCCTTCAGTTCAGGTAGCTCTGTCATAGCTTTGGCCATTTCATTTCCTATTAATTGTTGAAAGATAGATCAAAAGCTCTTGGTATCTGGCATAGGTATGTGATGCTGCATGTGGTGCAGATCAATCAGGCTGCACTTTCAGATCAGTCTCCAAACATCAGGCAGATGTGCCCATGTCACCAGCATTGGCAGCTGCACCATGGAATGGCTTCAGAATAAAGTCAAAGAAGAAATGTGCTCAGACCCTGCAGAAGTTATTTTACTAATGCTTAACGAAGCACACTGCAACCAACAGAAAACACTTCCTTTTTTTAATAGGCTTTGCCTCTGGCCTTTAATCCTTCAGTAAATCTGTCCAAGGTGGTGCCCAGGAAAATAGATGGAGAAAATTGTACTACTTCTAACAAGGACCCATTCTCTGGACAAACAATCTCATTTGGTCTCCTACTTCTGACATTTTACCATTTTTTTTTTAATTATTTTTTTTAAGGAAACGGAATAATAGGGAGGGAAAAAAACAATCAACAACAACAAAAACAGTTTTCTGATTCAAGCTTATACACAGCAGCAACAGAGACACTACTTGTCAGGCATAAACAGACCTCACTAACATCTATCAACAATGAAAGTGTGAATTTATATTCTTTGTTTCCTTTAACACTTAATAGACAGATATTATGAAAAATAAACTACTTCATATGATCACTTTGTGTGGTACAAGCTCATCTTTTGATATGTTTTATTTCTTCATTGGGAAATGATAACACAGTCATTGATTAATGTGAATTCTTGCAAAATAAGAGTTTAAAAAAGAGAGAAAGCTTGTATGTATTTCAAAGTGACATGGAAATGAACTTATTTGAAATATTTTCCCTTTATTTTAAAAGGAGATGTGGTAAAGTATGTAATGTATTACTCTGTAACTTCACAAGTCATTTTCAACACACTATCTACACCAAATGTATTATTAACTTCCCTAAGGTGAGTGTCATGCATTGCACACCTGAATGTTATTGATGTTTTCAATTTTTAAGGCTTTCTATTCCAATTGGCAGAAATGTTTCCTTTTTATTTTCGCACGGTTAATTTTGCATTTTTCTCACTCTCAGTATGTACCAGGATAAGACTCTTCAGCTGCAAATTTACTCTAAACATTATTAGGAATCAATGCTAAATTTTCAAATAATACATTACCATTATTATTATTAATTATTATTATTAAATTAATCTGTATTGCATTATTTTGTTAGAAATATCCCCCACATGCGAGTTTTAAAAAGCAACACTACAACTTCAGTTAAGCATTAGGAATATTGACTATTGACAATTATTTAAAAATTTTAATAATTAAAATCTGTTGTTTTGTTAACATTTTGAATAAAGTGGAAAAATCACTTCTCTTGTTTCAGTATTAAGTAGATAACTATTCAGAATGATTTTCTAGTCCTCATAATCTCAGGAGTCATAAAAATAAAATTAGATAGCATCTCTGAATCTGCTCACTGTTCTATGAATAAATTTGTCTAGCTGGCCTCCTAATTATGACTCTTTAATTAAGAGAAAATCCTTTTCTGACTGGCAGGAATTCTTAGCTTTCTTCAAAGGTTAATGAAGAATTATTTTCCTTCTGTATCTGTGCCTTCTGCTTTACCTAGTCCTTCACTTACTTCACTGCTGCCTCAATTAATCCATTCTCCTGGAAATCTTAAACTCCATCATTGCTCTCATCTACTCTGTAACCATCATACTGTTGACCAGAGGCTCACTTAAGTATAAAAGATATAATTTACGTATAAATTAGCTTACAGTACTTCATTGTCACTGTTGACAGTCTACTAATATTTAATGTGACTTAGAAGTTTATTACACCCTGATGACATAACCTCCTGCCAAGATGAAAAGCAAGACAATCTTTTGGATTGTCTTAATACCTTGGACATTGCAACAACTATGTAACAACTGCAAACTTGCCGAGGCGATCGGCTCTGGGGCAGACGCGTTCTGCAGCGGAGCGAGGGACCGGGACAGGGAGGGCTTTTTTTCCTGCATCGAGGCCACTCGAGGGAGCCGCCAAGACCCGGCAGCCCTCGCGAGGGAGGCTGACGAGGCGTAGGCGGAGCCAGCAGCGCCCCCTCCCCGGCTGTTCAAAAGCAGCCCCTAGGGAGTGCGAGCGACCAGGAGCGGGACGACCAGGGCGGGCAAACAGGGCGCGCCGCGTCAGAAGGACGGGGCGCAGCAGTTTGCACAGGCAGGGCGAGCAGGGAGGACAGAAAGCGCAGAACGTTCCACCCCCCGCCCATACGAACAACTGCTCTAACGGCTGTCGACCGCTAGCTGGGCTGCAATGGTCTACACCAGGCAGACTGCTCTCTCTAGAAAGTCTGTAACCACCCGGACTGACTGCCTGCTCAAAAATGCGGCAGTTCAGGTCTCTGGATGCAGGGAGTGTCTGAGCCTGTTGCTGCCGTCTGAGGGAGGCAGAGGGACTGTGTGTGTGAGGTGCGAGCAGGTGGATGACGTGGTCCACCTGGTGTCAGAGCTCAGGGAGGAGGTGGAGAGGTTGAGGGCTATCAGGGAGTTTGAGCGGGAGATAGACTGGTGGAGCAACTCCCTGCAGGGCCTGAAGGAGAGGTACCGGGGTGAGACACCCCAAATGGGGGTGGACTCCCTGCCCTGTCAGGCAGAGGGAGGGGACCTAGGAGTTAAGGAGGAATGGAGACAGGTCCCTGCTTGACCTCGCAGGAGACGCCCCACCCTACCGCCCCCACTTTCCCAGGTGTGAGTGCACACCAGGTTTGAGGCCCTAGAGCTTGAGAGACCGGTGGGTGAAGATGAGGTAGAAAGTCTACCCAGGAGGATACCTAGGGCGAGGAGGTCGCCTCCACACCTCAAGACTGCCTCCACCAAGAAAGACAGAAGGGTAATTGTTATAGGCGACTCCCTTCTCCGGGGGACAGAGGGCCCTATTTGTTGGCCTGACCCTACCCACAGGGAAGTCTGCTGCCTCCCCGGGGCCAGGGTCAGGGATGTTGCCAGAAAGCTTCCCAACCTGGTTCGCCCCTCTGACTACTATCCGCTTCTGATAGTCCAGGCTGGCAGTGATAATATTGAAGAGAGAAGCCTGAAGGCTATCAAATGGGACTTTAGGGGACTGGGACAGTTAGTGGGTGGAGTGGGAGTACAGGTGGTGTTTTTGTCCACCCCTGCAGTAGCAGGGAGGGGTACAGAGTGGACACGGAAAGCCCACCTGATTAACACGTGGCTCAGAGGCTGGTGCCAACACAGAAATTCTGTTTTTTTTGACCATGGGGCGCTTTACTCGGCACCCAGCCTGATGGCCGCAGACGGGTCCCTATCTCTAAGCAGAAAACGGATCCTAGCCCAGGAGCTGGCAGGGCTCATTGAGAGGGCTTTAAACTAGGTAAGAAGGGGGATGGGGCTGAAATAAGGCTTGTTGGAGCTGTGCCAGGGGGAACAATGGCAAGGCCGGGGAAGAAGGCAATGGCCTGACTGAAGTGCATCTACACTAATGCACGCAGCATGGGTAACAAACAAGAGGAGCTGGAAGCCATCGTGCAGCAGGCAGGCTATAACTTGGTTGCCATCACGGAAATGTGGTGGGACCGCTCTCATGACTGGAGTGCTGCAATGTCTGGCTATAGGCTCTTCAGAAGGGACAGGCAGCACAGAAGGGGTGGTGGTGTGGCTCTCTATATTAGAGAGTGTTTTGATGTTGTGGAACTTGAGGCTGGGGCTGATAAGGTTGAGTCTCTGTGGGTTGGAATCAGTGGGAAGGCCAACAAGGCAAGCATCCTGGTGGGGGCCTGTTATAGACCGCCGAACCAGGATGAGGAGACGGATGAGGAGTTCTACAGGCAGCTGGCAGAAGTTGCGAAATCACCAGCGCTTGTTCTCGTGGGGGACTTCAACTTCCCAGACATATCCTGGAAGCACAACAAAGCCCAGAGAAAGCAGTCTAGGAGGTTTCTGGAGAGCGTGGAAGATAGCTTCCTGACGCAGCTGGTTAGTGAGCCTACCAGGGGAGGTGCCCCGCTAGACCTTCTGTTCACAAACAGTGACGGACTGGTGGACGATGTGGTGGTCGGGAGCTGTCTTGGGCAGAGTGACCACGAAATGGTAGAATTCTCTATTCTTGGTGAAGCCAGGAAGGGGACCAGTAAAACTGCTGTCTTGGATTTCTGGAGGGCTGACTTTGAGCTGTTCAGGACACTGGTTGGCAGAGTCCCTTGGGAGGAGGTTCTGAAGGGCAGAGGAGTCCAGGAAGGCTGGGCACTCTTCAAGAAGGAAATCTTAATGGCTCAGGAGCAGTCTGTCCCCACGTGCCCAAAGACGAGCCGACGCGGAAGAAGACTAGCATGGCTGAACAGAGAGTTGTGGTTCGAGCTTAGGAGAAAAACGAGGGTTTATAATCTTTGGAAAAGAGGGCAGGCCACTCACGAGGACTATAAGGCTGTTGCGAGGCTGTGCAGGGACAAAATTAGAAGGACCAAAGCTCATCTGGAGCTCAATCTGGCTACTGCTGTTAAAGATAACAAAAAATGTTTTTACAAATACATCAACACCAAAAGGAGGACTAAGGAGAATCTCCATCCTTTACTGGATGCGGGGGGAAACTAAGTTACAAGGGATGAGGAAAAAGCTGAGGTGCTTAATGCCTTCTTTGCCTCAGTCTTTAGCGGCAAAACCAGTTGTTCTCTGGATACCCAGTACCCTGAGCTGGTGGAAGGGGATGGGGAGCAGGATGTGGCCCTCACTATCCACGAGGAAATGGTTGGTGACCTGCTACAGCACTTGGATGTACGCAAGTCGATGGGGCCAGATGGGATCCACCCGAGGGTACTGAGAGAACTGGCGGAGGGGCTGGCCAAGCCGCTTTCCATCATTTATCGGCAGTCCTGGCTTTCAGGGGAGGTCCCAGTCGACTGGCGGCTAGCAAACGTGATGCCCATCTACAAGAAGTGCCGGAGGGTAGACCCGGGGAACTATAGGCCTGTTAGTTTGACGTCAGTGGCAGGGAAGCTCATGGAGCAGATTATCTTGAGTGTCATCACGCAGCACTTACAGGGCAACCAGGGGATCAGGCCCAGTCAGCATGGGTTTATGAAGGGCATGTCCTGCTTGACTAACCTGATCTCCTTCTATGACAAAGTGACACGCTTAGTGGATGAGGGAAAGGCTGTGGATGTGGTCTACCTTGACTTCAGTAAGGCTTTTGACACCGTTTCCCACAACATTCTCCTCAAAAAACTGGCTTCTCGTGGCTTGGACTGGCGTACGCTTTGTTGGGTTAAAAACTGGCTGGATAGCCGGGCTCAAAGAGTTGTGGTGAATGGAGTCAAATCCAGTTGGAGGCCAGTCACTAGTGGCGTCCCCCAGGGCTCAGTACTGGGGCCAGTCCTCTTCAATATCTTTATGGATGATCTGGATGAGGGGATTGAGTGCCCCCTCAGTAAGTTCGCAGATGACACCAAGTTAGGTGCATGTGTCGATGTGCTCGAGGGTAGGAAGGCTCTGCAGGAGGATCTGGATAGGCTGGACTGATGGGCTGAGGCCAACTGTATGAAGTTCAACAAGGCCAAGTGCCGGGTCCTGCACCTGGGGCGTAACAACCCCAAGCAGAGCTACAGGCTGGGAGAAGAGTGGTTGGAAAGCTGCCTGGCAGAGAGGGACCTGGGAGTACTGGTTGATAGTTGGCTGAATATGAGCCAGCAGTGTGCTCAGGTGGCCAAGAAGGCCAACAGCATCCTGGCTTGCATAAGAAGCAGCAGTGTGGCCAGCAGGTCTAGGGAAGTGATTGTCCCCCTGTACTTAGCCCTGGTGAGGCCGCACCTCAAGTACTGTGTTCAGTTTTGGGCCCCTTGCTAGAAGAAGGACATGGAGGTGGCTCAAGAGAGTCCAGAGAAGGGCAACGAAGCTGGTGAGGGGTCTGGAGAACAAGTCTTACGAGGGGCGGCTGAGGGAGCTGGGATTGTTCAGCTGGAGAAGAGGAGGCTCAGGGGCGACCTTATCGCTCTCTATAGGTACCTTAAAGGAGGCTGTAGCAAGGTGGGGATTGGTCTATTCTCCCACGTGCCTGGTGACAGGACAAGGGGGAATGGGCTAAAGTTGCGCCAGGGGAGGTTTAGGTTGGATATTAGGAAAAACTTTTTTACCGAAAGGGTTGTTCGGCATTGGACTAGGCTGCCCAGGGAAGTGGTTGAGTCACCATTCCTGAAGGTCTTTAAAAGATGTTTAGATGTTGAGCTTAGTGATATGGTTTAGTTGAGGACTTGTTAGTGTTAGGTCAGAGGTTGGACTGGGTGATCTTGGAGGTCTCTTCCAACCTAGATGATTCTGTGATTCTGTAACTACCGCAACATGACATATATATATGTATATCTATACATATATGTATATGTAATAGTTTAATATCACAAATGACAGTATTCTAGCTATCACTATTGCAAGGGAGATAATATTCTTTTCAGAAGCTAGAAACTTTTTGTTGTAGAATGATGGCGTGTACACGTTCAATCTCACATGGGCGAACAATAAGAATATATGCAAATGGAAATACCCCAGTGAAATATGCTCTAGTGGCTCATAAGGTATACAACCCCAATGTAACAGGCAGAGATTCCTAAGCATTTGGGAGCCCATGACTTCCTTCACTTCCGCTGAGCACACGGGGCATTAGATCAGCCTTCAACCACCAGACTAACTAGCTAACCAGCTATGAAATCCCATTCTCAAACATTTCCAAAATGCTTCATTTGGAAAAAAAAAAAAAAAAGTATCGAAGTTGCAAAGCTGCAGTTTAACACAGATTATGAAGTAATAACACAGATTATGAAGTAATCCTTGCTAGGATATCTTTCCCAAAGCTGAAAATCAGACCGATATACAAAAGCACAGTCTGAAAGAACGCATGCAGTTTTGCCAAAGCATGTTAATTCTCCACAGTTTGTCATGATGGCAGGCACTTTTCCTGCCAGATCAGATAAACAGAATATATGGGTAGCCTTTACACACTCTTAAGCAAGCCTGCAATAACTGGGGTCCAATTGCTCTGTCTGATGAACATCTGAAATTTTCTGCAATAAGTTTTGCCTTGTTGCCCTTGCCTAAAGTCCTTCTTCTCCACACTACTCTAGGATGACACACATTTATTTCTGTTTTTTTATATCTTCAGTTACATTGCAGCTGGCAGTTGTAATATGGTGACATTATTAATATCATTAACTTTAGAACCACATGATGGAATCCAATGATCTTACACCCTTGGTCACCTTCTCTCAGCTCTCCTCACTGAACCACATTTACCTTCTAGCACTTGAAACCTCTTAATGGTTCCAAAGAGCTGCAGAAAAAGGTTACTTTTTCCACTCATATTGGCCCTCCATATTTGAGAGCTTATTGGAGTTCCTTCTGTGTCATATGGAAAATATGTAAACAGACTCTTACTCCTGTTCACTGGGAAGGTCAAAATGGTTAAGGTAATGACAGATGAACTAAGCTGCTAAAATCAGACACTCCTTAACCATCCAAATCTGAGCCTACATTCTTTTGAATATTCAAAAGGATTTTTTTCTCTGTAAAGTTTAGTTCCTGTGTACCTCTGAGGCCTCTTCTATATCCCTTGTGCAAAACTCTGGCATGACAGGTCAGCTTTAAAGTGTATGTATATATAATTCACCTGACATTGCCAGAGTGATGAAAATGGACCTGTGTGTAAATTAAAACAGTGTCCCCCTGGCTTCAGTGTTTTATAACTAGAGCTTCCTAAATCAATATCTAAACATTTTCTTTAATTATATTTCTTACTGGTGATAAATGCAATGCATGTTTTATTTCAAACTGGATTGTACTATTTTTCTAGAAGTGTCTCTCAAGCTAAGGTTACAAAAAATGAGTAGGTAATATTAGTTTAAGTATTTCAATGCCTCAATGATATCTATTATCTTTTGGATAATATATAGTGTTCACTCTTAGATATGAATATTCCCTTGATTTAAGAGGCTTTCAGTTGAGTGGCTCTTTCAGTTGAGTGGCTGATGTATAACAACTTGATGGGAGGTACCTGTTTGGCAGTGCTCCCCATTAGGCATGGCCAGCCTGTCCTTTGAAATTCTTGGCTGGATTTGCAAAGGAAAAGTACCCACAAGTGTATCTGAACAGAGTGCACAGATCCTCTGTAAAAATCAAGCAATTAGTAGATATTTGAAAATTCAGAAGCTGAAAAAAAAAATAAAAATTGGCTGCTACTGTATTCACATACAGTTACAAGAAGAAAGCCCAAGAGCATAACTTATTTGATTATGACAATTAAAAAGCTGAAGTTAAATTTCACCTTGCATCTTTGCTGAACTTTATTTTGCTAAACCTATTCTCTTTGAGAGCTTCTCTACTTTTGAATTCTTGCCAACACAATCTGAAAACAACCAGAACTGTTGACTTTCAAAGCAAGTGGCAAATCTCTTCTATTCTCATGGGTGTCAGGGGTAGTGAGAGACAATGACTATTGGTCATATTCATCTTTAGCTATGGTTGTGGGCATGAGAAGAGATGTGGCTCCTCATATGCTTCTGTGCTGTGCCAAGAAATATATTTATAAATCATAACATTGGGACTTGCTTATTACTTTTTATGGTACTGTAAATCAAAAATAATAATGAATGTCTGTTAGCTTGGACTATTTAACCACAGAAAAGAATAAGAGCCATCAAGCCCCATGTGAGTTATCTGGACATGGAATCTGGAAATGAGGGATGGTTTCTGCTCTTATTTCTCTCCCTTTCTTTGCCCCAGAGGTCAAGCAGACTAAGGGAATAAACAGATTAACCTCTTCTCAGCAACGGTGTCAGGGCAACCCAGAAGAGAGATGCTTTCTTCTGCTCCTACAAGAACGTTGTTAATTATCACTCTAAAGGATAAAAGGAAATTATGTATATTATCTTCTTTGATGCCTGTGAATACAGCTTGGAGTGAGGGGTAGGCTTGTGTCTACGTGTACAATCCAAAGTCAGACTATAGAGCCCTCCAAAATGGAGATCAAAAAAGACTGAGTGGTTGCCAAAAAGTTTATGGAATTTATGCAACCTTTTACATTTCGATGGTGAAAACATTTTCAAAAGAATATCCTGGATTCATGAGGCTAAATTCTGACTTATATGCACAATACCAATGAGTCTGAAAGCAATTGTTTCAGAATTTCCCGAGGGCTGAGCCTGAACTCATACCAAGTGAATGCTGGTTGTTAAAGGAGAAGGCCAACACTATGCTGATTATTCTTGTTTTCTCTACTACCCAAACCCTCTGGGATACACAGATAAAGAACTGGTATGAAACACAAAATGAAGGAAAATTACTAGTCAAAGAAGAAACTAATTTCAGAATCATTTACTTTATTTCTGACTGAATAAAAAACATTAAAACAACATGTATACCACATGCAAGCATGATGTTGTTAATTTAGCAGTACCAATTTTTGTTTCAAAAAAGAGTCTACATGGCTTACCAGGTGTGGCTGAGCCTCCTCAACTGCCCTTTGTTAAACTTTGATTTTGTCCTCTACTGCTATCAGGATCCCTGCTTTCACAGTAACACAGTACCACAGAGTCAGAATTAAACACTGACTTTTGATGTATTAAATGCATATACATAGATAACTCATCATCAACCATTTGTAAAAAGTGTTGCAAGCAGACAAACATCTCAATGAGCTCAGCAATGGTGAATTCTGTTTTTAAGGTGGGTGAGTCGATCTGGGTATAGCCCCACAATCCATTGGATGGAAATGAATATGAGCAATAGTCACTGTCTCTCAGAACAGAGATTCTACGCCCCATTCTATGGGAGATTCTACAGGAGATTCTACAACCCATTCTATGGGACATTCTATGGGAGATTCTACACCCCCTTCTATGGGAGATTCTATGTCCCATTCTATGGGAGACTCCATGCCCCATTCTATGGGAGATTCTACTCCCCATTCTATGGGAGATTCTACTCCCCGTTCTATGGGAGATTCTATGGGAGGTTCTACACCACATTCTATGGGAGATTCTACGGGAGATTATACACACCATTCTGTGGGAGATTCTATGGGAGATTCTATACCCCATTCTATGGGAGACTCTACGGGAGGTTCTACACCCCACTCTATGGGAAATTCTGTGGGATATTCTACACCCCATTCAATGGGAGATTCTATGCCCTCTTCTATGGGAGATTGTACACCCCATTGTATGGGAGATTCTACGTCCCATGCTATGGGAGACTCCATGCCCCATTCTATGGGAGATTCTACCGGAGATTCTACGCCCTATCCTATGGGAGATTCTATAGGAGATTCTATGCCCCATTTTATGGGAGATTCTACAGGAGATTCTACAACCCATTCTATGGGAGATTCTACGGGAGATCCTACTCCCCATTCTATAGGAGATTCTACAGGAGATTCTACGCCCATTCAATTGGAGATTCTACACCCCATTGTATGGAGAATTCTATGGGAGATTCTATGACCCATTCTATGGGAGATCACAGAATCACAGAATCACAGAGGATCTGGATAGGCTGGACTGATGGGCTGAGGCCAACTGCATGAAGTTCAACAAGGCCAGGTGCGGGGTTCTGCACCTGGGGCACAACAACCCCAAGCAACTCTACAGGCTGGGAGATGAGTGGTTAGACAGCTGCCTGGCAGAGAAGGACCTGGGAGTATTGGTTGATAGTTGGCTGAATATGAGCCAGCAGTGTGTTCAGGTGGCCAAGAAGACCAACAGCATCCTGGCTTGTATAAGAAACAGTGTGGCCAGCCAGACTAGGGAAGTGATTGTCCCCCTGTACTTAGCCCTGGTGAGGCTGCACCTCGAGTACTGTGTTCAGTTTTGGGCCTCTTGCTACAAGAAGGATGTCGAGGTGCTCGAGAGAGTCAGAGAAGGGCGACGAAGCTGGTGAGGGGTCTGGAGAACAAGTCTTACGAGGGGCGGCTGAGGGAGCTGGGATTATTCAACCTGGAGAAGAGGAGGCTCAGGGGTGACCTTATCGCTCTCTATAGGTACCTTAAAGGAGGCTGTAGCAAGGTGGGGATTGGTCTGTTCTCCCATGTGCCTGGTGACAGGACAAGGGGGAATGGGCGAAAGTTGCGCCAGGAGAGGTCTAGGTTGGATATTAGGAAAAACTTTTTTACCGAAAGGGTTGTTTGGCATTGGACTGGGCTGCCCAGGGAAGTGGTTGAGTCACCATTCCTGGAGGTCTTTAAAAGACGTTTAGATGTTGAGCTTAGTGATATGGTTTAGTTGAGGACTTGTTAGTGTTAGGTTAGAGGTTGGACTACGTGGTCTTGGAGGTCTCTTCCAACCTAGATGATTCTGTGATTCTGTGAAAGGCCATACTGATGCAACACTACTGAGTGAGCATGAGGAGACAATTTAGCCACTTTGCCAATTGCTATTGCTGTTCATTTAAAATCTCTGACTCCAGGTCTGTCATTATTTTGATGTAGTTCCATCTCTTCTCTCTCAGTTAATCCAAACTATTGAAATGGTAAAGGCATAGCACTGCTGACAATAATTATCTCTGCTTGTCCCTGCTCCACCCCCCATTTCTCCACCCTTCCTCCCCGTCTGTCTCAGGATCATCAGTTTAACTTTATTGTTTTCTAATAAATATGAGTTTCAAAGAAATTGCAGGAATCCTGCATTGCTGCATAACTGAATCTTCCTCAAATTAATAACCAGCTCCAGAGAGTACAATTAGGAATGAGAAGTGTGGTGAAAGAAAGGTGCCTGAATTGTCTTTTTTTTCATTAAATAACTGAGAAGAAATAGGCAATATAATTATTACAAAACAGCTGGAATCCTGGTTGGGGCTGTTTTGTTTTCTACTTTACAGTAACCAGTACTAGGAAACATTGCGTGTGTAATGGAACTCAGAGATATATGGCACCATTCTCCTTGGTTATTTGGTCTTTTCTGTTAAAAAGTGCTGTAGGAATTCTTTCAAATTTAATACTTTTTATACTGTGTTATAAGGTTGTCATTGGCCTAGTTCGGCTGCCATTTTAGGGTTAGGATGGGTACAGGTAAAAGAAGTCTGCATAATCTGTAGGTTTTTACCTAGCCTTTGTACATGCAGATATGGGAAACTGACTAGAAACAAACACTCTTTTTAAAAGTTATAGAGGTATATTCTTGTTTTCAGATGGATTGTTTTGATCATATGTACATAACCTTTGGAGTTTGGTTCATTTGATTGGTTAATTTTGTGGTTTTCATCCACAGCATCCCAAATACCTGTGATTTACTTGCACATCAAATAAGGGGAAGAGGTTATTAAAACAGAACACTTCTATTTGAATTTTTGAGCCATTCTGTAACCAAAACACTTTGTAACCAGACTACATATACTCGGACCCCTTTGATCATTTTTGAAGTGTCCATTTCAGAACTTAGTGTGAGGTGAAAATACAGCCTGTTTAGCCAGGCTTGTCCACACAAGGGAGCAGATCTGGAACTGTTTTCTGCTTGCTTTGGAATGAATTGGCATCATGATGTACACAAGACATTGAGCCAAGGCTGAAGAAACTGAGTGTTGAACATCTTTACTAGCTTTCATTTTCACTTCTGTGCTGATTGGCAGGAGAAGGAAACAAAGCAATCCCTGAAATTTAACAGAATTGCTTGCTGACTATAAGATGTACGTTTATTTTGTATCTATTTTGTATCTGAAAACATTTTTTTTTTTTTTTGTGGTTAAACTTATCTTTTCCCTGATGTAGATAAAGAATTAAATGAGGATGCATTGTTTTGGCATCAGTTTTAAGTTCATATGGTACTCATCTCTGTGTTTTTCAGCAATTTCCACAGATAAAAACAAACAGCCTTTATCCTGAGAGGAATTTGGTATAGATGGCCAACATCAGACTGAGTCAAAGCTTACTAAATGCAGTAGTAAGCTGTGTAGGAATTTAAAGTGCTTTTGGATTAGAATATGAATATCAAAACCAGCCTCTCACAAGGCTTTGATTTTTTTTTTTTTTATATTTACTACTATAATTTGTTGATTAATTTAACCTGTCACAACAAAAGGCCAAAACACACTTCTGTCATAAAATGTTCTTCAATGTGTTTTTGTTTTCATTCAAAACCAGTCAAAGACTGGAAGTCATGTAAAGAAAAGTAATTTATTCTAGCATATAATTCTCATGTTTTATTTCTAACAAGGGGAAGTTAAGTTTAACTCTTGCAAAAAGAAAGTTATAGCACAAATATATGAAAGAAAAGTTTTTCTTCATGAAGCTGCGAGAAGTTGATCTGAGACTTAGGAAAGTAAGTAGATTTGCTTCACATTTCTTATCAGGTTTTCCTTATTATTTTTTACTATCTCATTCAAAATGTAATTCTTCCTAGGGGAAACAAAGCCCAGGCCATTTTGCTTATAGCTCTGTCACACACTGGTTGGTTTGTTAGCTTGATCTGGATTAAGTTTATGCGTGTTAGCAATTCTTTGTTAGAGATGTTTGTGTTTTCTCCGTCATGGTGACTTAAGCATCTACCACACACTGCAGCAGTACAAAGCTGCTTCTCAACAAAATTCTTTACCTGTAATAACTGAAAAGAAGACTTGGCATGGGGAAAATGAGAGCCATATAGCAGTTTGACCAGCTACGAATATCATTCATCTAGTTGGCTGGTCTGTCTTTAAGAACAGAAAAACTTTTTAGAAAAAGAACACAAATACAAGCAGAAAGGTTTATTCTTACTAGCGTCGCAGTCACATTTTGCTAACATTACTTTTTCTACTTAAACACGATGAAATAATTAACCCTTTAATAACGTGTTAAAACTTTAGCTTTTAAAGTCACATTATTAACTTTACAATAATAACATAATCTTTTGATAATAGTGATATTTAGCAGTTTGTATGCTAAAGGTCTTTTATTAGAAAATATATATCAGAAATGAAAGCTCCTGAACAATTTGCAGGTCTGCAAAATACTGGCAGTGTTGCTGTACTAGAATATCTTTAATCAGTCATATCTTCTGTGCCTTACGTAATGATTTTTTTGTTCCTGTTTTATAAATGTTGAGCCTTAAGCTCAACCCAAACATTGGGTTTCTCTATGGTATACATTAAATAATCCTTTGAGTAAGGAAGACAAAATACATCAGCTAACTTACCTTCACTGACACTGCACTGAATGAAGAAGCATATGTATACAGCATTATACACAGGCATTGTAATATGACATATATGTAATGGCACAGGAACCACTGCTGAGCCTGGTAAGCTCATTGGAGATCTACATTCTACTTAATTATTTGCAGTACTGTTATTTTCAGGATGCAATCCAGTTTCTCAGGAATCGTTAAGACTTTCAAAAATCAGGGTATGACGGAAAGTAAGTTAGTTAACAAAGGAATACTGTAAACATTCCATTTTTATTTGCACATCCCCAAAAGAAATTAGTGAACAAAACACAAGTCCCTCAAAGCCAACGCAAAACCTTCAACAATGGTTGACATCTTTGACAATAGGCTATATCTGTCACTATCTGTGGCTAGCACAAAATTTAGGTATTTAAGTCTGAAGCAAGGTGCAGAAAGACCCTTGCAATTACTTGAAAATGTTATGTATGACCACAGTGTTGGGGAGATGTTTTAAACAGAGGACAGGAGGTTATATTCATGACCTCCTCTGAGATAAGAAATTCATGTTATACCTATATATAATAAATTGGATACTGTGTGAAAAAGTGATATGAAGTAAACGACAATGTGGGGTTTCAGAAATAGACCAATGGCTTTGAAAGTACTTATGATGTCTAAATCTTTGAATTCAAGTACCCATTCCCCTAAGTAGTCTTTGAGAATAATAATAAAAAAAAAGTTTCCAAAATATCTTTGAAAGTCAGATATTAGCTAGTTGGAAGAGAGTGTAATCTAGGTTTCTCATGTCAAACAGTGGTAGCAAAACTCACAAATAAATCCCTTAGCTTATCTTTCTTGGGGTCATTAAAATATAAAGATAAAAAAAATGCATTCTACAACCTTTCACTTTTTTGAACTTCCTTGAAGGTCTCTGTGGAGAATATTTTACTTCAGTAACATTCACAGACTCTCAAGAGACAAAGAATTCAAGTGCTTTGATTCAGATTTTAAATGAAGCACATCTGTGTTTATCAGTACAAAGGAAAAGGAATTTTCTCCTAACAGAAACACTGTACTTGATTAAAAAGGAACACAGAGTAATACTCCAGAGTGAACTACATTGATGAATAATGAATAAGCAAAAGAAATACAGATCCAAGAAAGACAGAGTTTTCGCAGCAGGTTAGCTACAAGGGATGTTGATTACATTCAGAAGCTATTCACATGTTTTACATGCTGTAGGAAATATTAAGGAAAAAAATCCTAAATACCAAACCACTCAAGAAATCCCCTTTCATTTAAGGAAAAAAAAAAAAAAGCCACCTTTCATGCCTTTTATTCTTCAGTATACTGCAGTAGAACAATCAGATATAACAATACATGATCCTGTTAGCCACACCAGAAAACTTGTATGTTCTTTTATCTGGAGTAAGGTTTCTTTTAAGGAGGTGTTTCCTTTTTCTATAAATTAAATATTTACAGCCTCTTAAAGATGTAAAGTCAGTAACAGAGGACAATTGGAGAAGCTATTCTTTAGTCCAGTGCCTTGAATGGCCACAGAAGCATAAAATACTGAATACATGGCTTCAAAAGTTATAGAGAAAAAACATTGCTCCATTTCAACTCTAATTCTTAATCTCAACTCTGTAAGGGGTTGCCTACAGTTAGTAGGGGTTGTTCACCGTTTCATGGCTCTCAATGGCATTGATAGCAGTATTCATGCCTACACTAGAATTCGTTAGAGAATAAACCTGTAACAACCCAGAAAAATAGCATCTCTAGGAGCTACAAGAACCATGTATCCAGATCTATCTTTTAATATTGCCCAGAATGTCTCATGCTATCATCATCTTTGTATCAAATGATTTACTCTTCTTAGCAGAATGATGATAGAGACAGTACAAAGACTGCTAAGTAGGATTGATGCTCATTCTTTAGAGGATCACCACCTTTCTCTTTCTCAAAATGTCTGTGCTCTGTCAAGATTCCTCCTCTGGGTTTCTGCCACTTCTAAGGATTGTTTTCTACTTGATTTTAACCAAGGGTGCTAAAGTTGTGTTTAATGTACATGGAACAAGCTCTCACACTTTCGTGTGCTTGTTTCTCAGGTAACTGTTAACAGTGGAGAAGTCTTAGTGAGGATGTCAGAGCTATCAGTGAAAAAGACATCCTGAAGCCTGACACATTTGTAAAATCAAATTAAAAATATACAACTAAAGCAAAGGAGAGGAACTCTATAGAAAATGCAGTAAAAGTGTAATGTACTTTGAAAGTACATGTAAGACAGACATGAATCACCTACTAAGCTGAAAGCACATTATTTTATTTTTTTTCCTTTATTTCTGTGATCAAGAAGTCCTAGTAAAATACTTGGTCCTGTAAACAAGACAGTTTTTTACAGAAAACTGGGAGATTGTCCACAGAAAATATAAAGGCCAACAATTTGTAATTAACCAGCTAAGTGGGAGCAAAATGTTGTGTATTCTCAACATTCTGAGTGAGAAAAACATAATTCTCTGGTGTACACATTTTTAACATGTAAAATGAGAAAGTACTTAAACGTGCTAAGAATTAGGTAGAGGAACTTAGGCTATAATAAAATACGTAAGGTAAAGAATATGTAAACAGTAAAAATGAGACAGTTTAAGGGGAGTCTGGGGAAGATTTTTAATCCTATAAGTTAAAGATTTCTTAGCTAAGGATGTCCAAAATGCCAAATATAGTTACAGATGCAATAAAATTTGAATCAATTGGGAAAAACTAACTAAAAGAATGTTGCTTATTTCTGAGGAGACTGGGCAGAGACTGGGAAGAGTCCCTGAAAATGTGTGTGCAGAAAAGAAATGGAGAAAAAGATGTAAAATCAACAAGAGATCAAAGGATAGCGGTCTCTGATGGTAGGAGTGTGAACGACTATAGCCAGAAATGATGCCGATCTTCAGGCCCAAGACCACAAGGGTGACAGAAGGAGCCTCCATGGACAACCCCATGGACTCTCCATCAGGTCTGTGCCCAGAAGGCTTGCTGTCTAGGAGGGTGGAGCAAAGATGGAGTATGAAGTAGAAGTAATATGAAATAGAGTGGGGAGGAAGTTGTGGCAGAATTGTATTTTAATAGCAGCCATATGTAATTAAAAATGTTTGAGTGATAAATAGCAATTTCATTGTTGTGTGTAATAGTTTGCAAAATGGTATAACTGTAAATTGATAACAGTAGTGTATCCATTAGTTAATTATGTTACTGACTTTTTGATTTTTTTTCTTTTCTTAAGAGCTTGTTGCTAAATCAATAAATATTATTTACTATTGTATTGGCTATGTCTCAAGGTTATACTCTGAAGGGGGGCAGTTGGACCCTTAGGTTACTGCATTATTCTCATTTGCAAAGTGGACACCTCCATTTAGTAATGGAAATTCACTGCTCTTCACATGATCTCACCGTGTTCCTATGTTGTGACTCCTTATTCAGGTATCTCGGTTGGAAATTTTAACCGCAGGGAGGGGAAATCTGATTTAAGTGCTTGATGTAATTGAAAGAGACATGCTTTGTTTCACTCCCTAGTAACAACTGTACATAAAACAAAAGTTTTGCAGCAACAGCTAATGCAGATCCAACCTTTTCCTAGGCCTATATGATATGTGACACTTTAGTGAACACATATTTTAAGCATCTGACAGGACGAAACTTACCTGCATGGAGCCATTGAGTAATTTGGAATTAGCATATTTATTTAAATCAAAGCATATTCATAAAAAGATTGTAAATTCAAAATAGCAAACGTTTAAACAAAAAGTTCACAAATAAAGGTTGGCACAACTTTGTTTCTACTTCCTATTTGCTCAGATATTCAATTTCATAATGACATAGCTACTACTTTAAACTTATTTTCAAAGATGTGGTTCCAGAGAAATAAGTAATTTTCATTTTCAACAGACCTGCATTAAAAGTTGGTAAAGAGGGAAAAATATAGATATATATCTTTATAGTCTTTCTACAGATATTTTCTCTGGGCATTCTGTCAATTTGAAATATAAAAATAAAGCTGATACAATACTGTTTGTTCTAATTTTGGTAAATCCTAAATTATAGTTAATAATTGTAGGAACCATCACTCAAAGCTAAGGTGGACATTTAATCATTTATTTTTGTCACTGAGAATTTTTCAAGATATTTGTACATGACAGGCTGAAGTGTTACTTAACTCAGATTTAATCAGAATCAAAAGTTTTTTCAAAGTTATTTCAAGCAAGAAGTGATGGCAAAGAATTCTGGGCAATCACATGAAAAATAATATTTAGAAAACAGTGTTAGTTTCTGGAGCATTGTAATACTTGTAGATTTGTGTAGCTCCTTTAAAAACAAACAAACAAACAAACAAAAAATCTATAAATTATCTTTTTTGTTTTTTGTTTTTGTTAATATGTAATTTTAATCTCACTTGTATTTTTTAGAAGTAGACTCATTGCTCATATTGCTTGGCAAGAAAACATGTGCCTGAAAGGACATGCTGCTTTTTTCCAGCCTCCAAGATTCAAATTACCAAAATGGAAATATTAGTTTTAAAACCCTGTGAAATAATTAGCTTCAGTATTTCTTCAATTAAAATGTAAATATGTGCTGTATGCTTGTTTATCTCCATTACTCTTTTCACAGACTTATATTTCTCATGGTTTTTGAAGGACTCCTACACACTTTTTATCATTGGATATATCAATATCTTTATTCCCGCACAACCCACCATCCAGATCAATGTCTGCAAGGAATATAAATGCATCTCTATATTATCAAAAGTGAATATCTCAGGAGTATACATTTAAGATCATAAAATAATGCCACATAAATGCCCCACAGAAAATTTAATTCAAACTTTTTATAATGAAGGTTTAATATATTTTCTGCAGTTTTTCTTTGCCTCTGCACCATCATATCAAATATAGATTTACCAAACTTTTCCTCACTCCTAGTGCTAAATGAGTAAAATTACACTTCTTTGGAAGAGTAGTTCTAGCACAAGGGTTTCTGGAGATACCGAAACATAGTGGTGCACTGATAGAAGGTTAAAGAGACATCTCCTGGATTTTGCATGGTACTTTGAGAAAATTAAGTCACATGATAATGCTAAAAGAAAAAGGTCAGTCTTTTACTACCAAACCATGGTCAGGAGTATTTTTAACCCATGACAATGTGAATGACAATCCTGTTGCTGCTTTAACCAATGTAAAAGTTACAATTCAGAGTTGTAGTTCAATGTCCTTCCTACAAAGGACCTGAAGTACAGAAGAACACTATGTGTTTCTTTTTTTGTTGTTGTTCTTTTACATGTTTTAAATCGTATATTCAAATCATAAACCAGAAAAGTGTATTTAAGCATATCTTTACCCCAGAAACTCTTTTAAAGAATAAATAAATTTAATTTTAATCTCAATTTCTTGAAATTGCTGTCTAGAAAATCTACTGAGAGGTACACTTTCATCTCTCTGTCCACGTTTGTGGTATAAGTTCAAAGCCTGTCTCTTTTCATCATATTACAGGAACATTTCACGTAATTACTTTGTGCTTCATTTTTCGTTATCACAAAATCCTTTTGTCTCCTGTTTTTAAGATGCTTCTATTTCCTTTTTTTTCCTACCTGTATAAATCATAACTTTGATTTTCTTTTTCTCATTTATCATGTTTTTTTCCCTTTTGCT